>NC_064905.1:20362079-20673289 GCF_929443795.1 Astur gentilis | reverse complement strand
TGCTTTTAAAAACTACTAAACCAATTTGTTGTCTTTAAAAAGCAAAGAAGAATAGGTTCTAATTTTAATGATTCATATTTTTGCTAAATAAAATGCTAGTGTCAGTAGAGTTTTGAGAGAGATACAATATTAGGGGGCTATAATATTATCTATATGTGATAGAAAGATAAAAACCACCTAAATCACCCATGTAGAAATCTGAAATGTTGCTTCAAAACAAAACCACACTGATAACCTATTAAAACCGACCAAAATGTTTTTTATTTGTTCTAAGCACACCTTGCTCCACCTACATAATGATTGGTATGTTCAGGCTGTAAGCAGGTGTAGGGTGTTTTCTTGTTTTATTTTTTCCTTGGTTTTTGGTGGGTTTTGGTTTTTTTTGGTTTTGGTTTTTTTTTTCTGATGCACAATATCCGTCAGGCTCTGTGTTGACAAACTGTAGAATAAAACCACCATGACTTCTAATCTGGTGCTGATTAGCTCCCGATTATATTTAGTGGAACTAAATATTTTCCTGCATCTGTTTTGCTTCCCACTGATTGAACTAAAAGCAGCAGCAACTCCATTGCGTCCGTGCAGGGTGCTGATGCCTGTAGATCCCTGCCGAGAAGACGGGTCTTGTCCTTTCCTTACACTGTTAGTTTGCCTCTCAGACTAACGGGCCAGACAAAAACCCCTCAGGATGCAGTTCGGGTGGGGAGTTGGTGACAAGATGATGTCCTGTTTTGAATACGTAGCGTATGTAAGAGCATAGAGATTTGGTTCCCTGTGGCCTTCCAGTGGTCACGATTCACAAAGGATCACAAATACTGTCTGGTTTTTGTTTTCAAGGCTGACTATCAGGAAACATAAGTATTTTGTTTAAAATTAGTCCAGTTGAGGTTTGAGACAAAAATAACAGATCCCTTGTTAATGTTGTTTAAAGATGGATTCATTTCTAAGAGGAGAATCGCCTTCATACTATTGGATTTGAATTAGCAAAATTTTAACGAAGTTATAAAGCTACATACTGTAAGTTATGATTGCTTTTTGGAAACTTTGGCATTCACAGATGAAATCAGTCTGTAAATAAATTTCCCTGATGCCCCGTGCACATTCAAAGACCTAATGAAGTCTAATCATTGAATGAATTTAGTAGTAAATAGTTACCTTTAGTATGTTTTTCAGAATTACAGAGCACATTTTAATGACCGTAATTTAAATTATACACACTGACATAAAATGCTTAGGCATCTAATATTAGAGATAGTGCCAAAGATTAAAAGAAAATAATTCCATGTTTTCACATCATTTATATTCATTTTCATCGCCTCTGGTGTTTGATCTATCAGTTTGTGTTATGAAGCACCAATAAATGCTTTTGAAGATTAAAAAAGAACAAGAAAAGATGTTAGTGGTAACATGAGACTTGCTAGCAAGTTCATTACCGATTAATATAGAGCATCTAGTGCATCTAGTTTTTCAGTGTGTATTTGGCAACTAGCTTGTTTTCCAGCAAGCAATCAAGGAGAAAACAACATCATAAACTTGAATACTGATGATGATTTTTCATACGCTTACTGCAGTCCTAATGCAAAGAATAAATTAATTTAATCGCACTTTCTGCAGTATGAATAAGTTAAACAGTTTTCACTCACTCCATCAAAATTGAATCTGACTTCTGGGAAATACTTAACAAGAAAATTTAATGCGAGTTTGGTTTTTAAATTCATAGGTTAAACTTAAACAAAAAAACTGATAGATGTTCTCCCGCATTAAAGTATTTGAGCAAGTCCTGCCCTTGCATTCCATTAAACATTGTGTTATTGTTTGAGAAGAATTTTGCTGTATAGAAATTTTTTCTTTTCTGTTCTTTCCTGTCTACATCTTTCTTCCTGACTCTCAACTGTTTTATTTTTTTCCTGTGCTTTTCTGTTCAAATACATGCTTCAATGTATATGGCTCTTGCTTACAGGAAGAAGAGGTGGAGAAGTTTGGGGTAAGTGTAGAGATGAATGCAACTAAGATAAATAAAGATTATGCAATTCTTAACATACTGCATCCTCCTCGTTAGTGCATGCATCTGAAATACAGCATGCATTTTATTAACCCTGCAATACATATTTTTTGGAAAACAGGACTAAGGGGTTATAGTCAACATGGTACTGCAGCTGTAAAAATTCTTGAGTTGCTTTTGTGTACTAGATAAGTTGTTTTGAGTTTTGGCTTTATGCATTAAAAAAACCCTGCTGTGCAGTTATATTGGAAGGCAAACTATTTTGGGAAATAAATAACTTGCTTTTTAACATGTAACAGAAAAGTTTAAGCCGTTCTGCATTTTAAGCTATAAGGATACTTTGAATTGTAATAATGATATAGTAATTTCCTCCCTGAAGTTTGAGTTCAGGCTTCAAAGTGTTTATTTTTAGCATATATTTAAAATGTATCTCACATGTCATACACCAAAATCCTCATTGATTTCACTGGGAATCTTGATTGTGCAAGGACTGAATAATGAAGTGACTACAAATGAGAGTACTAAGATTGGCTAGTGAAATTCCTGACACATGGCAGTGATTTTAAGATGACATTGTAGCCATATTTTATGTGTTCTTACGTGTATTTTTGCCCATGAACTGTTACCGGTGAGCCTACGTGCCTTGGCACTTTGAAACTCTACTTCTTTTCATACCGTGGGCATCTGGTTTAAAGCCAGCTCTATATTAGTATGTTGACATTTTGCATAGAGGGTGGAAGCACAAATGCTTTGCCCTCCCTACAATCGCTTTGCAAGTCGCAGAGGAAGCCTGGTGAGGCGACGTATTTTGTCAGCAAAGAGCATCCAGGCTCTTCGTGCAGAGAAAGGATTTACCCCCACCAACAGGGATGGGGACAGTGCCGGGACTCATGCGAGGCGAAGCGGGGAGAGCAGGTTTGGATACTGGTCTCTGATGCGAAGTCAGCAATGTGTGGATGCCCGTGGTGTGGGAGAGCTCTGTGGGCAGCGTTGGGTGGTCAATAATCAGCCGCTCACGGGGCAGCTCACAGGGAGAAATACCTAGGACCCAACTGAAACCACCCTAATTTTCACACCCTTGGGATTACCGTGCACGCAAGTGAATAAGGAAAAATAATTTTTAAAGGAAATTGAATTAAATTGCCTTAAAAAGTCAAGTCCAGAGTTAAAAGAAAAACAGTATGTATGTAAGCAATAAAATATTTATATCATTAAAAATAAAGATAATGTAGTTTCCTGTTTCATGATATAATAGGTATTCGCTTTGTTCTTATCCGTAGCAGTGCCCCGTTGGTTTGAGTAGCTGTGGACAGTCCATTATGCCTTTTGCTGCTCTTTGCCTATAATAGCATTACTTTTTTTATTTAATTAAGCAGTAAACTTCTGCCAGTTTTTAAGCTTATATTTTCTCTTGGATTGATTTATTTAACACCATTGAAAATATTGTAGTCAGCTTTTTCCCACCATTTCTTGTTTTTTAAGCTCAGTGTGCTTGATTTGCTTAAGACTTCCTCAAACAATAGGTTTCATTCTGACTCTTTTAGCCATTATGTCTCTTCTGTGCTGGAGATTTGTTTATTCTCCCACTTGTGATTCTGTAAAGGCACCCAAGATCTTGATAAACATCTTTACAAATAATTTAGCCTTTTAAAATAAAGTTATTCATCCGAATGTTTAAAAAAAAAAACACAAACAACCTTATACAACTTTATTGACACTTTCCATTAAAATTTACGTGTAACGTATACTGTGATCTCCATTTTTAAAAAATGCATTAGGACTGGTGTGGCCATAGGACTTTGGACAGTTGAAACAGAAGTGATGTATGTGTTTGACCTATACCAAGATCGGTTGTTTGGGCAGTGATTCGGCGTGAATATGAGTGACTGTCAGGGAGAATAACTGAAGTACGTTAACAGTTTGGGGATTATTTGGTTTTGCTTCAGTTGCTGATAGAATTGGCAGCTCAAAATGAGGAGCATTGAGGAGCGTCGTCTTTCATAGATGCAAGTCTGTACAAGTCTGGGCACATGTACATTATCACTGTCTTCCTGACCTCTGTTGGGATAAGTTTTTTTTTAATGAGCTGCTCTTCTGTGAATGTTTTTACTTAGTTGGAGAAAAGTTAAGTGCGTAATGTAATGTACTTTGCATATTTAACATAATTTTTCCTCTGCTTGAAACATTGTCAGAAGCTCAGATTTCTAAGAGGATTACGATAGTCACTCACTTCTGTACTCAGCTGAATTGCAAGAAGTTTCTGTTGTAAGCCTGATGCAAAGAGTGGGTACCAAATGCCTTAAACCGACAAAGTTACCAAGTTTGTCCCCTCTTACAATCTGCAGTTGAAATAGCGTGGGTTTTGCAGAACAAGACTGCAATTCATTAGCAGAGCTAACTGGGTACTTTACGCAGCATTGTGCCTCATTCTTGCTAGCTCCACGCTTCTGTATGCAATCCTTCTCCAGACTCAAATTGCTGCTATCAATTTACCAGAATATTTTAAGACAAGTGTTGTTTTAATGCTGTTCATCTTTTTTAACTCATTTGCATCAGCATGCACTAGCCCTAACTGAAGATTATTGGTATTAATCTGCTTTGGCGTGTGTTACTGTAGCTCCTCAATGCTGTTGAGAACTAAAACTTTACTGCTTTGCTCTCTTCTTTTATAGATCTCTGAGCCAGGGCAGCACAAACTCGAACATGCTGGATGTACAGGGAGGTGCTCACAAAAAACGTGCCCGACGCAGCTCACTTCTGAATGCCAAGAAGCTGTACGAGGATGCCCAGATGGCAAGGAAGGTGAAGCAGTACTTGTCCAACCTGAACGTAGAGACAGATGAAGAAAAGATCCAAATATTGTCACTTCAGTGTGAGCCCGCATATAGCACTCGTAAGTACAGTGATCTAGAAAGGTGTCACGATCTAAGAAATTTATAAAAATCTTGTTCCTTCCCTATAAATACTCACTTAAGATCTATCTCTTCTCCCTTCAAGAAAAAAATACTCTAGTAAGTGCTTGTTTGTCAATTCACGTACTAACAGTTTCAGCAAGCCAGCATTTATCTTCGGATCTTGGTTGAGCTCAGAAAACTTCAGCGATGTTTTCTGCTTTGACCTTTAGTCCTTAAACTGTGTGTCTTTTCATCAGTCTGGAAGGAAATTCAATAGTACATTAGCTCTATTCTTGCCCTGCTGTCCTTGTACAGAATTAGGAAGGATAAAAGTAACGTTTGCCGTATGAACAGCAAGAAAATGAAGAGAGACAAAATCAATATAGAAACTGCAATGGATTACAGCTTAGAATAAATGAAGATTGTTGAGAAGGAAAAGTTAGGTCAGTATTGACTGAGGGAATTGACATGGCTTGATGGTCAAAAATTGAGGGCTACAGCAGGACAGTTTCCATAATTTGAACTCCTGTGCAACTGTCTAACTAAAGAAACTGTTATCTGACGAGCTGTCTTACACAGTTCAGTAAATTCTTATTTAAAAATGAGAAATGGTAATTGCATTTTATTTTGATCCTTAGAAATTTTCACTTGTTTGAAAGGTAGGTTTGTTCCAAAATGGAAGGGTAGCAACCTTGCTAATCAAAATGTTTCATGCTTGTCTGTTGTCCAAATGCAGCATTTTAGGACTTTTTTTGTCCTCAAATACCATTTTATCTCTGACGAGCTTAAGTTAAAAGCATGACTAGGAGATGGCATCTTGAAGGTAAAATTTTAAGTCCTTTCCATTGTTCAGTATTAAGAATGCAAATCCTTGTTATTTCCTAAGGTGCCTTCATATGCAATTTTTTTTAACATTACCTTTTTTAACATTTAACATGTAGGAATACTGGAGATGGCCATACTTGACTCCCTTTTTAAAAATGTTCAATTCTGTGTGTTCACACTGGCCTTGTGCCTGAGATCGCCAGAAATCACAGGTAGCGCTGAACCATGGCATCGTACACTGTTAATGGAAGTGTTCTGCTTGTGCTGTGTTCAGCCAGATATGTAATAGCACAGAATGCTTCTGCTTAGAGGTAACAGCATTGTGGGTTTTATGCTTTACTCCCCCACCAAAACAATAAATTAAAGCATGTCAGGATGAACTCTTGATAGATGATCTATGTGCAAACATAACAGGTGGCCATACTATGCCCAGGAGACAAACAGAAATGTTACGATGTTGTTTTTCAATTGTTTTTAAATCGTATAAAATCTTGTTTGCGCAGTGCTAGCCGTAGATATTTGGAAGTAAAAATAGGGAATACATACTGACCGTTTTACTCCATGTAGTTAAGCAAATCAAGTCCTTTTTTTCTTAAACCTCACAAAAATAAAATGAAGGTTAAGTGGATATACAAATAAATATATAGTAGAGTGGCATATTATTAAAGTACCTATTTTTAAAAACTAGAAGAAAACACTCCAAACCCCCAAAACACAGGTAATTGATCTGCTTGAGATTATACTCATAGTTTGCAGAGCTAGCAGAAGGGTTGGGAAGCGATGTGGAGCACGAGGGAACTGCCAGCCCTCTCCTGGTTTTTGTTCTGGTGGAGTGGGAGCACTGAACTGCTCCTGGGGCAGTTCCTCTGCGCTTGGTGCGTTTCCCCACATTTAAATTTTGACCAAGTAGCTTTGAATCAGGGAGCCTGGTACATGGTTTTGCAGACTGGTTTTGTGCAGATTTGGGGTTTTTTGCACATATCCAGAGAATTAGGAGGTACAGCTCCCCAGTCTCTTATCTCAGTAGTAAGATTCTCCTGGCCTTGCTTGCAGAAGGAATGAGCAGCAGCAACGCTGCAATCCAGAGTTTTCCAGGGGAATTTACGGAGAAGTCAGATGGCCTTAACTTCAGAGTTTCTTAATTGCTGTGTGATTAAAGTAGAAACTGAATCAGGGCTCTGTGTTGCAAATCAATTGTGCCACCTAGTGAAAGCTTTGATGCCAATTGCAAAACAACTGTTTGTTCTCCCTTCGGTGGCATTACGTAATTTTGAAGGAGATGCTGTTATATTTTGCACCTTATGTACAAACATCTAAAATACGGACTTTAACTGTGGAAATAAATCACATTTTTTGTCTTTTGATGAAGTACCTGTATGACACTTTAAAGAGTTCAGGTTTTTTAATGCCATTTCGTGTAACGGCTTCTTCAGTATAATGAGACAGGTGTGTTTGGAATAGAAATGGTTTCAGATACGTTTTATCTGCTTCATGCCATGGTTGCTTTGTCTGGATGGTTGTACTCAGAACAATTGTAATAATCCTGCAATTCAAAGTGCAAGATATTTATATATGATTTTTCTGTAACAGTGACAAAGAATTTAAGTGAGAGAAGAGGAGCGAAATCCTCAGAAATGTCTCCAGTACCCATGAGATCAATTGGCCAAACCACTAAAGCCCATCAGCATCAACAAAACAGGATGAGTCAAGTTCTTCAGGTTCCAACTGTGAATTTATACCCCAGTAGGAAAAAGGGACTGACAAAGGATCATGTCACATTCAGTGAGTATCTTCAGTTCACCTGTCTGGAGTGTTTTATAAATGCAGTAGATAAGAGGGTGGAGCTGTTTGTAGCTGGGTGGATTATTTGAGCTACCATTGTGCTTCATTTACTTCATTCACTTTTAAATAGCTGAAGCATATTACTGTGTTTTAAGAGAGCGTGCCATTTACTTAGTCATTTGCACAGTCTTTAATAACTTTCTTACAACAGGTAATGATAAGGTGCTGTCTCCAAATATTTTGTTTTGTCACTCTCTTTTTTCTCTTGAACTAAAGAACATGTTGTAACTGAAGTGATCTTAGTATTTCTCTCTCAAACAGGTCAGATGTACTGTGTTAAGTCTTTTACTGTGTATTTCTGCGTTCTGAAGAGATCTTGCACAGAGTAGAACAGCATTGCTCGTTTCTTTCCATGACAAAATGAAGTATAATATATTCAGGTGAAATCATTGAAACAAATCACAGACATTCAGTATTTTAATGTCTGGAGCACCATTATAACAACGTCAAATGGAGCAACATATGTTATTAGTTGCTCCTAGTAAGCATCAATTTTTCTGTCTTTAAATTTGCTAGTTGCAAAGCAATATTATGTATTAAAATGCTCTTGACCTATTTACGTAACTTGTTATCATTTGAAAGCTATGATTGTGGGTTATTAAGTAAAGTTAGTTGCAGTCAGTAAATGATTGTATTGGGTCTGGCTGAGATGGAGTTAGTACTCCCTATAGCAGCCCTCATAGCTCTGTAGCTCACCTCTGTGCATCACATTTTTAAGAACTATCATTAAAATCCACATTCATCACACAAAGTCTTCACTCACATCACAAAAATAATTCCCCACACCAAAATCAAAATAATATCATCACAAAACTGACAAAAGTGGACAATTTACACACACAATCCACCCCTCATCCCTTCACCACAATTACAACAATAAAGATTCCCCACTTTTCAAGCAGCTCTTAACTCTCTAGCTGCGTTCAGTCCATGTTTTGCCCGTTACCTCTCTCAGTCACTATCCTTATCTCAAATTCCTCACATTGCCCCGGCATCTCCACCAAAAAGACTGTGATGGGTTAACCCTGGCTGAACACCAGGTGCCCACCAAAGCCGTTCTATCACTCCCCCATCCTCAGCTGGATAGGGGAGAGAAAATATAACAAAAGGCTCGCGGGTCGAGATAAGGACAGGAGAGATCATTCACTATTACCGTCACGGGCAAAACAGACTCAATTTGCAAAATTAACTCAATTTATTACAAATCAACCAGAGCAAGGTAATGAGAAGTAAAATGAAATCTCAGAACACCTTCCCACCACCCCTCCGTTCTTCCCGGGCACAACTACCCTCCCGGATTTCACCACCAAGCCCCCCCAGCGGCACAGGGGGACAGGGATGGGGTTTATGATCATCACACGTTATTTTCTGCCGCTTCACCTCCTCAGGACGAGGGCTGATCACACTCTTCCCCTGCTCCAGCGTGGGGTCCCACCCACGGGAGACAGTCCTCCACGAACTCCTCCAACGTGGGCCATTCCCACGGGCTGCAGTTCTTCACGAACTGCCCCAGCATGGGTCCATTCCACGGTGTGCAGTCCTTCAGGAGGACACTGCTCCAGCGCGGGTCCCCCATGGGGTCACAAGTCCTGCCAGAAAGCCTGCTCCGTGGGCTCCTCTCTCCACAGATCCGCAGGTCCTGCCAGGAACCTGCTCCAGCGCGGGGTTCCCACGGGGTCACAGCCTCCTTCGGGAACCCACCTGCTCCGGCGTGGGGTCCTCCACGGGCTACAGGTGGAGATCTGCTCCACCGTGGACCTCCCTGGACTGCAGGGGGACAGCCTGCCTCACCAGGGTCTTCACCACGGGCTGCAGGGGAATCTTCGCTCCGGCGCCTGGAGCATCTCCTCCCCCTCCTTCTTCACTGACCTTGGTGTCCGCAGGCTTGTTTCTCTTACATGTTCTCACTCCTCACTCCGGCGGCAGTTTCTCCCCGTCCCAACTTTTTTTCCTTCTTAAAAATGTTATCACAGAGGCGTTACCACTATCACTGATTGGCTCGGCCTTGGCCAGCGGCGGGTCCGTCTTAGAGCCAGCTAGTATGGGCTCGCTCTCTCTCGAACACAGGGGAAGCTTCCAGCAGTTTCTTACAGAAGCCACCCCTGTAACCCCCCCACCCCGCTACCAAAACCTTGCCAAACAAAACCAATACAATGATATGAAATGATTCTATGATACATTGAGCATCAATTAAAATAGCTTCTAAAAACAATATATTGCAGCATATAAAGTTTTCTAGTTAGTATTTATTTTGTGTCTGCTCTTAAAAACCTGTGCAACTTGATATGTTCCAGAAGCTTTGCTGAGAGGTGTTTCTTCATTCCCATGTGTTAAGTGTTCAGTGTTGATCTAACAAGCCGTTGAGAACTTAACTGAACTCCTCAGCACTGTGTCCTCTGAGAGGTGGTCAGTTTAAGTACAGTGGTGCACTGGTTTTGCTAAACTTGCTAAGTTGTGTATAGTGTCCATGACTGCTGATTTCAGAGCTCCTGATTGTGAAAATCTTGAACTCATTTGTTGGCTATGACACAAATTGTTTTTAACACTGTCCCAATGGTGTCATGGGCAAAGAGTTTCCTCTAAGCTTTACACGTTACACAGTTTATAGTCCTTTGCAAAAACCACGACTAGTGTATCTGTTGCAATGGTTCTGGTTATGACCTGGGTGTTTCAACACACTTCAGGTGAGCACCCAGTGGTAGCAGTGGCTGCTGCTGATCTGATCTAAATTTGAAATGGAGACTGACTCCACCTGCAGAAATCATCTGAGCATCTGCTCCTCTCTTTGCTGAATACTCTGGTGATTGTTCAACACGGTGCTTATTTGTAGTTTAAACAGGTATCACTAACTTGAAAGAAGAAGAATATGCAGTAAATGATTCCGTTGTTTTCATAGGTACAGGTTCCCCACAGAAGTCATTAAGCTTGTCTGAGGAAGTAAGTAGTAAGAAACAGACAGATGACACTATGTCCATGGCATCTTCTCTGCACTCTAGCCCACCTGCTTCTCCTCAGGGCTCTCCACGCAAAGGTACGTGTGCTGCGTTCACAGTGCACATGTCAGCATCCGTCTCGGGAACTCGTGCCTGTGTTGCACTAAAACCAGGGTGGGCAGTGGCAGGAATATCTGTTGGTAATGACATGTAAGGGAAGTAGTAGCTTGGAATATCCGTGTCAAGAATGGAATTGGATCTTTCTATGAATAGGCGTAGCTTTTCAATGTATTTATATGTTTTGGCCTTAAAAGTCACCTACTATTTAAAAAGGGGAACAACTGTTTTCTTAAAAATTGCTTAAGTGCTTCTGACAGCATTCCCAATAGATCGTAAGTGCTGACACCTGCCAGCGTATCAGTTCAGACTCAGGTGGCCGCCTACATGAATGGGATTTGC
The DNA here is from genome assembly GCF_929443795.1 of Astur gentilis. Classification (NCBI taxonomy): domain Eukaryota; kingdom Metazoa; phylum Chordata; class Aves; order Accipitriformes; family Accipitridae; genus Astur; species Astur gentilis. Next base: position 20,662,337 of record NC_064905.1, on the reverse strand, counting down.
AAACCTGGGGATTTCTTGAAGATGAGAGTGTTGGACAGAAACTGTTGAGACATCTTATGGTTTTGCCTAAGGTAGCTGGAATATCAGGTGATTAGATGGAGCTGGAGATAAAATGCTGTTGTAGTTCTTCAGAACAGATAGTTGTGGTAGCTGCAAAAGTAGTGCATCCATCTAAATCCTTGAGGCGCTATTCATACTTCTTGTTCTTGTGCACAGGGCTTTGTATACATCCCTGTCTATCGTGATGCCCTGAGAATCCATATTTATTTTTTGATGTCTTCGTCTTAAAAGACCTGCATCACTTCATCATTAGTCAACCTTGGATGGGAATTCATTTGAAATCTTTTAACACCACTTTGTAGTCAGCCAGTGTGGTCAGTGTCGAACGGTGTAAGGCATTTATCCCTCCCTTCTGTGCTGCTTTTGACTCACTTGACAGCCCAAAGCCACTGGATTAGCATGGCATGGCATGGTGACTTACTGCATCTTCTCACCCTTCTCAGTGGGAGATCGTGCTGGTCCATCCACTTCTACCTTCACAAGATACTGTTTCCTTTAGGAGAATGCCACTTACTTTAATTAAACACAGCATATGTATAAGAAGCTTAATTACTTGGGTTGCCAAACCTAGCTCCACTGAGATTTTTGAGCATTGCTTATAAACGTGTTATTTTTGTTAACTTTCATCTGGTTCTTTGAAAATAATATTTTGTTTCTCGGGGATTATTTCATTAATTCAACTTGCTTTCAGCATATTTTTAGCACTGATCTAATTTGATTGAGGTGATCCATACCCTGTTGTATGTGTAGTGCTAACAGCTCATTGAACTAAAATTAGGTGCTTCACAGACAGCTGAAAGACATAATTTTAGGTATGAACACATTCCACTTAATCTTAGATTTCATTTTCTTTTGAGCTATACCCAAGTGATATGCAAATAGGATTGAAGAAAAAAGGTTTTAAAATCAGAATGTTATTTTTGCTGTTATTTATCTCATCACTTATCAAGATCTGCCTGTATGTATATTTTATATTGTAGTTGGTAACATCCAAAGGTCGGATAACTGCAGTCAGATGAATCTCTCTGGCTCTTCCTCGTCACTTGCCAGTGAAACCAGCAACAAGAACAGTGGACAACGCAGCTATGGAATAGGTGGGGCTTATTTACAAAAGAAAATTTGGATGATTTGCAAAGCAAGAGACAGTTCTGTCGTAAGTGAAAAAAGAGAAAGAGAGGATGAGATTGAAAAGGCCGAAGCTGAGCGTGAGCACAGGAAAATGAAGGGACCCCGGTTTAGAAGACTTAGGGAAAGAAGCTTCTCCAGGGAAAGAACAGCTTTTACTGCAAAAAGGGGAGCGGAGCACATTGAAGTCTCAGAAGAGGGTGAAAACCAAAAGGAGAAAGACAGTGATGCTCTGAGTACAGCAAGTATCTATAGCAACAGCAGTCTGTGGACATCTTACTGCCTATGCATGAAGTCTAGAAGGAGAAGGAAGACTATATGATGCATTTCTAGAAGAAAGACTATGATGTCCACTTTGTGTCAGATATACTGATTTTTATCTAAGTTATTTTAGCACTATTCATTTACGTGTTTAAGCTGTTTAATGTGCTTCCCTTCCAGATATTTGTGTCAGTTATTTATAGCTAATCACCCTTACAGTGCAGTGAAGACAATAATGTGAAGTTTAGAAAATCAAGGAACAGGTACAGTGGCAGTTCTGTTACTTAGTGTTTCACAAATGCCAATGAAACAGTAAGTTCTGCAACATTCTCTTAATTAGACTCTAGATAGTCCCTCATATGGTGTAAATTGAATGCTCACTTCTAGTGTTGCATTGGTCACATCATCTTCTGCTAACCTTTTCAGCCCAGCAAAGACTTGCATTTAGTCGGTTTATATACATGTGCTGTTATTCAATGACTCAGCTTTCGGATAGTGTTAATCTCTTTAATGAAGAGGAGTCCTTTTGTTCTCCAGAATTTTGAAGTTCTTGAAGAGAGTGTCTAAGAATTAAGATGCACTGTGAGAACGTTTCTTACTGCAGTACAGTTGTGTTAATTTTAAGGAGTCCGTTAGACAAAGAAAAGAATATGAGATATTAGTTATTGTCAAAGGAAAGGAAACTGAAATTTAATCTTAAAAATGCTGGTCTTAAATATGGTTTTCTTTCATTCATAAGGTTCAGTTCTTTAGTTTGATAATATTGATATTTAATGCTCATATTTGCTCTCAATATCGTACAGCAATAATCAAGCTTAAGCTGTGAAATCTCTCAAATTGAGCTGTATGCTCAGTGGTATGTATACCAGTGGCTCCACATGCCATATTATATGATCTCTCTATTTTTTACAAACCTAGTGGCATCAATCTTCTGTATGAAGTTGTGTGTATCACTGGTGTGGCTTTTACACTGCCTGGTCGTTTCACCTTTTCACCTAATTGATGTAAATATATGGCAGTCCAGTTCAAAGGCACATGTAGGTAGAAATGAAGTGAGAAATCGAGTGATTGGTAGGAATTTGGGAAAAAATGCTTATCTGAGGACTGTGTCAACAGTGTATTAACGTGGTCTCCTGTAAGGAAAGACCATGTTTTGATTAATTTACAGATGTTTGTTTACCTATACGTGAAGCAGTTGATGATCTAGTCTTTTCAAATAAAGGTTCTAATTTTGTAAATTTATGCACATAATGTAAGGCATATCATAGACTCTGTTCTCCTAGTGAAGACAGGGAATATATTTCCTGAGGTGCAGTGGATTTGCTATAGAGAAACCTACTGGGAACTTAAAGAAAAAAATATTTAAATTGACAAACTCCAAAACAACACCACAGTCCTTAATCCAAGACCTTTTGCCCTCAGATAAAGAGCAACAAACCGCAACTGTGGGCCAGAGTTATTGGAAGCAAAAAGTTTTGAGGTTTCTTTATTTAAAAAAAATAATAACAAAAACAAAACAAAAAAACCCAAACTGATTTAACAGACACCTCCTGATTTTGTTGCCTGACAGCACAAGAGAATGAACTTTGGTCTGCCCGTGAGATGGTGCATGGGCTTACCTAAAGAGATGAATACTCCAGAGAGCTTGAAATCTGAACATCCTAAATTTGCTGCTGCAGCTGAAGGCCCATAAGTCTATGGGGCCTGATGGGATTCATCCCAGGGTACTGAAAGAGTCAGACGATGTTATTGCTAGACCTCTCTCAGTTATGTGTCAATGAGCTTGGGACTCTGGAGAAGGTCCCAGTCAACTGGAAGCTAGCAAATGTTATTCCAATTTTCAAGGAAGGCAAGAAAGATGACCCTGGTAATTATAAGCCTGTCAGTCTCACTTCAGTGCCAGGTAAAATGATGGAGAAGATTATTCTGGGAGTTACTGAGAAACACTTGAAAGACCATGCGGTCATGAGTCAAAGCCAACGTGGGTTCATGAAGGGAAGCTTGAAGTTCAGACTGAATATTAGGGAAAAAGTTCTTCACTGAGGGCCTGGTCAAGCACTGGAACAAGCTGCCCAGGGAAGCGGTCCTGGCCCTTTGCGAGTCGGTGTTCAAGAAGCATTCAGACAATGCTCTTGGATACATGGTTCAACTTCTAGGTTGCCTTGTGTGGAGGGAGACCAGGCACTAAACCTGAAGGACTTCAGTGTGATTTCCCTCAGACCAGCCCAGATGCACTTTGCCGAGTTCAGTTCATTTCAATTCTTTCCCTGATTCTCTACGGTCATAAAAATAAATGATTTAGGCAAGTTGTCCATGCGAAGGGCTTTTTCTGATGCAGCCTGGGGACAGGTGTCCCATCCGGAATCACTTTAACTCTACCAGCAGAAGCGTCTACAGGATATATGTAGCCAGAGCCCATGGAAGTCCCCAGTATAGTAGTCTCTTTTATGTTCACTCCAGGTAATAGGACGAGGAGGTGTTGGATATATGAGGCTATATATACATTTGTGTTTGAAAGAAGTTATTTGAGGCTAAGGGTAAGAAAGCAGAAAAAGTGCGTTATATATTTTGCCCTGAAACTGTTGAGGTCTTCAGCTATTTCCCTTCTGCGGGAGCAACGCTGGCGTCTGGTCTAGCTCCTGCCAAAGTTGTGTTTCCTGCTTTTGCTTCCTCCTCTGTTAATTTTGGAACAGATTATAAAACTGAAGTGGACCATATGGCTAATCCCTGAGTGCTAATAGCTGGCTTTTACCTTAGTCAGCATCTCCTCATCCACTGCCAAAAACTTTTTTTTGAGTCTCACATGACAGTAGGGCAGAGGGATAGTGGGAAATGCACTGAATTTATACTAGAGGACTCAGCACCTGCAAAATTGGAGACATCTGATCCATCCACCCACTATTGATGCTGCAACTGTTGATCCTGTTTATGTAGGTTTAACCTTCTGGTCTGAAGAGTAGTGGAGTTGCAGGTAGGTTATTGGTGTCACCAGGCTTACCTTAATAAACTACAGTGATAGATGCTGATCGGTGCTAGAAGCTTTAGTACCCTAAAAAGTTCAGTGGACCGATTGTGTGTAAACAGGGTTTGATTGTTTTTTCTTTTAAATAGCCTTGCTGAAATGTGTGTGTCAATACTTTGTTGTTGTACCTAGTAAACTGGAATTGCTCTTTGACCAAGACGTTCTCTTCTCTCCTTTAGGCTACGCCCTCATACCTTCCACTAAATCTGATAACTTCTCGGATTCCAGTCACAGTGAGATTTCATCCCGCTCCAGCATTGTGAGCAACTGCTCAGTGGACTCGATGTCAGCAGCACTGCAGGATGAGAGGAGTTTGTCCCAGTCTCTTATTGTGGTGGATTCGGGGGGGGCAGAGAGAAAAGAGCATCCTCAGCCGATGGCCGATTATGGCCAGCCGTGCCCAGGGTAAGACGCAACTGCTCTTGGTTGGACTCGGTGTCCTGGTGTTAGAAAGGGTGACAAAGCTTTGGTCAGGACACAGTTATGCGCTCTACTGTGGTTATTAAGCTCTTGCTAGAAGCTGGAGTACTGGTTCCTCTGTATGGGAAGAGCTTGTTTTCCCAAGAAACTTGCAGTATTACTTGGGTAGACAACAGCTTGTTCCCATCGGTGGGGTTCAGATGGATGTCTTTTGCAGGAGGCTGTGAATGTGTTAAAAGCTAGGATGATACTTAACAAATTAGTCCAGTAGTGAGAGACAGCAGAACAGGAATAGGATATCGTCAATTCTCTCTGAGTCAGCAGTGCCAGTCACTTAACATACCCTAATGTGGTTTTTAAGTATTTTCGTTATTATCATTTGTTGCTTTGGTGGACTGGAAGCTTTCTGCTGCTGTCTTCCTCAGAGTTTCCACACACAAGGTCTTGTTACTTTAGTGCAATGAGAACTTGTCCTGAGACACCAGATCAAACTGGAAATTTTTGGTTTTGTCTTACTAGATGTTAAGCCTTGATCCATAGGATTTAAGGATTCCTTGGGAGAGCGTATTCTGTTCTCAAATGTTGTGGATTCAAGTCAGTGGAGCTGCTCCTTACTAATTTTTATAGCTTATCTCTAAAGCAATATAAGGTTTTTATGATTGCACTCTATAAAGAGCTGTATGTTGTTTCTGTATAATTGATTATAATACGCCAGTATTCTGTGGTGGTCTCTCCCCTGTAAAAAAAGGTTATTAGTGTATGCTTTGCTAAAGTGATGCAGCTCTTAAGAAATTAGTGATTCGGTTTATTTCATTGGGTTAAAATGGGAATTTAAAGATGTGCTTCATAAACAAAAATAATTCCCTTTTCTAAAAGGCATACGCACACTGAGAGTTTAGTCAGAGCAGGAGCAGTGTCCTGAGCGAAATGCCCCTTCGTACTGGCTATGAAAAGCCACTTCAGTGACAGCTGAAGTAGAGGGAATTGCACCAAGGACACTGCTGTCCTCTAAACTCACTCTTCTCTTTGCAAATTAAAAGTAGATTGTTCATGTTTTGTGGTCGTTCCTTTATGCCTTAGTTTCAGTGGGGTTTGGAGGGAAGAAAGCAGTTTTTGTGCTAAACTTATAAAATAGAAAATCAAGGGAAAAAAAGTTGTTTGCACGTATCGCAGAAATGTTCCTCGATTTCACAGCTTGTCAGTAAACTGCTGAGGGATAGTGTTGAATTTTAATGTTGTGCTGCCCATGCGTTTGTGAACATAACCAGAAATAGTTAAGAGACTTGAATAATGTCTAGCAATCATAACTTCATGTATTCTAAATTCATGCAAACCTGACTTTATTTTTTTCCCCTTAATGATGCATTGACAGCGATTAGAGCTTTTAGCAGCCATTTCTTGAAACAAGAAATTTTGTACTTGCGTTTTCAGAATCTGTCACTCCACATCGTTTCCACAAATGTTATTTATGCCCAATAATTCCAAATGTACTTGAAATACAACTACCTCCACTCTGTCTAAACAACTTTGTCGCTGCCAGGGAAGGAGTTGTTTTTCATTCTAAACACTTATTTTGGTTTTAGTTTATAAATGCAAAGAAGGTGGTAGTAGCCTGAAACTAGGAGGTGATTACTCCTCTGCTTTCTCTCAGTCACTGTATTGCTGTAGTTGATAAAGGAAGGCTTCTGTGGACCAGATTTTTATGGATCTGGGGTCAAGCCTGTAAATGCCTGTTGCAGACTTCTTATCCCCCCGGGAATAGCTTCCCTGCTGCCATGTGCAGTAAAGAGGAGGGAATAACGGTGTCTCGTGTCAGTGTTCCCGTGTGCCTACCTATTTTAAAACCCCTTTAGTTGTCTTTTAAGTGAGATAATTGTCTCTGAGTATGTCATTCCTATTGTAAAAGCTCGAGTTGTTTTTTTCCTGATTTCTGTTCTTTTCAAACATAGCTGGTCAATCAGTAGGCCTGCTCTCATCAGAGGGATGGCTTTCACGTCCTCCATGAGCAGCGAGGAGATCTCCCATGAACATATCACAGTAGAGGCAGCAGATAGCGGCCGGGGAAGCTGGACGTCATGCTCAAGTAGTTCTCATGACAACTTCCAGAATATCCCAAACCAGAAGAGCTGGGATCTCCTCAATTCTTACCGTCACACCCAGCTGGACGGACCTATAGCTGAAGTCGATCCCACAAACTGTTACTCTGAGGAGGCTTATTTGTATTCTGAAGCCTTTTCCAAAACCAACAGGCAGTCGAAAGCCAGCGTGGAGCTCGATCAGTCTCGGCAGAGCTGGGCCTCCTCCAGCTCGCTGTCGGACACCTACGAAACAAACTATGGGACAATTAAGCGGAGGGGGCTGGAGAACTCTACAGCAGAGCAGGCGGAGGTTTTGGACTCTAAACCAGGCGCTGATACAACTTACAAAACTGTTACTTCGAGTACAGAAAAAGGCCTGATAGGTAAGCCAAGCCAATAGCTTATGGAAGCTCTACATCTGTTTTTCATTTTGATATTGAGTTGTTAAGAAATGACATCAGCAGGTCTGGGGGCTGGATGGCATGTTAAATTCAGCTTTACATGTGGTTTTAATCAGAACACTATGCAGACAGTGTGTTTTCAAGCCACCTTCTTTTGCATTAGGAAAATTGAAATAATACACCTGTCCGCTTCCCAGTCACTTTATGGGTCTGCAGGAGAACTGTCTTCATGAAAATGTCAGGCAGTTCCTCTCTGTAGTATGGCCATTTATTTATTTGGATGATGATTTTTGGAAACACTCGTCACTGTAGTAGACGTTCCTCTGGCAAGGAGCAACAAGCATGGTTTCTTGAAGTCCCTGTAATACAGACTTGCCATGAACCCGAGAGGGAAGAGCACGACTGCTGAGAGGTGCAGAGCTCTCCCAGCTCTCTGGAGCCGAGGCACCTTTCATCCACAGGGCTTCTGTCTCTGGAAGCTCAAGGGCAAAGTGGATTCCCTTCCTGTCTTTGCTATGTTAAACTGTTATTTATTTGGTTATACAGCTGCAGTTTGGCTACATATGAAAGGATAAGAACTTATAAAATGCGTTTTCAAAGATGCATAGTTCTACCGAGCAAGATGTTCTTTCCCTGACCTAGTGAGTTCGGCAGCCAAAGCTAAAGGAACTGGGTTAGGAACAAGATAAAACATGGAGTGCAAAGCTTTCTAGACTATAAGTCAAGGGTGCAGCTGAAATGCAATTTAATTACTGTCTAGATCGCTAGAGGGGTTTATGTTATCAAAGGTAATTACCTGAATAAACATTGCACGTAGGGTGGAGGTCTTGGATTGCAATCCTCCTCCTTGGCTTTAGAGAAGAAAGGCAGCTTGGTGTAGCCTTGCAGAAAACTTGCTCACAGCTCACTCCTGGGCATGTGCTCTGCGCTTGTAGCCTTGCAAAGCTGTTCATAAGCCTCCGAGTTGTTTTAGGAGATGACATGTTAGCTCTTCAATACCTGCTATCTTTCCTCACAGCTCTTCCCCTTCTTTTTAATTCTGTTTACATACTGCACCATATAGCTTGCCTCCTTTGTGCAGTCATAGCACACTGGTACGAAACACTCAGCAACGTGCTTCAGTAGAGCGTGCGTATGTCTCCTTAAGCAAAGATCTGATAGAGGTGGATATAATTTCTAGGTTGCAAATGCAAATCTGTTTAGCTATTCACCATCGTACAAGATGCCAAAGATACTTTCACTTTATTTCACCATTTGCTTATTCTCTGCGAACAGCTTGTTGCCAGAGTCTGTAATGACTGCATGAGTTCAGAATATTCTAAACAAAAGAAGAATCTTCAGCTCGTTTGCTTAAGGAGCGTTGGTGTTAGTCCCCCAAAAGAATTGGCACAAGCTTTCTTGCCTGAAACCTTTAAAATGGAGCTGGAAAGGCACTGCCCACATACTAATGGCAGAACGTGGTCTTGGCATAATCCATAAAAGTGGTGGCTTCATAACTTCACGTGCAGCTCTGCCCTCTGCAACATCAAACGTTTCTTGCTGCAACCTTTGCTCTAGCAGCAGAGAAGTTGTGGAATGGTGACGTGCCATTGCTGTACATCCAAAGGGAAAAGCTTTTCCGTTACTTTTACCTATAGTAGACATTAAAATTTATATTGCTGCCTTTCAGTAACATTTGCCTTAACCACTGTGTGGAATTTTACCCTATTTTCTTTACAAAGTGAATATTTGAGTAATCAGCTGCTTGGGAAGGGGGACTCTTTGTGAAAGGGTTTTGTAACCTCCTGAGGCTGTGGGTGGGTGCCAGAAATTACGGACACTTAATGCTGTGGACATTAAATTTTCTTGGAATGTTTTATTGTGATAGAATTCATAACGTGTTACGAATGGGAGCTTTACAAAAGGGCACATTATTCCTACTTTCGTTATTACGGTAGGCGAGGTATTAGCTCTAAGAAGCCTGTAGCTTTCTCCTTTAAAGGAGACTATACCCACCCTCGTCAGTCCTCCTGCAAAACCAACCAAAACTGAACGTGGGGGGTTTGCTTGGAGGACCCAGCCCTTCCCCATCCTTTCAGGGAGAAGAAAGTCTCCTTCACTTCCCCAGCTTTCTCACAGGGGGCCAGTTAAATGCTAGTTGAATGAAAATGATTCCTTTAAATCAGCAGTATAAATCTCTGCCTGTACCCACATGTATCTGCTAAAACCCAGACTATGTGGATTCAGTTTTCTTTATTTTCCTGTAAGCCCAAGCATGAACCGAGGCCATCAGGTAGGAAGCAGTTCTCGTTCCCGATACCAACGCCCAGAATCTCGCGAGTCCAGAACACAATAAGAAATACTCCTTTATTTTCACCCTTTCACATTCTTGTAAGATAAGAGAATACTACAGTTGCTGAAAAAAATGAAACTAATGAACGTGCAGTGTTTAAAAGGTATCCACAAGAAGAATGCAAATTCACTCAACTAATAGATTTTAAAAATTACCCTAGCTTTGAAACCCTGCTCCTGTTGCAGCATGTACATGGAAAAAGCCCAATTTAACATGCACATGAGCCCCAGACCTCGGGGTGGGTGGGAGGGGAGAGAACTTAAAACAAGTTAAGCTTTGGTTTGAGAGTCTGTGTGACCTGAACTGCTGATGAATGGGGAAGGAAACTATGGACATGATACGCCATTGTTTACTATTAGAAAATGCAAAATAAGGAATGTAGGCTCTATATACAGTTTGCCTCATAGAAGCAGTTTCATGTGATACTGGGGTTTTTTTCTTCCTATAGAATAGCTGATTGGGTGGTTTTAATGTCTGATTACACATGAATAGATACAGTGGTATTTTATTATAACGAATTTCTGTTAAGCCACTGATGGGTGATGAAGTGGATGCTGTTGAAGTCAACCAACAGTTCTTGCTATCGGTCTCTAGCATGCTGTGCAAAGTCACTTCGGGCTAGTTCCCATAATTTCTTTTGTTTTAATTTCCCAGCCTGCAACAGAGAGTGGGAGCAGCCTCAGCCGGCAGCCTTGCCGTGCTGGCTCCCCGTCCGTACCGTGGAGCTCCTGGGCATCCCGCGGTGGAGCGGTGCCGCAGGAGTAGGGAGTGTAATGGGTGCTGCTATTGCAAGTTGAATCTGGAGAAGGTTATAGTCCTGTTTCCGCTCGATTGGCATCTTGCCTAACGAGTTCACGGGTTCTGTTGCTACTCTGACTTCTTAAAATAAGCAGAAAACATAAATGAAAGCATAAATACCTGCTGCTGTCGTTATAACCAGTGTTTCTGCATTTGCATTTTGTTATCAGTTTCTGTTTTGCCATTGTAACATTTCATGATTTTTTAACGTTTTGTTTCCTTTGTTTTCTTCTTTAACATTTCCATTGCTTATTTCTTGTGCCAGTGTACTGTGTCACCTCACCTAAGAAGGACGATAGGTATAGGGAGCCACCGCCCACCCCTCCGGGATATATGGGGATTTCTTTAGCGGACATAAAGGAAGGATCGCCCCACCACCCACACCTAAAACCTCCAGACTATAGTGTGGCAGTGCAGAGGTCAAAGATGCTGCACAGTGACCTCTCTAGACTTTCATCAGCTTCTCTCGGTAGTGAACCGGTGGCCTGTATTTCATCGAAGATGCCTCAGTGGCATAGTCGGCAGCCGTCCAACCCCAAACTAGCAGATATGACTGACGCAGATAGTGAAGAGGATGGTATGTGCAACACCTGACTCGGTAGATGTTAAGTGAACTGCTGTGTGAATCTGGTCTGTGCAGTGTTTACTTCCCAACGATGTTCTGGGCTTTCTCTTGGTCATTCTTGGAGATTAAAACTTGATTAATCTCTAAATATACAAATATGTTTGTATGGCTGTATACACATGCATATATGTGTGCATGTATATACATGTTTTAAAAAAAAAAGAAAAAAAAAAAAGAATGCCTTCCTTGTAGAAAAAGCATGTTGACACCGAACAGAGTCTAAATTATATATAAATAAATATATATATAAATATACATATGAGATCTCCCAAAGCACAACTGAGACACTTAAGAGCATGTAGATATCATGGTTTTTTTCTCTAAAATCTGCCCCCTCTACGTGGTGATGATGACTTTAAGGGATGCTGTCAGGCTATAAATTACATGCAGAAAAACTCCAGCCTCTCTGGGTTGATTGACTGATGTCCCACTGTTTTAGAATGGCATCAGGATGATGACCTAAACCGAGTATTTTGAATTTGGATTTGGTGGGGCGTTATACATTCTTAACTCATTTCACATTTGTATTCTCGTGTGCTAGCATTAAGCTGCCTTATTCTTCAGGAGAGATTTCTGGAGACTGATTTTAAAAATGTTGAGCAAAATAACAGTGAATTTCTCTTCTTCTGAAAAGTGCATTTGAGAAAACTTGACTTCTCAGCCCAACTTGGCCTGACAGTGTCTCTTCCACTTAAATTCTTCATGATCTTGTTTGAAGCAACAAACAACGCTGCCGAGCACGGCATGTATCGGGTGACCAAAATTGCAAGAGGTTTTCCTGAAAAAGACTGCTCTTATATTGTGTCAAAGCTAACTTCAAGTTAGGGGAATTTCTACTTAATTGTGTATCTGCTTGATTTGCTTTTAATACCTATGCACTGATGCAATCTCTCTGTATCCTTTGCTAGTGAACTCATATTTTATTAGAATATTGTGGTCGTTTCCTTCAATTTCAGTCTGGCTTAAAATGAGTGTGGATTTAGATTAAAACAATTTCTGATGCAAAATGATCCTATCTTGGCCCTTTAAAATATGCAAACAGTATTTAACATATATATTACTACTTCAAATTTACCGTAAAATGTAAAGTTACCCAGCATTAATTCAGTTGTGATATTAAATGCTTTTGATGTAAAAATAAGGAAGTAATTGCTTCAAACATTTTAATCCAAATTTTTCTAAACTAAATTTAACCATACACTTTTAGATACACCTATTTTTAAAGTGCTTGGTTAATTTTATTTGGGATACAATGCTCACTGCATGATGGGAAGTGATTTACTGGCTTTTCTCCCAAACGTGTAGCTTTTGGCATATTGGGAGCTGCATGCTAATAATTTTTGGAGGATCTGGAATTTTCTGTTTTGCAGTACATCTTTATTTTGTGATTACAATACCTCAGACTACTTGAGGATTTGATAAGAGGTGATACTGAATATATTGTGGTCAGTGATGAAGATGGTGAAAACATCACGATGAATTAGTGAAGTCTTCACAGAACCACTGTAATCAAATAATAACTGGGTACTGTTCTGTACCTTCTGCGTCCGAGGCAGGGGGCTGACGGAATAACTTTTTTTTTCTTTTTTCTTTCTTGTTTTGCAGAAGATGAACAAGTATCAGCAGTCTAACCATTGGGCTATTTATGTAAACCACTTCACAACACAAGGGATGTGGGGAGAAGGACCACACGATTCTGTTAGCGAACGCTAACAACTTGCTGCTACTAACCTCAGACGTTGCGTTTGCCTCTGTCACGGACGAGATGGAACGGGTTGGATCACGTCTCTCTACCTTACTTCAGTCTACCACCGCCTAAGAAAGCTATTTCTGCCTGTGAAATAGAAAACCGTTTTCAAGGAGCGTACTGACTACCCGGATACCCACATTGGTATCTGGAGATGGACCAAGCTTCATGCATTTGGGAGGACCAGTTGTCACCACCACTTGAAACTTGGAAGCATTCTTCTGTATGATACCATATAATCCTTTGGTAGTTTTCCATCGTCATTATTTTCTACATGACCATTATAAGTCTAAGAGTGTTATTTTATGAACTTGAAAAAAAAAAAATTTATCAAAATGTCAGCAAAAGCAAAGGACATTGCTGAAGTATCTGAAAATAATTTATTAATTTAATTTTTTTTAATGGTAATTTCCTTTATTTGTGTTGGCAGTGCTCTGGTTGGCTAATATAAACGTTTAGTCAATGTGGTAGTAAGTTAGCTACACATAAACTGTCGTGCTCTCAAACACAGAAAACTAGAAACGGGATGTTATCAGGTGCAGAAATACATGGATTTTAGAGTGGTTTTAGATTAAACATAAATAGAGCACAAAGCCCCGCAGAGCGGCGTGTGTCGGGCAGGCAGCCCTGCCGTCTGCTGCTCCCCTCCTACACGGACACAGCAAAACCCCTCCGCCCTTGAAGTATTTTTGGAATTTTTTTTAGCTGCCAGCCAACTGAGGCAATAGTTGGTGCTCTGCTCTCCTCCCCTGTTAAGTAATCATTTGAAATACAGAAGCCGTAGCTCACAGGGAGCTGTTAGGGGAGTTTGAAGCTTTCCCAAAAGAGCTTAAACCAGGTTTTGCCCTGCAGAGTTCAGCATGCAAAGCGTGTTGCTAGAAACCAAAACTAAACCGTGTGTTGTGGGTTTTAAGATCATCCCACGCATTCTGGCCTTTTACCAGAGTTGCACAGGATTTAGGTGCAAAGGTTATCTTTAAAAAGAAAAAAAAAATTAATTATAAATCACCTTCATTTCACAGTAAATTTTGTGAAACTGAGTATTAAATGACATGATGCCTATATAAGAGTATAATGCATTCTATGATGGGTTCAAAAACCCTGTTGTGTTCATCTGGAAAATACAGGTGATCTCAAAACGTTTTGTTTTAAATCCTAGGTAAAAATCCTGGTGTTGCTGATGTCAGTGACAGTTTTGACTTACAGCCAGCCAGTATTAACACGTGATCCTCTAGTTTGACTATGGTCAAATAAATTGGTTGTTTGATTTTGCTTAGCCAGCCAGAGCGCAGAGGGGTAAAACTGGAAATACCTGCAGCTTCTTTCTTTCTTTCTTCTAGCACATGATGCCCCATTCTAGTGTTAAAATTGGACATGAATGTGTGAATATGTATTTAAACATTTAATTGTAAATCTTTGTTGTGATGTTTACAGCCTAAGCTAGAAAGAAGATGTTTGTCATTTTTACAGTGCCTCAAAAATGATTTCTATATCCATAGTTGTGAAGAGCTTTAAGGTTTTTGTTTTTTCTGTATGTGTGCAGGGGGTGCAAGGTGAATGCAACATTTTCTGAAAACGACACAAGTACCAAAAACAACCCAAAGCCTTTGATGTGCTTTCCCCATAGCAGCTTGGGACTAACGAAACTGGGTGAATGCGTATGGCCCAGCCTGTGTCTGCATTCGTAGTGCTGCCAGGTTCAATATTACCGTGTGGCTGGAATTTACCCGTATTGATTGGAATTTGGAAGACAAAACCGAACAGCGGTGCTGAGGAAGGGATGCCCAATTCATCACTAATTGGTCGGCTGTATGAATTTTTGGCACAAGTATCTGAGGAGCAAAGGGTTGAAAAAATATATTAAAAATCAGTTGAGGTGTATCATAATGAATGCATTTTGCTTTTTCGAGGCCTTAATGAATATAATGAACCTGCACAGGCCTTAATGAATAAAGATTAAAGTGTCAAAGCAATGCAGGGCAGAGCGATTATTTTCAGCACATGTAATGTTGATAATATAACTGTTAAATTGATATTTTTGTGGGGTATAAATCCAAGTCCTAGCAATCCCACCGTCAGCTGTAGTTTCTTGTTACCTTTTTTCCGTGGAGTGCGCAACAGGCTTCGTGTTTTGTCAGAAAATCATCTGTGTTGTGCCAGGTAAATTGAATCATACGGTTCCCATGACCTCGGGTGTTGAGCTGTAGTTTATTTCAGCCTGTTGAACAAAAGTGTAAGGGATGAGGAGTTGTTACTGAAGTGACTTCCTTTGTCCCCCAAAACGCGATAGTGCTGTCTTTGAGGATATGGGGAGCGGGGTTGGGGTCTCCTCTGGCAGCCAGAAAGAGCAGTTGAATAAATCGCCCATTGAAACGTGGTGTTTGCACATCAACAGCATCCGTCTGTTCTGCAGGGCTTTTCAGGACACTGAAAAGTTTTTAAAGTAAGTGAAAGTCTCGCTAATCGTATTTTCCTAATATCCAATACAGCTGGTGTAAATAAATCATGCATAAACTATGGACAGATGAGCTACTACTTCTGCTTCTCCTGCCTCGCACAGTGTGGCTTGCCTCTGCTGGTCCTTGCTGGGATTTTTGTTTGTTTGTTTGTTTTTAAATCAACCGATCACATTGATCGGGGCCGATAGCCAAATGTAGTGTGTCTGGTATGGATTTGAAGAGACATTATCCCTTTTTTCAGGAATTCAAACGGAAGCAGGGTGGTGGTTAGTACCCGTTGTACACTGCTTTATCGAAGTGATGCCTTCTGGATCGCAGATTCCTGACTCGGTACCTCCACCGGGTTCCTCTGACTCGGGCTCTGATTTCGATGAACAGTTAAAATGCCTCGTGCACGTTCTTCCACTGCCGTACCTTGGTTTGCTCGCTTCCTGCTGTTTGTTTGCTCTCGACTGGCGGGTGAAAGATGTGTTTCAGCTATTTGTGATTTAACCGTACAGTATTTCATTATGGTTTATTGATCTTGAACTTCCAAGTAATTCCCAAAAAAGCAGTGCGGTTTTGTCAAATTTAATTGGCCTCTCCATTTGCAAAAAAAAAAAAGAGATCGCTGAGCCTCTGAGTACTGGTTTCAGCTCCCAGATACACAAATAAAAGGAAAGGCAACGTCTGCAGATAATTTGCAGTACACGTTTTTGCAGTGTGGACACGCAGGAACGGGTGGATGTTTGCTAACAACGGGCAGCCTGCTGCTTTCCTGGCTCCTTTGTTTTGCCTTCACTTACATTAGGAGTTTCACAGAGGTGAGTGATGCTTCACTGGGAGATGGTCAGAGCCCGGTGTGCTGAGGGCTGCCTGCACCCTGCCTGCGCCCTGCCTGCGCCTGCTGGAGGCGAGGGGTGTCCCCATTCCCCAAGGGCTGAACCTGTCAGCGATGCCACTTGCCGAAGGAACCTGTGTGGCATCAGTGGTGTTGCAACACCTCTCTTTCATCACCTCCCAAGTCATTTCGTCGCAGGTAACAGTGGAAATACGAACCTGTCATTTAAGTTTTTATAAAACATTAGAATTATTTTCTTTTTAAAGGATACACTCACCACTGCCTTTGCAAAAACAGAAGAAAAAAGGGATACTCTCTCTTTAGAAAAGCTTTACACATTATATTTTAGAACGCTTGTATAGAGGGTGATCTACCTTGAATTCCCAACCCAGCTTTTGCTTATGTTGTGCTTTTTATTGTTTTATCTTTATTTTTGATATACCTGGAATGCAGTTTAGCTTGGTATTAATTAAATTCTAAATATGTGAGCATATTGGCAAAACTGCACAGATGTAATGATATTCCAATAGCAATTGTACTGCACAAGTCAGTGATTGTAAAGTATTCTGTAACAAGCAATGTTTGTCTCCTATTTTTTGATACCTCTTAACACTTATGTCTTTTAGAAAGACAGTGCCTCTGTATGCTTTTTGTATTTTTACTGAGTGATTGTAAATATTTGTTATATTTTTGGTTAAGAGAATGTTTAAAAGTACTGTTTATTATCCAATCTATTAATATGTTGGAATCAATAAACAATCTACATATATTAATGGTTTTCAGCAGATCTTTTCTGGCAGCCGGCAAAGGACGGGAGTCGAGTTGGTGTGGAGCTGGGGAGACCCTGGCAGGAGCGTTGCTCACCCTGGGCTCGGCGAGGAGCAGCCGCTGAGTGATTTTTTTTTTTTTTTATTTTTTTTATTATTATTATTATTATTATTTTTTTGTCCTCGCAGTGAGCAATGGCCCCTCAGGTTTTGGCTCGGGGTCCAGCCAGGTTTGGGGTTGGTCCCCTTTGCTGTGCGGTGGCTGGGATGCTGGGGACACTGGGGCTGCGGGGGTGGCTGCGGGGACCGGGGACTCCCTTGTCCCAGCGAGGGACAGAGACAGACAGTTGGCTGGCCACAGCAGCGTCCCCGGGTCAGGGCAATGGCCTCTGGGCACCAAAAAAGGGAAGCGACAAAGGAGCCGCATTCGGAGCCTGTGCCCCCGCCGCAGCACCCATTGCTTGGTGCTTCGTACCTCTCCTCTGCGGTCCTTCACCATCCTCCCTGCCTGTCCCGCACCCCCAGAGCTGCTTGTCCCCTTCCTCCTGCAGCTTGTCCCCTTCCTCCTGCAGCTTGTCCCCTTCCTCCTGCAGCTTGTCCCCTTCCTCCTGCAGCTTGTCCCCTTCCTCCTGCAGCTTGTCCCCTTCCTCCTGCATCTCCCTGCCCGCGTAGATGCTCCGCAGGCAGCCCCTTTACCTTCCTTCGTCCCCCTGCAGATCCCGGCTCCATCCTTCCTAGCACCGTGCTGGAGCCCTCGCTGGGATGTGACCCAGGGAGTCATCTCGGCGACACCAAGAGCCATGCGGACCCGCGGGGAGGTTCTGCTCACGACGACAAGGACTCGCATCTTTCCTCCGGGTCCTGCCCTGGCACGGCTGCCCCGGCCCCAGAAAAACCAGAGCGGGATGAACGAAGCCCGGGCTGCCTTCTGCACCTTGGAGACTGTCACACCTGGTAAAATACAAAGAAAGATGTGTGCAGGGAGTGAGGGTGGAACCACAGAGCTGAAAATACTCCTTTTTCCCCCATTTTTGCTGGCTGACCCGTAGCCCCTGGCAGCCCCCGGTGTGCTGCTGTGGGTGGGACGGGTGAGGGGAGCAGGAGCTGTGGCAGGGCCAGCCTCTAACTTCATGTTCCCTCTATTTATTTACTAAAAAATAAGCTACATGGGAACCTTACGGATAAATACCTTTTTTTCTTTTTTTTTTTCTTTTTTTTTTTTTTCGGGAGCATGGCACTTCTGTAAGGCGTACACGCTGGCAAGCAAAGCCTGCAGCTTCTTGTCGTTTGCTTCCCCAGTGCAAATGGCATTTTCTTCTCCCCCTCCCTGTGCAGCCCCTTTCCTGCCCCGGACGCGGGGATGCGGCCGCACACGCTGCCAGATCAGATGAGAGTTGAGCTTCATCTCCTTCACCGTCTTATTTCCCCCATTGGGGCTTTTCAGGTTTGTTCTCAGGGATCTCTGATTTCAGGCAGTTTCTGGGAGGTCGTTAGTTTTGTAAATTATTTTTTTTTTTTTTTTTTTAAACTTCTGAAAATTATCATTCTTTAAAAAAAGGAAAAAGAAAAAAGAGCTGCCACAAGAGGACAGCATTGCCTGTGGTTTTATCAGCACCTTTGCCAAATCCCCTCTGCGCAGGCCGGGCTGGTGCAGGTTGGTCCCTGCGATGCTCAGCCAGCACCCAGCACCCTCGGGGGTGACAGCGGGGACATTTCGGGGTTTGCCCATCACCCTCCAGCCGTGGCGGCGGCTGCGGGGACAACGCGGCTCCCGAAACCGGCAGGTGCGGGAGGACGCGGGGTCTCAGCAGGTCACTTCGCTTTTAGGATTTTTCCAAGGCTGTCCGGTACGCGTTCCAGATTTCCTCCTCGCTTGTCCGGATGATCTGTTTTCATCCGTAATATTTATCCTGTGCCCTTTTCTCCGCTCGTCCCCATCTGTCTGCGGGCTGGGAGGTTGTAAAGCTTTTCTTCCTGCGGGTCCGCGCGGCAGAAACATCAGCGAAGCGGTGGGACAATCTGTGAAGGCAGCAGGTAGCGCTCGGGTCTTAGTGGAAAGCGTAGCGTCATTATGGCCATACTGCGGTGAGCAATTTGGTGCGTAAAATCAAATTAAGAAGAAGCAGTTTCATTAGTGAGCATTTCTGCTTAATGAGTTATTTTGATTTTGGACTTTTCTTCTATTTCCCCACCCCACCCCCTTTTAGTGGCTTTAAAAACTACTCGGCACAGCCCAATTTGTTGCTGTTCATTTATCTAAAATTACTTTAAGCAGGTGGAAGCAGGCACCGTCGCCCCGACGCAGTTTCAGCCTTGCCTGGGTCTGACACTGTCCTGCCTTTCCCCCCGCGCCTCGGGAACGCGGATTTACAAAACCTGGGCTGCGGGCAGAGTGTGCCAAACCCCTTTTTGCAACAGGCTTCAGTCCAAAAATCACCGTATTGTGTGCCGGGCTCAGCAGGAGGGAAGCCCAGACCTGGCGATGGAGGCGGCTGCGAGCGACCGCCCACCCATCCGAAACGGGCATCGGACCCCGGCCACCCGGAGCAGCTCTCACGGGACCCGCGGTCCGGGATCTTCAGCCCCGACCTTCGCTCCGAGCCGCTGGGGAAGTCTCCGTCCCCTGCCACGGGGTGGGAACCCAACGCACGAGGTGCTGCATCCCTCCCCATCCCCAGCTTTCCATTTCCAAGCCTTTGGATTAGACCTGCGGGTCTCGGAGTGACGGGTGATGCTGCTTGGATGAACAGAGCTTCATATTCAACGTGCTCGAGGTCTCCAGGTCACCTGAAATAGCAGTCGGTGCATCAAATAGCTGCCGACCTAAACTTGAGTTTCATTCACTGAGGGCATTCAACCAATGTATTTTCTAATTTTCTGCTGGAGAGCAAGTATCAATCAGATTTTATTGGGAAGAGTTACTAACTGCTTGTTAGACTGCGGTAATGCCGTGTATTCTGTGCTCGAAGAAAAGTCGAGAATTATCCCTCCAAAGTAAATGTGAAGTGAGAGATTAACCCTCTCTTGGAGCACAAAAGACTGCTTAATTTAGCAAATGTTGCCTGCTAAAAACTGCTTTCTGTTTGCTTAAAGGGAGAAGCGAGGAGACCCACTGGCAGCAGTGGGGCCGGGAGCCCGAGCTGTCCCCACCGCCCGGGGGGGTCGTGGCCGGCGGGGCTCTGCGGGCAGCACCAGTCAGAGGTTTTCAGCTATTTCTCATTTTTTAAGAAGGTAAAATGGGCCTGAGAGACCGTGCTTGAATACAGGGAGTGCTAAACCCCACCTCTGTACCGCTTTCTTCTTCTGTGTCAAATTTCTGCACTTTTGGGGCTGGAGAAGAAGTGTCTCTCCTCATCCAGCCCCAGTTTGGGAGAATCACTTCGAGCCCGTGATATTTTCACCGCGTGCTTTAAGGCTGTTGCATCAGGTCTTGTGGTTTGTCCCAGAATTTGCAGTATTTTTAGCTTTCCTGAAGATCCAGGTCCTGGAGGCACGTGATAACGTGAACTGATGACATTTTTTGGAGGTATGTAAAGCAGCTCTTGTTGCTATGAAGAAAACCTTGAAAATGCAAACTATAAAAAGTATTATTAAAAAAAAAAAAAAAAAAAAAAGGACGGAAATGAAACCCCATATTTATTTAACCTCCCCCTGACTGTCATCGTTGCTGGACTGCTGGATCCCGGTGCTGGCTTCCTGCAGCCCCATCGACCTAAAAGCACGATGTCTTTTCCCGGGGTATTGCCCTAGAGACTGTGATTTTTCTGGGTGAGCCAAGTTGTTTGTATGAGGAGAATGTTAACTTGGCTCCACAAGCATTTCTGTTCGTTCCCCTGTATTCATCAGAAGAGGAGAGTAATTACCAGTGTGACAGTGCTGCAAGTCAATCTTGGCTTGGGAGAGATGAAGAAAAATGGTAATAACTGAATTTCAAATGTAGATGTAGTTGCGTTTAACACTTATGAGCAGCAATAAAGATGAAGGTTGTAATTGTATCTGCAGTTTCAAACCTCACAACATAATTTTATATACTCAAACATCTGTTTTAGGATCATAGCTGAGAGTGTCAGATAATTGGCTTTTTTTTAGACCTATCAGTTAGGCACCATCAAGTTTATTATAAATTCAAACTCATTTATTAGTAAACACGACTTGTGTTGAACAACGCCGCAGTGCAATAGTCCTGAGGACGATGAGTGCGTTTGGAGCAGCAGAAGCCCTCTTGGCCATTCAGCAGGATGCTGATACACGGCAAAACTCGCGGCTCCTCGAGGGAGAGGACGGCCGACAGCGCTGACCCTCCCGGGAAATTGCTGGTGTTTTACCCATCTTCTGAGAATTATGGCTGGCAAGTGTCAGGGAAGCCTGCTGCAAACCTGGGAAAAACTCTTCTGGGATATCGGAGGTTGATGGAGACCTTCGTGACCTGCTTGCCCAGGATCACGAGCGCGCCTTGCCTCCACCTCGGTGTATCGTGTTTTTGGGAACACACAGCACTCCCGCAGGGCTGCAACGCGATGCCTCCTATGCTTTCCCTCATTTTGTTTTCTGTATTAGTCGTAAAGCTGATGGAGAGGAAGGTCTCGCGCTGGGCTCCTGCTTGGGGGACCAGAGGGGTGCTGCGGGGAGGTTTCGGCAGGACCTGGTGCCTTCACCCCGAGCCAAGCCCGGGAGACGGCGTGCAGGCGCCCGTCCCGGCGCTGGCTCTCCGGGCTGCTCCTGCGAGCGATGGAGTTTCTGAGGAGCAGCAGCACCCCGCGATTAGATGCCCCCAGCCCCCCTGTGGGTGCTGTGCAAGTTGTTTCGTCTGTGCTATTTCCCAGCCGTCACACGGCGGGATGCTGAAAACTCTTCTTGCTTCCGCAGCTTCGTGCCAGGCAGGCTTTCGCTCTCTCCGCAAGGGCTTTTCACCCGCAGCGCGGTCCTTTCCCTCGCCCCGCGGGGCCGTAGCGTCGTGCCCTGCCTCCGAGCTTTCGGCTCGACAAGAGCCGTCGCGCCGATGCCGTGACTCGGGGTCTCGCTGAGTAGCCGCGGCGCCTGGGAGACGCACCTCGGCCATCCGCCTTTGCCATCTGCAGAGGGAAGTAATTAAATTTAATAGAAGTCACCCTCGATTTTACAGCAGTAGTAATTAAATGTAATTGGAGATGTGACTTCGTAACAAGGCCGTATGTTTTTTTCCAACAGTACGTTTGACATCAGGAAGAACAAACAAATAACCAAGGACGTGCAGGAGCGGTGTACGGAGCAAAGCTGTTATTTCACCCCGTCTCCGTCGGTCGTGCCCATCGCAAAGTGTGCCTCTACCCCAGCTTAATTAAATGATGCTGCCGGCCAGTAATGGGTGGGAGAAATCCGCTGGTGTTAGAGTATCTTGTGCATCATCAGCAAAGCAATGCTTTTAAAAACAATAGCAGAAGCTAAGAAAGTTCTTGGATTTCTGCTGCCCTTTCTCCAGAGGAGGCTGTTCCAGCGCAGGTCTCCCTGCAGAGGGACCGAGGGGGAGGCACTTCGTCGACTGACTTTGCTGTAAAACCTTTGCCGCTTTGAAGAGCCCTTAGTGACTGAGGCACATATTGAAAATAACGTAAGTGTCAGCCAATTATACAGTTTAAAAATCTGGCCTTTGGTGATGGTGTGGTTTTCAGAAGTGCAGAAACCTGGTCAATTAGAAATCAGCCAATTAAAAAGACTAAATATGGCATAAATAAAGCTCTCCTCCTTAAGCCTAGGGAAAATACGCACCAAAAAATTAGGTAACTGCTGCTTCCATTACCCGTGCCCTTTCCTGCCACGTGGAAATGTCATCTGTGGCCAGAAGGAGCCCTGGCAGCGGGGATGGGGACAGCGGTGCTGGCACTCGCTGTCAAGTACCCTCCGTTGTCTGAGCTCGTGAATGCCAGCCTGGAAGGTGTGAGCTGGACCTTCATGGGGAATTAAACACGCAGCACAGCCCTGGCCTTCAAAACTGGGAGCTGCGGGGCGTGATTTATTCGCAGTATTTATTATTGCATGGGAATAAAGGAGCCCAACCTGCGGTCTGGCACCACGCAGATCGGGACGGACAGCAGTGCTGGGGCAGAAGGTTTGCTGCTAACCAGCTGCAGCAAAGGCTGGGAGGACTGAGGAACGTTCTGGCTTAGTTCTTTAATCTGAATCATTTTTGCACAGATGGCTAACCCGGCAGTTCAAGAAGTGCGGCGCTGCGGTCTGCGTGCCGGTGTTTGATACCAGGTATTTACACGGGGGGTGCGTGTGGCCGAGTAACGCGAGAGTGAACGACCCGCGGGCATCGTTAAATGTTTCATCCAGTCTTGTCAAGCAAGAAAAGCGACTGCGGGACGAAGACCCGTGGTGCGTGTCAACCCGGGTCTGCCCGTGGTGCTTGCCGCTGACTTTGGTTTTGGGTTGGCTCCGCTTTGTACGGCAGCCGGGTACTGGGCAGGGGCGTCCGCTCCGTCACCGCCGATGCCTCTGGCAGCCAGGACTGCGTGCAGCGAGTATCAATGGCGTGCCAGGTTTTTTCAATGGGCAAATGATGTGTGGCCAGCTTGAATTCTTTAGATCAATAATTCAGTGACAGGCAGCTCGAGCGCTTGGAAATAACATTAAGCCCGACATAGTTGTTCTGCTTATTGCAAAGGATCGAAGAAACACCGGAGCCTGAATTGCTGAGCTCTATCACCATGTCACACCGTAAGTGTGAATATTAAGTGCTGTGGGAGAACAAGGCCATCTGTGTACGTGGCCTCTTTGACAAGCGAAGAGGAAATGTTGAACTCTCGGACTTGCCAGCCGCTGGGGAATGGACATGGGAAGTGGGACTGATTTCCACTGCAGTGCCGTACCTGGTCACCATGCCCATCCGCGGTCCTTCTTCAAACAGCGGGAGGAAGGATGCAAAGCCATTTCTAAAAGAATTAGGAGGATTCTAATACTCCTTTTTTTTTTTTCTTTTTTTTTTTTTTTCATCAGTTTGCATCTTCTTGAAGAAAAGCAGCCTCTCCTGGATGCTTTGTGGGTAGCTTTGCTCTAGACACATTTCAGGTTAAGCAGCAGAGAGTAAGGTGCAAGTATGTCAAGGTTTTCCTGATTTAGCTCCGCTTTGGAAGGAGCAGGGAGGGACAGCTGAATGGCACCAGTTTGTGGCGAGACCCTAATGTGCTTAGCTAAGTTGTCAAGGAGAATTAGAGCAGTTCGACATCATGGAGCACTATCCTTAAATCCTGTTTCTGCTTCTCACAAAAATCAAGTGTTTCAATGACAAAGTAAAATCTGTTTTGACACACTTCAGGGGTTTGGGTTGTGTCCCCCTGCTTTGATTTTGTTGTCTCGGTTTCAGACACTAGCCAGGCTGGGTGATAAGACAATAAATGGCAGAGCAAAAGGGGAAAGCCTTCCCATTGCTCGTGCCGTGCTATGGTTTGATGGGGATTGGGAGCAATAATGCTAAACTGGCGTTGCTTTGGTGTCAAACCTGGCCAGCCTCCTAGGAGGCACAAGGCTGAACATTAAGGCTCAGGTGTCAGAGGAATTTCCCAAGGCAACAAGTGACTTGAGTTTCTCCATGGTGTTTGAGTCAACGTAGGCTCCCAGAAGCCACAGAGTCAAATCAAGGTAAACGCCTGTCAAACGCCTTTTGGGACGTGCAGCGGATTTCCAAAATGTATTTGGTCTTGGTAGCTGCCTATGTTAGATTTGGGTGGGCGGACGGTGGTTTCGGCATCCCTATCGTTGCTTATCTGCATCCTAAAACGCTTCAGCGCTTCTGGTTTGAAAGACTAAGTCACGTCTGAAGATGGCAATTGAGATTCTGAAAGCCACTTAGGGGTATTACCATATTCTTAAAATTTCTATTTGTAAGCAGGATTTTGTTAAAAGAACCAGAGCATAACACAAGAGCCTGATTGCCGCGGCAGCATCGTCTGCTGCCTGCGAAGAGGCTTCCTGAACTGGAGAGGCAGAGAGCTCCAGCGAGCTGGTGCTGGGCTAAAATGACATTCCTGTCGTTCCCTGCTGCTAGCTGTCAGTGGTCATACGGGTGAGAGCTGTAAATGTGAGATTTGAAAGTGGTGGAGGACCTCAGCAGCTATTAAGAGTTTCTTTTCTATTCCTAGAGAAATAAGCCCTGGATAGAGAATGCAATCCTTTTACATTGCAATATCTTCTGTGAGCTGCAGGGAATTTGCTTGCCTTATGGACAGGATCCACCGTAAGCTCCTTTTCCACTTAGGCTGATGATATTTGCCATGCATCAGAACAATATTTGATCTCTATCTGGGGTTTTTTTCATCCCCTAGAAGGCACAACTCTCACATTCACGTTCATGAAATTCAAATGCACAGTGAGTCGAGCAAAAAGATCCTGTGGCACAAAGTTTGTGGAGAGCTTACAGGGGAGTTGTTTACAATTTTATTCCAGATCATGCATTTAATCCAGTATAGCTGTTTTTTAAATGATGCCTCTTCTAAGACGTATTTAAAAAATAATATTCTCGGCCGTGTTCTAGCCAAAGAACAAATAAACAGTGCACTACCTGAAATGGTTAAATTATTGATGCAGCTTGGGTTTCCTCTCTTTCCTTTAGCATTTTAGTTTTTCCAACTTCTGTTCTTTTAAAAGCTACTGACAGCTTTGAAGCTTCAAATTGTTGTCTTTGGGAAGCAAATGCCTAAGGAGGAATTTAAATATTGCTTTTTCTAATTGCTGGGAAGTGAAGGTTAAGCAAGATAATCAGGCGTTGGGTAGAGCTGGCAGATGACAGTCATTACAGATATAAAAGTCTGGTGTCAGTTGTGATACGGTTTAACGTTGTAGCAGTAGTAAAACCGGCACAATGTCATTAGAGTCTTTATAGGACAAACATTTCAGAAGGCGGCTCTATATCCTAGTGATGTCTGTGCAAACACTCCTGCTCACTTTTAAAGCTTGAATAAAATCCAACATGACTGCTAAGCTAGTCGTAATGTCTCCAAGGTCAGAGGAAACTCCCCGTAGGAGCTTATCTGTGTAAAAGGAAAAAGAAAACACTCCACCAAAAAGCCAAACTAACCCTGATGCCTAAAGAAACAACGTAATAAAAGCCTGCATAAAAAGCGAAGGTTTGGATAGCTAAATTATGAAGGAACATGTTTCCCCCCCCCCCCCCCATGGAATATGAACATCACTACTGAGCTCAGCAGTTGAAATGACTCTATTAAATGCATGTTGACTCCTGTCCTTCAATTGTTTTGTCTTTAAGCTGTATCTATATGTATATCTATATAATTCAATACATATTTATTTGTTTGGCTTCTTGCGGCTTTTTAATAGATGTCATTTGCCTTTGAACGGAGATTTTCCTTGGTGATGACTCTCCATCACCGCTGTTAGCAGCCTTTGCTGACTAATCAAGATGTAGCTTTGTCCCGTTCTTGTAGCTGGAGGGTATTTTTGCAGCTCTGTAGGGTTTTGTCATTCATTTGGATGCTTTGCCAGTGCGTTGTGCACCTGTACAATGTCAAATACATATTGCCCACAGCAGCATTTAATAGACTTCCTGATGTCAATGTAAAGTCAATAACTCAAGAACTTAATTGCAGGACATGTCTGGATGCTGTCTCACCTACGTTTTTTTATTGTGTCAAGTAAGTCCTGATCTTTGGAACAAAACTAGAATATTGTTTTCTCTATGACCCTAGGAAACAAAAATAACATTGTGAAATGCAATGCTGTAGAGTAGTGTTCATTGGTCCGGAAACTGCTCCAAAGTGTGTCCTTTTCTCGGTACGATAAACATTTGCCAAATTGTTCCAATAAGGCAGTTTTATAGAATAAAAAGGAAAATATTTGAAGATTCTTATTTGTGAGACCAGAAAGGAAAAGGTGATGTACAGGCAGAAATACCGGTTAAATGCTACACTCATCCTTATGAGATGAATGCAAAATACCTCAGTATCGTGTGTTGCGCTTTGGGAGAATAACCTTTTTATGGAGTTCATTATTGAGCTACTACTACCCTGAATCAGTCGGCAATTGAACGTAGAGCTGAGGCTCAAATTCTCTCCCCTGATTTTTAGAGCCCTGCACTGGAATTAATCCTGGCAATTTGTCAAACCGGGCCTGGAAATCAGCAGTTTTAAATCCCCTGAAACGGGTTTCTCCGCAGAGGGAGCGAGGGGCGGGAGAGGCTCTGCAGGGATCGACGCGGGGGGCTGAGCGGCGAAATGCCCTTCTCTGGCTAAATACTCGGTTGCTGCTATCGTCAAAAAGATGACAGATTGGCTGGGTTGGTGGAGAGATACATGATGAGAGAGAGAGAGGAAAAAGCTTTGGACTGTAACATAAGTGGGTTTTGCTGAAAACACTTGTAAACCAGCTGTGAGTCTTTCCGTGCTGCTCGGGTACTGATGGTTATTTGCCCTTTTGGTTTATAGCTGCAGTCTCGGTTAAGTGAGATCCCAGGGAACAAAGTTTGATGTCCCGTTGTTGCAGCGCTTTTCCAGCACCCGAACGCGTATACGTGTAAGGTGTTAAGTATGGATGGAGCTGGGCTTGGCAGGGAGAATGAAGAGCAGAGCCAGGATAAATGTTCTTTCCTTTGCATATGTACTAAATCCAGAAATTATTGTGGTTTTAGGAAAAATAAGACTTTCTGAGACAGCAATAGCTAGACCTAAATCCAGCTGTTAAGGTGGCAAGCGGTTTTGGGCGTCTCGACGCCCAGCCAGGATGCTGGCAGAGCTGGTTAGTCCAAAAGATGGCACTATTTTTCTATTTCACTCTGAAGCAAATTCCCTCTCCAAACCAGATTCATTCACTATTGAGCCTCTCTCAGAAACATTATTTTCCCAAGGCTTTACATAGAGTAAAGTCCATTATTGTGAAGGCCAAATTGCTGCCAAAAAAAGCCTTCAGCTAAAAAATATATATCTATAAACTAATAACACATCATTCTGATGAAAAATAACATGCAGGGAAGGAGTTTTTCTCAATTATTAATGGCCAATGGTTGTTATATTGTTGTGTTTAGTCCAAGAAACCTTGATGGAGAGCGGCAGCTTTTCAACATGAATGGCACTTCAACTGGCATTTTATAAATTTTACAAAGAAAAACCCTGGAATATTTAAAACCCCTGCTAATATTAAAGAAGGGAAGCTGCACGCTGTGAGAACGGGATCAGCCATGGGTGCTGCCCTCCCCGGGGAGAGGAGGGCAAAGCTCAGGGTGTATTTGGGGTGCTCCCCGGCTGGGGAGCCCTGAGCCCTTAACGTAAAGAAATTCAGATATTAGCTCAGCGCCGTGCATACAAAACTTGGCAGCTTTAGTTATTTATGCATTGGTGGAAGACTGGGATAGTCTGGTTGTGTGGGGTTTTTTGGAGAAGCAGCTGTGACGTACCGTGGGTTTCCTCCAGACGAGCTGGGCTCTGAAATCCCCCCTGCCCCAGCAGCAATATTTCTGCCCGGTATAAAGTCCTTATAACTGCCTGTGGCAACCCAAGAAATGACAATTTAGAGCTGAAGGGAGCAGAGACACCAGGTTGAGTGATCTAAAGACACTCCTATTCCCTTCTGAGTTCGGTTAGCCTGATTGCTTAATTGGAGGTGATAATGCAGCTTTTTTTTTTGATCTGGCAATGTCTATATTGCAGCTTATGAAGTGGGCTGAAAAGAAGCTCAAGAATAGCTGAACAACAGATGAAAGACCCCAGCAAAGATGACGGGATGAGAACAAAGTTTATTTCATTAAGAAAATGCAGGCATAAAGGAATAGAGCTTTTCAGACCAGCCTCGCTAGCAACCCAGGCAAATTGGTGACATTATGGTTTATTAAATATCATTACGCCAAGGACAAAATCCTTTCCTGCAGAATGCTTACAACAATGACAAAAAACCTAAGGGAAACTGTTTTCTCACTTAACTGCTGCCCTTTAATATGATTCTGAGATCTCTTGGTTTTAGCTTTTAAAAATGAGGCCATTTCTTTAAACTTAAATCTGGAATAGAACTGACTGTCTTTAGCACCCGAATTTGAACATTTTGGCCAAAGATCTTGGGTGGTCTAATGATTTCAGAGGAACACAGCCAGTGACAATATTTTCCAAGAGTCCATTTGTGGGGAAGAGACTCACAGAGACTTTTTTTAAAGCTAATTTGCAGTGGTACATGTGTGAGTGCATACATATTGATTTTATTAATGAAAATTAAGCATGTACAAATTTGCCGTGGTGGAGACTGCAGGGTAGGGAAAGGGAAGGTTAATCACACTTAGCATTTCTATAGTTTTCATGTTCAGGATTCTCCGCACATCGCTGCTGCGTGCCAGACCCCTGATTGGGATGCAGGGCTCCTCGCTTGCCCGTCTTCTGTCTCTAGACTGTGGCACACATTGTGCGGAAGATAAAACAGAAATAAAGATCTCTCGGCCAGCTGATTGTAATGCAAACTCAGAGCCATTTGGCACAGGCCCTGGGTTTAGGCACAGACCTGTTGTCAACAATTAGAAAAGGGAGAAGGGGTTTGGGCTGCGGACGCAGACGTTTCCAAAGAGCAAACCAGATATCGCAAGGCTGTTCTTGGGCACCGAGAGCAGGGAACAGACCTGGTGTGAAATAAATGAGATGCTGCTTAGTCTGTTCTCAGTGTCTGGGCTGAGCAGAAAGCGAACTGGCATCCTCGAGGGTGAAATCTAAATTAGATTGCGGGGGAAAAGGCCAATTTTCCTAGGACAAGTCTGCGGTCCTCCCTGAGCGCAAAGCCAGGGTAGCTCAGCACCGACTGGTTACAGTTGTCTTTGTCTTTTGCTATCGCTGACCCACGCTTTGGTTGCACAGCTTCACCTTTTCCTAAGCTGAATTTGTATTCCTAGCGCAATTTCGTTATTCGTTTTCATTATTTTAAGCTGATTTTGATTGACAATGCGCCACCGATGTGCTGGAGTAGAAAGGCAGCAGAGGACTTATGGCTTGTTGCTCCACCAACTCCGACCCAAGCCAGTAACGGGCCCATGAGTCCGTAGGGAGTATTGTTACGGTTACCACGCAAGTACGTAATTCCTGGCAAAGACTTGGACAGCCTTTTCTCAGAGTTGACTCACAGATGAAGATGCAGTGGGATTTTCAGGTCTTGTGCCCCTCTAGAGTCACCTTCTGTATTAAGTGATGCTCGAGAGGGAGCCCGTGCTGTGCAGCGGCTGGCTGGCAGGAGGGCTTCGGAGGCAGGGTGACATTAGCAGGTCAAGGATGATGGAAGCGAAAGCCAATGTCCTGGTCCATCTTGACTTGTTAAAAGCTATCCACATGTCTGTGGATGAAGTTAAACGAGTCCCAGTCTTTGGACGAGAGATTAACATGCTGTCAGCCCACAGAAACCATTAAGTAGCGGCTGAAGACGACAACCCATGTATGCAGCGCGAGTCTTCAAGGGTTTCCATTTTGCAATGGTAGTGGCCTCTCGGGGCATCTCCCGTAGCGATGGTAAAGCTTGAGGACTCCACTGGATATGTGCCATGTGCATGTTTTCCCACTTTGTCCCCAAGCCACGCAGCTGAAGGACCAGCTCAGATGCCCGGACCGCGCTGAACACGCGGGGCGCAGCCAAGAGTGGGTGTTGGACTCTGTGCTGGGACGTGATGGAGGCGGCGGTTGTGGTGTTACAAAGCCTAAATGAATTCTTACAAAGGCTGACAAAAATAGCCGAGTTCCCATTCATTTCAAATCCCATGAGGTGCCTATCTTCATTTTTAGGCACCTAAATACTTCTGCAAATCTCCCCCTTAATGCTTCATGAGCTGGGGACTGATCGGGCACGTCAAACTTTGGATAAAACAGACGTTTCTAGATCTGAGCAGTTTCTAAAATGAGAACCAGAACTTCTCAGACCTATGATGAGGTCAAAATTGCTCATGCCAATGAGAAAGTAATTTCTGGAGACTTGCAGATATTTTTTTTTTTTTTAAATGTATTTTGAAGGGCTTTTGTTGTAGTTGTTTTTTCATTTATGCTAAAATGAGAGGCAGGAGAGATTTCTATCAGCGGTAACACATAAAGCATATTGGGAATTGTTTGGGTCAAATAATTTTGCCCTTTTGTAAAACGATGCTTTAGGAATATTATCACATACTTTGGTTATATTAGCAATCTGTTTATCCAGGTAACCGAGAGGCAATGGTAGCCTGCCGGTTTCTCAGGAAGACAAAGACAGAGTGGAGAGTGTTTATACGATCCTGCATATAAATGACTTATTTATTTTGATAAGATTTTACTGAAATCCAAAAGAGAGATTGGACATATAGCTGTAAAACACTTATCAGTATGAAATAATGCCCACTTTCTGTGCCTTGTGTGCTGCATAGCTGGTAACGCCGATCTAGGTGGGTGGCTCTGGCAGGTAGATAACCTGTATCAGAGAGGCACTGCGGCCAAATCCTGATACCCCTCAACTCTGGGTCTGGGGTAGCGAGGATGCCCAGGGGCAGGTGGGCTCTCAGGTGCTATAGTCTTGGCCCAGCATCATGAGGAACAGCAATTTGTGCCTTAATTTTCACCAGCACTGGAGTGGGGGGTGCTCCACGCCCCCCCCCCCCCCCCCCCCCCCTGGTTTTTGGGGCTCTGTACTACGTGGCAGTTAGCAAAAGCTGAGCAGGCAGGTACGTATCCGACGCCTTTCTGCAAGGCGAGGTTTGGGCAGGTGTGACGAAGGAGCACGCTGGCATGCAGAAGGGAAGAAAAAGTGTCGGGAGAGAGAGAATCAAGACATTCGGCACTGCTCGTTTCTGGAGTTTTGTTAGGTTTATTTACTTTTTTCGCTATTGCAGCAATTGCCGCCTATATGAAATGAGACACTAAATGAGATACCATTTCTATAAAAGTCTTTTTCAATACCTAAATATATATATTTTAATTACAGAGATGTAGCAGTATATGTGTAATGCATGTGGTGGCCTTGCCCAGCCACCCCAGCAGCGTCCCGGGGCAGTGCTGCCCTCGCAGCTGGGCAAGGGCTACCTCCTTATTTCTGTTTGTTTTTTTTTTTTTTTTCCTTGTCTTGGTCAGCACTGCAGTTGCTTTGCCCTTGAGGTGGGATCTGAGCTCGGTGAAGTCTGCTGGACCGCAGGGCTGGTTGTCATATTAATCCAGGTCGCTCCCACCGAGGCATCTCCGCTTTAGTGGATGCCACAGCGATGCTGGGAGAGCTCTTCCCTTTAATTGTTACTGAATTTTGGGGGATGCTGCTAGAAGCAATGCATAATGGGTTATTAGGTTTGTCTTACTTAAAAAAAAAAAAATAGAAGGAGAAAGAAAGGAAAAAAATAATCTCCCTGAGAATGAAAAATTGCTTAGAATATGCTGTCAAAACAGCGATGCTACAATGCCACTTCTGCAATTACGGGGATCATGCATGCATGAGTGATGAGACTTTCACATGTATGAGAAATGAGAAAAAGGTCTTTTAAAATACACTTTAGTTTTACTTCATAATTATGTGGATCCAGGATGATGCCTCACAGAGATATCACTATGCTGAAGTATGAAATTGTTTGAACATTTATTTTTATCCAGAAGCGGTGCCATGAGCAATACTTCAGAATATTCTGAATTGACTAGAATTATATTAGTCATATCGTTATTATAAAGACAGTAATTTATTCAGTAGATTTAGAAGGTTTTGATTTTCATCTCTGAAGAGCTGAAGGGTCAAAATGTAAATTAGAGTAGCACATGGCAGTGCTGAATATCCAGGCTATGTAAGCACTGATAGTGCAAATGCATTTTGGTAAACTGTTAAAATGTATTGTATGAAATGGAGAACTTGTACACCTGGAAAAAGTGATCATGAAGTAAGTGATGGTAAGGAGCACTTAAGTAAAAAAATGATAGCGATAAATGAAGGATACGCATTATTTTAAAAGTCATCCTGGGAGCCTGAGCCGCGATTTGGCATCACAACTTCTCTTCGCAGCGGGGACACCACCACTTTCAGCAGCCTCATCCAAAGAAGCTGAATGCAGCTTTTGACTCACTTATCCGTAAAGGGAAGGAAAAGCGTCCCACATGAGGGATTTTTAGGAGTTACTGTTTGCAAAGGACTTCAAATCCTTCATATGAAAG
Organism: Astur gentilis; assembly: GCF_929443795.1. Classification (NCBI taxonomy): domain Eukaryota; kingdom Metazoa; phylum Chordata; class Aves; order Accipitriformes; family Accipitridae; genus Astur; species Astur gentilis. The sequence goes on along the minus strand of NC_064905.1, from coordinate 20,629,331 downwards.
GTACTGAATAGCATAAACAGTGTCATTATTCTGCATACCACTGTGTAAAAGCTGCAAATTGCCTTTTGTCTGGAGTGTAACAGGCTGCACTTAGCGTTCGCACCCGCTGACTGCTGAGACCGAACCTGAAGATCACTGTCCATAATAAAAATAATTAATCCCAGAGAAGAGGTGTTCCAGGTAAGCCTGAATTTCTTGTATTGTGTGCAATGGCATAAAGACTTGATAGCCTTTAATGTTATTTTTCTGTTGTTACTCCAAGGAACAGGCTTGAAAATCTCAGATGTTTGACACTGAACGTTTGGGCTCTTTAAAGCAGCCAACGCAGTCGGTCCTGGGCTGCATAATCAGGAGCCAATGCACCATGTGCAGAAGGGCAGTGCCACACGCATAATAAAACTCTGGTTTTCCTTTCACATACCACGTATGGGGGTTCAGCGCGTTTGGAGTAAGCACAGCACATTTGGACTCTGGCTAAAAGATACCGATTTCTTTTTTTTTTATTTTTAGCTTGCACAAGTACTATAAAATGTTAAAACAAGAATTTCAGGCTAATGAGAGACAGGTATGCAGAGGAGAACCGCAGCACTGCTTTTTCAGTTATTAACAGGGAATCTGATATTTTGAGAAAAAAGTACGTAGGCTGGAAGCTTTCGTGGTCGTTTAGGAAAATTCATTCACGTTGCTCACGCTGAGGGATGCAAAGCATCTCTCTCCAGATGCAGCCTCTTCCCACGCTCCTCCTCGTTGTCCCTGCTGGAGATGCTCTCTTGCCGATGCCCGTTTTGGACCTGCTTCCCAAGAGCACGGACTTTTCCACCCTCTTACCTCCCACCTTCTCTCTCGTCCCCAGACTTCTTTGCTTGTCCCACCACACCAGCTGCAAGTTTGGTGCTTCTGCCTCTTCCCTGGCCCCAGCACAGAGCCGGGCACAGCCCCATCCCTCACCCCCAACCCTTCGCCGGCGTCATCTCTGCCAAAACCTGTGGGCGTTAATGCAAATCCTCCTGCTAATTGCCTCCGTGAATCTTGAGGGCGGTGCGGTAGGTGTTCATATCGGCCGTCCTCTTCGGAGCTCCGCTGACACAAACATCTGAAGACAAGGGCACCGCAAAAGCACAAATTGCTTACTGACAGTATTGGATTGCTTGGTAACCATTTGCTTAGGGCAATTACCACTAATTATTTAACAGAATTGGAAAAGCAGAAAAATAATCTATAAAGGGTACTAGGGACACATTACTGTGTGATAATGGGATTTTACAAGATAGACAAAAAATACCCAGTTCTAAATGTGTCTGTGTAGATGTACGAAAAGAAATATGCTTTTTTTGCTACTTGTGATAATTAATGAGAAATACTAAATGCTGAACTGCATCGTATAGAGCATAAGATTAGGTTTTGGCTGATATTTATTTATGGAGTAAGCTCTTCTTGATAATTTATAAAGTACATAAAGTGCATCTAATTTTATTCCCCCAGATACATACACGAGGTTCTATCTAAGCTAAAATTAGCTGTGTTTTTTTGTCTAGACCATCTGTAGATGTAATTTTATCTTGCAGAGTACATGCACGCCCAATCGTAGCATGTATTGCCTTGAGCCTCTCGTCCCCTCCGAGGGGGCAGAAAGCAGAAACGCTCCCCTCCCAGAGCTGTGGATCGGATTTTTCCCTCCCTCTCGGTCAGAATTGCTGCTTTCTGCTCCAGCTACCTTCCTGCCAAATGACCTAACCTGAAGTCAGGCTTGTGGGGGCTTGTGACTTTATTTTATTGTGTCTGCATTTTCATTTGTAAAAAGAGCGTAATGAAACCCATTCAGATCACACGGCTGCCGTGAGGATTATTAAATTAAAAGTGGTTTTGGACTGTCAGTTGAAAGGAGTCCAAGTATTGACTAGTATTAGTTCTGGGCTTTACTCAAGTTCTGTAATTAATTAAGGTGGCAACTTTATTTGGGACGGCGTTTGATCCTACGAAGCTGCAAGAGCAGAAATGGGTGAGCTGGCCAGAACAGAGGCGTTGCACGGCGCGCGGCTCTGCCCTGTTCCCCGAGAACCGAACACGAGCGGCTGCGAGGGGGGTCAGACCCGTTTCCCCTTCGAGACCCGGCTTGGGCTTTGCCTGGGGGGGGGTTCTCTGGGGGGCTGCTGGAGCCGTAGGGTCTCTGCTGGGCTCTGCCGTTCCCCGTTCCTGCTCCCCGAGGAAGGGTACGATCTCCCGCTGCTCCCCTCCTCTCACCCGTGGGGTATCGCGGGACCCGCTTTGTGCTTTTCGACAGCTTTTCGCTGGTGCCACTGCAGCGCCAGGCAGAGTGGTGACGTGACGTTTTGCCATTCGAGCAAACCATGGATTTCCGATCACATGCATTGTTTTCTTGGGTGTCATTCTAGCTACAGAGGAACTAAAAGAAGACTCTACCGTAAAAGGATTGATTTTGCTTCTTTTACTTCCAAAGAATGCTGTATTGTAGCTGCTACCAGTTTGCTATTAGCACCGAACCAGTATTTATGCATCTGAATAAACAAACAATTACTTGGATTTGATTTAGACTTGATTAATTCCTACAGCTTCTTTCATGTTTTGTGACTTTGATTTCTTTAGTTGCTGGTATTAATATAGCAATCCCTGGGCTGTAATGTGGCTTTGGAAGTATTGTGTGAGTTTACGAAAAATCTGGCCTGTCAGATATTTGTATGTGTGGGACAGGATCCAGAGAAGCAGGAGGGTCTAGAAAGGATCATATTTAATAATAATAACAGTAACGGTAACAATAATAATAATAAAGATGTAATGTTTTCTGCTGAAAGGTAGTCTAATTACTTCCACAAGTTTGTTAACAAGCATTAATTACAGCTTTTTTTGTTATTTGTTACAGTTAGAATTCTCATTCCAACAATTTGCATTTGTTAGAGTCTATTAGGAGAACAAGAAAAATCTCCTGGTTTAGTCCTGTTGACAGTGAATGGAATGAAGCCAATGGATTGTAATGCGCAATGGAAACCGATCTTTCAGGGGGCTGTTTGATTTTTGCCAGGGTAGAAAGTCCTATCAGATGAGGAGTCCGTGGGCATCACTCCCATTTACAGCAGTCATTTTGGTGATGCTGGCCAAGCTTTGTTTACTGAGCGCTGCTTTTAATGCAGTTATAGATCATGACTGCTGTGCCATCAGTGTTGGAAAAACTCTGCTCTAATAATGATGATAATCTTACATTTACTTACCTACAAGTTTTCCATTCAAATGGATCCCCATTGCATCGATTCAACATCTTTAGTCTTCCATACGCTTGAGTCTAAGGAATTGCGCACAGGTAACAAGACCTTCTTTAGTTGCATTGAAGTCATAATATTTCCCTGCTCATCATCTTTGTGTCTCGTGCTTTGGATGGTAAGATGGGCTGTGCCCCCGGTGCAAGAGCACATCTTAAGTTGGAGGGCACTGCTGGTGGAAAAATTCATTCACGCGGCTTGGCTGGAGCGGGGTGGTGGCACGGCTGCTGCTGGCTGCAACGGCTTCCCCGTGGAAAGCAAAGCAAAAAGGAGCAATGCAACGAGTTGGCCTAAAGAACTGGTACCTCTTCTGTGACTATTAGCTAAGTAAGATTGTTGGTTTGATTAAGAAGTCCTCGATAGAGGGATTTAACAATGTAAATTTGATTTCTTTGTTTAAAAATCCTGTAATTAGAGATTTAATTCAATCAGTTGATGGTATCGGATATTTCCTAGGTAGCAGTCAGATGCTCTTGCTAGTCAGCATATTGTCAGAATGCTGCTACTTGCTTCAAAGTTATGCAAAACAACCGCGTTGCCAAAAAATAAGAAAACTGAAATGTTAAAATGCTGGGATTGGACTCGGCTCCCTGAGAATGAGACTCTGAAATGCTTTTTATAACCTCCTGCTTCACTATCTTCGTATTGACTCACATCATTATGCAAATGCCATAAATTGCAATAAAATCAATTAAAGTGCTATCAAGTCTCATAAAAATATGTACCCATTAGTTTGCTGCTGAGGCAGTATTTCCGCTCTACTTGCTTATGGCCAAGGCAGAGGAGGAGCGCACAGCACGGCGGCCGCTCGTCACCAGGAATAGCGGGGTACCACCTTCCCATAGCGCAAAAGCCCGGGTGCCCAAGGTCCTGCTCGCATCCTTCGAGCTGGGCATCGATCAGCTGGGGTGGGCTTTTCCGCAGGGTGCCTGGGAGTCCAAGGACGGGAGGGCAGCGGTGATTTCCAGCCCTGCTCCAAAATCCCGCCATGCGATCTAACCTCTTCTAACCACAAAACTGCGCCCCGAGGAAAGGATCCGAAACACCCGTTACTAGCCGTAACTGGATAGAAAATGTAGACTAAGTAGTAAGTCTTTCATCAGTGTTTCCTGGAGAATTGTAGCCCGACTATGCTCAAGGGTTTGTTCTGATCCCTTCTCTGTAGTATCTTTGTCATAGAGAGCCCTGATTAATTTGCTAGGCTGTTAGGTTTTGTTTTTTCTTCCAGCCTGCCTAAAGAAAACTTACCCACCAAAAAAAGAGGGCTCCACAGGGTACTGAGCAGTGTTTGGGTTCTGCATCAGTTAGGGGAGATCTCCTCTAGCCTAGAAACTTCCCTGCCAGCCTGGGAAGGCTAACACCTTTTCCTGCAAACCGCAAGGTCTACATCGCAACAGCATAAAACCGATGCAGCAAATCACTGCAGTGCTCTGCAGTGCAGAACTGGTGCCATTTTTCTGTGCAAATTAGATTTTCATGGACCTAGCTGGTACCTGAGCTCAAAGAGATCCCTTGGCTAACTCTTATATGCAGTATTGCTGGAGAACAAAGGGAGCCCGGCTTTGTCCTAACATTTTGAAAATATAGAGATCACGGTATGTTAGGAGATCCTACCCCAAAAAGGGGAAAAAATTAGATCAAGGGAGATTTATGTGAAATCTGTGTCTGCCCCTAACCCGAAAACTGAGTAATGTCATTCCCAGAGTGCTACTTTGAAGGAATTTTACTTGAACACAATTTAATGCAAAACTGGGTATCTGCATTGTTGGATACAGCCTTGGCTTCCTTGGATTTAACAAGACCTTAATGTGAATGTCCGAGGCCTGACCCACCTGAAGGGTAGTTTAAGAGAAAGTGCAATTGCACTATAAATAATTCACTCCGGTGCCTTGGCTACCATTCACTGTAGCCCTTTTAATACCCCATAAACTCAAATGTACCATGCTATTTCTCTCCGTTTCAAACTGCTCTCCCAGGGACAGCAAATGGAATAGCACCATCAGACCATATGCTGTGGAGACCAGAGAGCGGATGAAATTGCAGCGGTACCGACACGTGCTTGATTTTTCTGGTTGTAAAGTTCACGTGATGAAATACCGCTCCTTCCTTTGTCTCTATGTAATATGCATTGAGAAAGTTTTAATGTCACAACTCCGACGTGGGGTGCAATGTCATCTGGACTGAACGGGGGGAGTTTTCCCCGGGTGTTTTGGTGAGCAAAGACCATGCTGGTGCTTGTCCTTCCTCAGCAGCTGCTTGAAAGGGGCAGAAAGGGAGCCAGTCTCCCGTGATGGGCAGCTGCCCTTGGCTGAATAACTTAGGCATGATTATTTCTGGAGAGCTGGTCTCGCAGATCTGGCAGAAGTTTATGGGAATGGTGAGTGCTGCGTGATTCAGACAGAAGATGCAGCCTTGTTTAACATATTGCCAGTGTCCTCACCTGTCCCAAATGGCCCCGTTGGGTGACAAAATTCTGGGGATCTTAGTTAAACCCAGCTCAGCAAGTGTCAGGGAAAGAGAAGTGAGAGCTTAAGCTCCGAGCTGGTGCTTGAATAGGCATTCTTTGCCCATCTACATTTGGATTTGGTTAAAAAAATGAAGTGGGATTCTCTACAGCCCCTCTCTGCAGACCCCCAGAGTTCTCACTGTGACCTGGTCTCTCCTCGCTTCTCCTTTCCCACCCTCCCTCCACATGGGTTAGTGAATGTATTTTGGGCTTACGACAGTGTGAGTGAGAGGCCTATCTGGCTCATGGGCACCTTGAATTTACTGATAAGGAATCCCAAATGAGTTTTTCCCAAGTTATGAAATTCACGGCACCTCTAAGGCTTTTGTCCCAGCTGGCAGGAGACCTGGAATCCCCACTCTGCCTTGTACAAGCCTCCATTAAGCAGTGCAAAATCGGTCCATTTATAATTCATTTTAGGGTCTAAATCTCAGGATGATGTTGAAATGAGTAGAGCTTCCTGGAAGGCAGCCAGGATTTGTCCTGCCCTTTTCTTGTTCCTCCGGAAGAAATGTATTTTCAGCACAAAAACTCAATTAGGACAGCAAAAGTAAGCTAGAGCCGGGGGGAAAGAACGCTGCTCCTGGGCCATGACCTCTTTTCGAGAGCTTTGCAGACAAGAGGCTGGGCTTGGGCTCTGGCGTAGAGGGGACGTCTTGAAGGATGAATTTGTTACCAAGTCCCAACTCCTTTCTAGTCTGGCCTGGCATTCCTACTCCAGTTGGACAGTGGCCTCCCTTCTCTTAGTGTTTAATTAGTTCTTGTTTTCCCAGTTTCTCAAGTTATTAATTATTGCTAAAATGAGGTGTGAGAGCACGGCTCCACACGTGTTGTCTGATGGCAAATTCCAGGTTAAGCTGAAGAGCGATTTCCCATCTCAAGGAGTTTCCAAATACACCAGTGACTCAGTTTCTTGGGTTTGGGATAATTTCAGTTTAAAGTTTCCCACTGCAGACTGCTTTCCTCAGCTGATTTTCTAACCAGCCTGCAGGATCTGCCCCCCAAAACCCTGAAAATGACATATTGCACCTCTGAGTCCCTTCCTCCACTGCAGCACTTGCATTTAGTGCGATTCTCTCTGGAGTTATTAATTTGCCTTGGTTATTACTGAATAAACCCCTCTTCTCTTCACCACCAGCTCCTTCCCCTTCTTCATTCTGCCACTAATGGCAATGCAATGTTTGTAACGTGATTGCAACTTCTGTGACCTCTGATGTGAAAAAGGTGAGATGGCAGCGCTATTGAATGAAACTAAGAGGGTGAATTGGGCACCTAGAAGGGAAAAATGCATCTGCTTACCTATGGCCAGGCAATCAGAAAGGATGGTAACAAAAAAGTTGGGATTTTAATAGTCTTGCAGCAGGGGGGAGAACGGAAAAGCGAGTCTCTGGGCTCCGCTTGAGGGCTGTGCTGCAGGTTCAGGCTCGGTTCCACCGCTGAGCTGGTCCCTGGCAGCCCTCTGGCCGGTGGTGTGTCCAAGGCCACCGCGGACACAACCGTCACCTCCGAGAGGTTGACTCCGTTGGTGCCTACACCACGTTAGCCGATTTTGGAGAATGGGGCTTTTTAAAGGAAAGCAAATCCTGGGATGGTTGGCGTCCCTATAAGGGACACCTGAATTTTGCAAAACGCTCTGTCCTTCTTGTGACAACGGTATCACTTTTTATCGCTTTGCTTGCTTTCCTTTAAGCTTTGGGGTCAAACAGGCCTGAAACGTCCCCTGACCCAGCGTGCTTTCCTCCGCTTCTGTGTCAGAAGCCGTGAATGTCACATCTTTTTGTTGCAAAGCGATAAATCACCGCTGCCTTCAGACCGTGGGGATGGTGGAAGGCACGATTAATATCCTGTCATTGCTGGCTGGCAGCAGGTTTTTGGCATGTTGAAGGAAACGAGCTTTGTAATGGCTTAATGCCCCCTTGCTCATAAGCTTAACATTAACCACATGCTTAATAAATTTGTTTTCTGGAAGGGGGGCCTGGAGTGAGTGACTGAGAGCTGGACTTTTCTAGGCTCTGTGCCTTCACCAACTCATTCTGTAATGCTGTGGAAAGTCATTTAAATGTCTCCAGTATGTAAGTTTACCCAACTGTAAAATTGGGTATAATAAGGCTTGCTTACTTTACAGCTAAGGTTTAATTCAGTAATGTTTGTTGTGTGGTGTCAGACCTCGTCTAGCAAGTATAATAGGAAAGGTGTTATAAATGGGCAGCAGGGAGGACTGTCCATTAGCAAAGTCATTGTTATAAGGAAAATCTCACTGGAATGGAATACAGAAATCAAACAGCAGCTGACAGAATCCGATAATTATCTTTCCTGTAAAACGTAACCTTCCAGGTAATGAGATGAAGGTGTTAGGAAGGGAGTGAGTGTAACAGAAGGACAAGTGTCGCTAACTGCCTGGAATAAGCTTTGCAGAGTCTGCTTGGGTGGCAAGCCTTGCATGCCAAGTACAACAGCCCCGTCCCACCGCCCGTCGCTGCGTGCAGAGCTCCTGCCTGGCCGTTTGCTCTCTGCATTTATTCCGGCCAACGTGGCGGGGAGATCTTGCAGGGTAAAGCAGAAACCGAGCGGCGGGTTGGGAAACCCCGCTGCTGTGCACTCACCTAGCCCACAAAAAATGGCAATAAGAGCCATACGCTTATTTTAGTTTAGTTGCCCTCAGGCAGCTTTTGTTATGCTGAACAGCCCCGTTGAGCAGAGCATGTATTTTGTTTTAAGCGCACACATTCATCACCTTCATGGGTGATTTATAATATGCAGCACATACAAAGAATACGGGACATGGTTTGTCCTGCCATAAAGCTTTTTGTTTGTGTTTCTTTTTTGACTGCTTGTACGCTGTGGTGCAAGTCCTGGGGTATTTGTGGGCCATGGTGTTTCGCTGAAGGTTGTTGATTTTTATTAAACTCCTCTGTATTATGTTAAAGGCTGGAGGACAGCCAAGCTGGCTCCATCTTGGTCGGCACATGGAAAAAGTCATTGCCCCAAAGTGCTGAGAGGCCAAAAAGCAGTAGCAAGGGGGTGATGAGGGATACGTTGCTCCAAATATAGGTGAGAACTAGGAGAGAAACACTAGGTGTGGACAGCGTGCACCGGGTGAAATTTGGTTGTGCCATCCCCAAACAGAATAACCTTATACTCTCATTGCTGGTTTCCAGCATGGATAAGCAAATGCATTGGGAGACGCTGGGGTAGCTAGTGACCACCCATCCTTGTTTTTCTGCATCGCTAAGGTAGAAGCCTTAATCTAACTGATGAGGAAGGCAATACAAAAATCCCAATTTTGATTGCACCTGGGATGGCATGGAGTGAATGCTGTGCAAGCCACGGTGTCCCCCCATGACTGCTGCCTGCAGAAGAAACAGCTTTCTCAAAGTGTTTTAACCAAAGACGTCCCATCTCAGATTTGGCCAACAATTACTTTGTGATGTGGAAACCCTGAGGCCAGGTAGGTCTTTCTTATCCCTGAACACTTCTGTGGCTTTCCTGCCCTAAGTATTTTATTTGTTTGCCTGGTTTCCCAAACAAAAATGCCTTGCTCCTACTGAATATTTTATATTTGTTTGTGAACCATGTGGTGTTTGAAGCACTTGGTGTGAGTCGTAGTAACGTCCAGAAACTGTAGCTGCTTAAATCCCAAGGATCAGGTCAATCAGGCGGTGTGGAGGACGTGCTCCCAGAGAAAACCATCCTTCTGGTTCTGCTTATCCAAGGAATTCAGTGGCTGCTTGTGCTTACTCTATATTATAGCCCTCCTTTTAAGAGTTAAATTTCATTCTTCCACTACATGGGTCTTGTTTTCAGTGTTAGGAAAATGTGGCCCACTTCTCAAAAATGAAGGGCTTCCAAGGGTTTCAATTAAATCTGACTTTTTAAAGATCCTTCTCTGCTAAGGGTCACATCCTACGCTTTGCTTCCTCAGCCTTCATCAGTGGAGAGTTTTGCTGGGAAAGAACTGCAACGCTGATTGTGACGGTTCTTACTTTACCCTTAAAAATGTCTCCTCTGTACATTAATCTTCTCGTTGCACGCTGATATCAGCCGGTGACTGACTGCCCGGGATGGAGGGGGGAAGTCCCCCCCAGTGCCCGGTTTTGCGCAGCGCTGTGATGGGGATGTTGCAGAGTCTTCCGAAAGCTGCCGGCGGGGGACATGCTGCGGGGCTGGGCTTGGACAAGCTCAACAGCTCCTGTGTCAATGACCTTGAGCCAAACCTCCCTCTCACGCATACAGCCGGTTAGGAAAAAAGATGGTAAATAGATAAGAAAATGACAGACTAAATAAGCGGACCAAAATAACAAGTTTAAATTCAGCCAGGGCTCCGATTTCCATCTGTGAGCACAACGCATTTCATCAAATAAAGGGCAAGGTAAAGAACAGGTCTCTCTTCTTTTCGCAAGTGTAGCACGCTGGATGTGGAAATTAGTCAGCAGCCCCTCCGAGCGTGAGAGTAGGGCTGGGTGAGCAGAGATGCTCCCTTTGGTAAAACAGAGCAGGACCTCTTAGCTGGACCGTGGCCACAGACACCAGCTCCGGGGCTCACGAAACCCGCTCTGTGCCAGCTGCCCCGTGGGGATGCTGGTGCTGGGACGGTGAACGAGGAGCTCCAGCCATGCCCACAGGCAGGGAGCGAGCCGGGATGCCCAGCTGTGCCAGCAGCGTGGTGCCCGGCCAATGCGATTCCCAAGGGATGGCTTAAAATCAAAGATAATTCAGAGGTTAGGGACCTTGGGAATGGGCTGAATAATATTACTGCCAAAGGGAGCAGCCAGAGAACTCTGACCAGCGCTTCCTTACGCCGTTTCTCCCAATGCATTAATTTTACTATGGCAATCCACTTAAAGCTGCTGCTGCTTCCCATGGCTTCTCCCTCCTTATTTATTTTGAACATTGCTTAATGTTTATCTTACCGTCCCGCTGGCCTTCTACTCTTCCTCTTCCTCTTCATACAGTCTCTGAATTTTGTCTGTCCTTGGCAAGCTGTGTTTGAAAGCCCACGCGTGCATCCCGGTCCGTCCATGCTGCTCATCAAATTCCTCCGGAGCACAGCGGAGCCTTCGGCCAGACTTGCCAGCGTGCGGCCAGCCCGGCTCGTTCCTCCTCCCGGCCCGGCGGGGACCAGCAATGCCCGTGAACAGGTTGTCAGAGGTGAAACCCAAACTTTTATGCACTCTCTCTAAGTGTTAATGAACCTCGTAAAGCAAATGCTCACCGAAGTATATCGAGTCCCAGCTGTTCTCCCCAGGGATGATAACCTGGCAGAAATTGCACGCTATTTGCTGAAAGATTCTTCGGTTTCTGGAGCTGGGACAGATATAGAGGAGACGGTTGCAAAGGGAGATGCTTGCAAAGGGATTGGTACCCCTGGAGAACTAGGCTCCTTCCAGCATGGTGGTGTTTCCTTTTAAAAATTGTTTTCTCTTTTTTTTCTTTCTTTTTTTTTTTTCTTTTTTTTTTTTTCTTTTAAACCCCCATGCCTGGTCACTGCCCCTAATCCCCCTATAGTATTCTTTTTGATTTTCAGGAAAGGAACACAGTTTTATCCAGAGCACCCACCGGAGAGGTATATTCCCCTTAGTCAGATTTGTGAACTGGTTTGTGAGTCTTTCCTAGGGCAGAATCAGGTTTCCAGTAGTGAATCTCAAGTGCGCTTCTGGAGAAATTCAGAAATTTTTTCTCTCCCTTGATTTACTAGTGCTGACATAAACACCATAGCTGATATTCTGGAAGTGATCATAGAGAGCACTCGCAGCTGAGCTGAGCTGAAGGGCAAGGATAATACCTATTGCAGCAGAAGATGCATTCACCTGCTACCAGGTGCAGATGGCAAGCCCTAGGACAACAGCAAAACCAAAGATAGAGGAACGGGGTGAAACGAAAAGGAAAAAACCTCTCTCTTTTGTAGTTGATTACTGAAATGCTAAGGCTAAGCAACTTCTCCGGGTTAGTTATTAATAATCTACAAATGACATTAAGTTTGCATTGCTAGCCTGACTGCTCGTCTTGGTGAGTATCTGTTGTGTGAGCTAAGACGGATGTCTTTATTCGGGATTGTGCTATAGGAAAGAGGTAGGGTTGTGCTCTTACAAGCCACCCACTAGTTTCACCCTTCAAACAAATAATTTTCGTGATTCACTGTAATACTTAAGACAATAGGAAGTCCTTTAGTTCTCAGAGGAAAAAAAATGTTACAGCTTTATATAACAATTTTTTTGGCATTACAAAAGATCTACTGTCATCAGTTACTTATTCATAGTTATGAATTGCTGCTGTTGTCATTTTTACATTGCACATTGCTATAAAAAGAGAAGATACAGCATTTCTTTCAGGTTTTGTTTTGTTTTAGTAAATTGCGAGTTGTGATTTAAGTTTCTGCATTCAGGTTTATTTCTGTCTCCCAGTGGGATAATATAATCAACAATACCTACTATTGCTTTCATTTTTAAGAGAGGATGGATGAACCAGCTCTCCTGTATGTCCTGTATGAAGTTAAATTAAATACATATTTTGATCGTTCCTTTTTTCTTTAGTAGCAAATGGATATTATTTAGTACCAGAACTGAAGATGAAAAATCGCAAAGGTGAGTAACTGTTCAAATTCCCAGACAATAAATTAATGAATACCCTTTAAATGAGGTGAATTCTAATCTTTCTCCTGCGTATCGAGTGCCCCTGGACTATTTGTGAGACAGAAAAGGGCACCTAGCTCCTTCGTCTTATGAAATCTTATGTAATAACTGACGGGGGATCACTGAATGGGCTTTAACACATCTTGAATGCGTTTGATAGCCCATATGTTTAAAATTTGCTCATGTAGCCATATGCTGAAAACTTCCCCAAATGCTACTTTTTCTTATTTTGGGGCTGTTTTGAAGTTCTAAGAAAATGACAGTCTAATGGTGTGACCCCAGCTACTCCAGACTGTGCCAAACATATTGTAGCCAGTTACTCCGTGGTGGCCCTAAACACATGGAAAGCGTAGGAGTGAACATTAATAGCTTGGCAAGTGACTGCAGGGAGGAAAATGAAGAAAAGTGTTTGGGAGATGCTGTGACTGTTATCTCTTAAGTGAATCAAGGCTTCCTGCTTCTTTTCCTGTTATTATCCCCGTTTCTGCATGTTTTCTGAGCCACTCCCTTTGCTGGGTATTCGGAGGGGCTAGGCTTAGCCTAGCGGGTCTGGTTTTGCCTGCCCGCCTCTGTAGTCAGGGGAGACAGAGAGGTTCTTGACGTGGGTGATTCGTGCTGGCCATTCACTGAGTTGGCTGAAAAGACTGGGTTACAGGGCTAATGCTGGCCTGAATGGCTACCTGCCTTAATCGTCTTGCCCTTCGGTTTGCTCGGATGTTCGGTTGTATCGACGGCCTTGCAAGAAAGCAAGGTGCGAGAGTAGCCTGCAAACGTCGTCGTGTTTTCTTTCCACTGTTTCAAGGATGTGAGGAGCTGTAGTAGTGCAATTTGGTATGAAACAGTTGAGCCCACACAAGGGTTTTTTTTGTCTTTTTTTGGTAACAGCTCCATATCAAACCATGACTATGTAAAAAAGCCTTACGTAGCTGATGCAGTGGAGCTCCAGCTCCCAGTACCATCAGCTCCTGGCAATGGGCATTGCTCAACGCCTTAAAAGAGTTGCTTGGGCAGTCCCTGCCATGCCCAAAGCTGTTGTCACCTCAAGGTCTTCTTGCTTGCATGTTGGCTCATCTGCTTCCCACCCGGGTGGTTTATCAGTGAAGAGATGCATCGCTGTTTCTGCAGGCAGCTAACGTCTCATCGATCACTGCTCAGCACCAGAAGAAGTAGAGTGGAGCGGAGGCCTCTTGGCTTCCCTTTGGTTTCTGGGTTAGTGGAATAGAGAAAGTGTTCCCATAGCCGTAGCAGAGCTGTGTGTCAGCTGTATGGGTTCAGATTAACTTGGTTCATTCTTTTCAAACTTTTATTTTTTGATAATGACTTTTAACAAATTCTCATACAAATTTGTTCTCAACTCAAAAAGCAAAAAGTGGTGGGTTTTTTTTTTCCAGTATGTAGTTACTTTTCTCCAGTGAAATTAGGTCCTTTTTACTTTAAAATCATAAATTTTGAGGAGTTTAATGATTAAATGAAGGAAAAGGAAAAGTTGTGTTTAGATTTGAGTCCCTAAAGCATGCACATATTTTGTATTGGCCTATTCTGAAGTTAGAATGGGCCCTTTTAGGAGGATGCACAGTCTTCATTTTCATCATGACCAACCCTTCTCAGAGCAGGCTGGGGCCTGACTCTGCACCACCAGAGCAGACCTGGGACCAGCTCTGCAGTTTTTTACTTTCCCCACAGAGAAGTTACTGCACATATTTTTCATTTTCTATCACTAAAATGCTTGGAACAACCTAAAAACTTCACATGCTGAGTTCACTTCCCTCAAGCATTGGAAAGGTTCCCTTCCCCATCCCTTTGAAGAAGTGAAACCAAGATCTCTTTCCCCTTATCACTAGTTTTTCTTTCTTTCTTTCTTTTTTTTTTTTTTTGTTTCTCCAAATTGCCTCACGCTATCAGAGAAATGTGTTTGTGCTATCAGGATAACAATATGTGGGGCATTAGAGTCTGTTTGCAAATGTCCAGAAAAGGCTTTTTACCCAAAATAAAATCATTTGAGATGTGAAAAGTGAAACAGGTTATAATGCAGGACTGTAGCCCATCCAAACAAAGAGGTTCCTTTCTCCTTTCTTGGTAGTAATTGTGCCAGAATTTTCATTCAGGAAAACAAAAAAAAAAAAATCCTGCCAGAAGGATATTATAATTGATAACGAAACTGTAATCTCTCTGTATAAAATGTTGTGGATCATCAGCATACAACCCTCTTCATATGCACACCACTATAATTTTATATTTTCTTCTTTAGGGCTTGCTCATGCCCTTGCATGTATTATGTCTCTTTCTGTAGAAATGATTAGATTATGGACCTCTTTTAAGGTTATCACCTTCCTTTTGAACAAGGGAGATTTGATGTGAAACTCATGAATTATCAATGGTCACTTCCGAAGTGGCATTCACTGATGAGCCGTGCTGGACCAGCTGTAAAGACAATTAGATAAATAGGCAGTAGGAGCTCCCTCCCGTACCTGCATGTGTTCGCGGTGGGTATCGAGAGCGATAGTTGAAGCTGAATGAATAATGCAAAACTGAAAGCACGTGTTTTCTTCTCCATTTTCTGCTCAAGAGTACATTATATGCTCACGTCGGCCGGGAAATGCCATTTTCCTGATCTCTTTGTGCAAGTACTAAGCAACTTTCAGTGAAACTGAAACGCGGCAATCCAAAAGTGTACAAAGAAAATAATTTTCTGACCTCAAATATATTAGAATATGGAACGTGGCAATATAAAATGTCTAATCCCCCTATCAGTGCTGAGTTCTTAGTCTAAATGCTAAGTGGGAATGCCATGGTATAGCATTTAGACCGTGGACTTGAACCTGATAGAGGGATTAGCCATCTGATATGACAAAGAGAAATAACCGGTGTTATTCCAGTTAAGGGTAACAACAACTTTCCGGAGGGAGATTAAAAGCTCGTGCTTCTGAATTTAAACCAGCATTTCCCCAGGTGCAGGGCAAGCAAACCTGCGTCCCTGCAGGGCTGCCCCGGGGATGGCTGCGGGGGGACGAGCTGCGTTCGGGCTGTGCTGCGCGGGAGGAGCTGTGGGAAGCGGTATCGGACCAGTCTCCTGTCACTGGAGGAGATCGGAGGAGACTTTTCGAGTATCCCACATTTGCCTTTTTCTATCTTGCTCTGAAATGCGTGATAGCGGCTGCTCTAGATGCTGGCTTTTCCGATGAGTGGCTGACCTGTTTTGGTGGTGGTGGGTTTTCCCAGCTCTGCTGGTGATGGGGCGAATCCAAAGCCCACAGAAATGACATCTCTGTCGCCTCAATCCCAGTCCTTCCCGCAGCCTCGCGGGTCGGGCTGGCACATGGCCGGCGGACCCTGCTCGCCTTCTCTTCGCCGGCAACCCGAAACACTCAGCGTGGGGTGCGATGTGTCGGCGGTGGGTCAGCTCAGGCGGCTTTCCCTGGGGGGGTAACAAGGAGGGACCGCCTGATGCTGGGTGTCAATTCCAGATGTGTTTCCATCTGCATCTGCATGCGAATGCAAGGTAGGATTTGCAGGTAGGATCCTGAGGTTCATAGGAAATCAGTGTAACGGGGTCACGAACAGAGACAAAGCGCCTTCATTTAAAAATTAAAATGCCATTATTTTGTCTAGCTCTAAGGTATTTAAAGCAGGATAAAAAAAAGATAGGACTTCAACACCAGGCATATCCAAAGCACATAAGAAGAGCTTTATTTCCTGAATATAGTTAAAGCCACAGTACCTAGCAGGGAAATAGATTTGGTTTAAGTGGGACATCAACTGCAGGTTTAATACAGCGATCAGTAAATGGTGGAGTATGCTGTGCTCTGTGCGACCTCTGCACTGACACCGGTGAGCAAATTCTCTGTTTGTTTTTGTGTCTGTCTGACAAAGGCAGTCTTAAGGTAATTTTTCAGAAGTGATTTAGAGCTACCGTACCATAGTTAGCATACTGATTTGACACGTCAAGGCCTCCAATGCGTTAAATGTTTTGTGGATTTTCTGCCAGAAACAAAGTTAACGTCAAAATACATTTTTTGATGCTTAGGCACGTTCCAAACACTCACCAGCAGCTGACTGATACATCTGAACAAACAGAGAAAATTCATTTATAGAGCCGTTAGCAGAAATGTTTGGAAAACATGTTTTATCTGCTGTTTCTTATAGCAGAGAGAAGCTCTGCGTGCTCTCCGCTGCACTGTTCTGTCCCAGCCACCCCTGCTGCACCCCGGGGCCCGCTGCCCAGGACCTGACTGCTCAGTTTTGACAAAATTGAAAAGAAATCTACTTTTATAATACCCTTCTCGGAGGCTTTGGGGGCTGTTCTGGGGTTGGAGGCTTCAAAGAGCCCAGTACCATATCAGCCTCCATTTAACTCCATTAACGTTAGTCAAACTATGTGAAGGACAGGTTTTATGGTTGGTTTGAATTTTTATGCTGTAAAGATGCAACCCAGAAGTCTCCAGGAAAGAAATATTTGTTTCACCCGCCGCTGCAGGGCTGCCAGGTGAATGTCTGACATTTGAAGATCTGTCCTGTGCTGAAGCTCTGCCCAGCGATGGAGCAGGTCCCAACCCAAGGGCCACTGCCCAACATCTCCAACAGCCTAAAAATCCTGCACCTAAAATCAGTGCCGTTCACCTCCCTGAGAGCCGGCTATAGGTTTGCATGTGCCTTTGGAAATCAAAACCCTGACCGTAAGGGCAGAGCAGAACCAACAGCAACTTGGATGGGCAGAGAGCTGACGGCGAGGCAGGACGCCTTCTTCCTTCTTGCTCTTGCGAAGGATGAGCAGCTGCAGGCTGGACCAGCTCGGTGCATGCTAATTCGGCTGGGAATTGTTTTAAGTGTCCTCTGCTCCCCTGGAGGCAATTTTTTTCTCAGTCTCAGATCTAAGGGAAAACATTCTCCCCTAGTGGGAGAGGTTGTGCTGGGCATTATATAATGGAATAAATATATGTATTGTTATTGGTCCCACACAGAGTTTGAGTTGAGACAATCCCCTGCGGACAGTAGCTTTGATTTTACACCTTGGAGAGGCACCAGAGCTCAGTGGGACCTCAGCCGGACCCAGAAGATGTTTTGCAGCATCTGCTCCATCACGTGGGGGACAGCTCTGCATGTACCCTCCGCTGATGTGCCGTGAGGTTTATTTGGGCATCTGGGAACTCCCCCATCATGCACATCCCTGCTTTATCCCCGGCAAGGCTGGAGAAAAGTCCTTTAATGTCTCAGGCTCCGTTTACTCAGCCACAGGACGTATCTAATACCACTTTGAGGAGGTTAACGCGCAGCATCGGGACTAACTGCTGCACCGCTCAGTGATGAGAGGTGCCATGCAAGTGCCAAGTATTTTTATTATAAAGCACTTAATAATAAAGTGTGCCTCTCCGAGGCGAAAATCCGTGAATAACTCTTTGCAGTAGAGAGGGCACTTGGTTTTGTACTGCAATCATTGCTCAGTGAATACCCCCGAGAAATGTTTGAAATGAGTGTGATATCTTCCAGGGAGATCAGTGTACTTCCAGAGGGATTTTGCTCGGAAACCTATGAAGCTTCTGTTCCTACAGCTTTTGATGGCTTATAGCCTTCTCTATTTCTGTCATAATCCTTCATTAGGTTTTGTCAAACTGTTCCAATTGCTATAGCAACTCTAATGAAATCTTGCTCCCTAAATAGCCACGCCAATTTTGTCAGGTCAAGATCTGCCCTTTACAGCTAATTCGCTACCTTTTGACTTTTTTTTTCTCTGAGTAGAGAGTTTGCTGTGAGAAGGAGCCCCAAATTATTAACCCAAATATTTTTTTTTTCCACTTCTTAGCTTAAACCGAAGGGTTTCTTTTAAAAGAAATGTGTGTGTTCAACTAATGTGTGCAGGAAAGACAAACCCTCTGGAGATGCAAGCCAAAGCCTGCCTCTTGTTCCCTTGGATGCTCTTGCTGGCTGACCTGTGTATTTAGAGCAAGATAATGAAAGTTCATCATCATTACGAAACAGCATGTGTAAGATTTCTTTCAAATGCCCTATAAATCCGGGGAGAGAGTGTGGGGCGTATTTTGTGATAAAATTTCTGCTATTTCATTGCAGTGAGATCTGATCTGGCTTGAATTCAAACCCCCAACAAGACAGCCCATATTACATTTGCAGTACCCTGAAGCACTCAGTCTCCCCTTTTACATGGAAATCCAAGACTGCATTTTGCAGTACCTTTGTTGGCATGAGAGCGGGTATGTAATTGAATAGTAAATGTCTCTTTTGCCACTTCCCTTCTGGAATAATATCTTTTGTGCAAGCAGGAATTTTTCTTCCAGCTGCTGCTGGTGAATGAGCTCTTTAGGCTGGTTATTTTAAAATAATTTGTTTAACTTTCTGAGTTGGGAGGAATAAGATGAAAATAAAAGATGGGTGGCATGCTCTGCCCCGAGTTTCAGCTACGGCCAAACTGCACTGTTAGATATTCCCCAACCGGACAGAGATGAAATTATTCTCTTTGGCCGGACAAAGGTTTTTTTACTAAGTGAATGACTGAAGTCAAACCTATAGATGACAGCGCTCTAATCACAAAAACATCCTATTTCACAAGTTTTGAACAGAAAGTAGGGAAATGTAGAATGAATTCAGCAGCTGAAATAGTCTGTCTAATGTGTATTAAGGTACTTTGAAAGGGTATTGTGAAACTTCCATTATATCTTCCTGCATTTTACATGAACTGAGGCCTTCCTCTTGCCTAGCTTGTATATATTTCTCCACAAAAGGAAATGAAAAAACCCCTTCCTCTCTAGTGGAGAAAAATGGTTAACCCCCCACCCCCCACCCCCCCGCCCCAAGGTAGATCATATGTCCCCAAATCAGAGAATTACCTAATAAGCATAATGCTATGGAGTCTGGGCTAAAATAATATTTTCCTTTTGCTTGCAGGCCCTCATCAAGTCCTGCACCTGAATTTCATTAGGGATGGGTTTTTTAAAAATATTCAAGGAGTGGAAAGGAGGCAGATTCCCAAATTTTGCTAATACTCAGCACTGGTTTCATGCTTACTGTTCTCTTCTGTTGGTTCATGTGCCGTGCCGTACTCCCGTAAGTCTTGCCCCAACACCTTTGCTGGTACGTTGTGGTCATCGTGTGTCCTCTGACCCCGACGCTGGGAGACGACTCAGCGGGATGGTTTGGGCAGTATCGATAATGACACAACTTACAAATAGGATCCAAGTCTTTTGGGACAATGCTGTGTGAGTTAACTGCTAAAAAGGGAGCAGAGCTCTCAGTTTGCCCCAACATTTACAGTACCTTTTGCTTCTTCCCCTACGCAGAGGGAGGATGGCATAACCCAAAAGTTACTGCTGTCCTCCGGAGAGTCTCGCCCTCTGCTCCCAAATAGCCATGAGGAGTTTGGGAGGCAGGAGCAACACACGCTTTAGAATTGTAAAGCATGGTCAGAAAGCAGCAGGAATGTTTCTGGGCTGGCCTCGGTAATAGAAATACTGTTGGGTTTGAGAAGTGAAGGGGTGTCGGTAACCTGATGGAAATGGGGAGTCTTGTGCCTGACTGCAACAAAACCTCCCAAATTGATAACCTTGATAAAGCTGCTCTTGGCAGCGCTCTCACTTCCTACGGCTTTTTTCAATTTCTTACACTGTCCAATGAGATTTACATCACCTGCCCACATATCCCGTATTTAAACAGGACACTGGAACTGTACTCTCTGGAGAAGAAGATTTGTATCTCTTCGGGGGCACGCCATGTAAATACCACACAAACAAAGCCTAACTTCACTGGAAATGGTGCATTTGTAGGAAGATGATGCAGGTAAGCTCTATGTGTTTTGCAGAAATCAATAGTTTAAGAATTGCTGAGAACATTATTATTTTACCTTGCAGGCTGGTAGCAACCGCATCAAATGAAACGGGAAGGCTGGAGGCAGGCGTGCTGAGATCTCTTTGAGAGATAGCGGCTGCAGAGAGAAAGGTCTGCAAGGCAAAGTCAGGAGGATAGTGTCTGAAATCAAAGCAGGGTCTGATTAAAGTGGGAATATTATGATGCCGGGGGAATTTAAGTATAGTAGATGACAGAAAGCCAAAAAAGATCTCCAGAAGCAATGTACAGATTCAAATGATGATACTTAAGTGGCTGGGAAAAATGGTCTGCAATGAAAGAAGAGAGGCTGATTCCCACCTCGGCGGCATTGCAGTGCAAATAATTAGTGGCTTGGCTAAGCCAAACTTTGAAATTCTTTTCATAAAAACACACAGTCCTAAATTCTTTTTCGTATACCCATGTGTTCAATTAAATGTCTGTTCACTAAATACTTTATAATAATCTCGTGTCACCTCGGAATCTTACAGGAATATGCTGGTACTTAGGAACTCTGCTTCCCTGCATTACAGAATTTTGATTCCTTTTATGAGTTGTCTGAGCTCATTATACATTTAATAAGCCACTGTGGCCAGCCACATCATCTCAATTCTCTGCAGTTAGCAAATGCTGCTTTGCTTTAGCTTCTGCTAATCATGACAACCAACCTACTCACATTACTTAAATCGCTAATCCCATGAAATAACTTAGTGTCACTCTCTAGAGCAGATAAAAAACCAAAACAAAACTCTCATCTGAAATGTAATGTCAATCACAGAGAACAGTTATACATTAAATGTTAGCTAGAGGGAAAGAAAAAGCCAAAACCTCTTAATTTTGTTCATAAAAATCTCTTCAGTTGTGAGTTTTTACAAAATGCTAATTCAATACATTCACTAAGTTAAATTAGCATTTACCTGTAACTCTTGTTACCCATAATAATTAAAACTTCCTCATCCTATGCTCCCATCAGCTGGAAAGAGGGAGATAGCATTTCTTGATCTGTGAGCCAGAAAACAGTAACTTCTTCCTCCCAGTATTTTTCCTGAGAAAGGTACTACTGAGGAATTGAAACATCTCCAGTACTGAAGATTACTTAAAAAGAAATGTTTCTCTAGCTAAAAGAATTCCCTTGATATTTTGCCTTTGCCAAATCCCATTTGCATTTCTAGTCTTATTTACCTAGAAATTTTCCCACATCTGTTCTGGGAATCAGGGGTTCATATTCCGGAAATTGTGTTTCTGGAAATAACTTCTGAAACTAGGAATGTCTCACCAGCCAAGAGGATTCTCCCCTGCGCACCCTCCTCCTCTCCCTGACTGCTTTGGGATGTAAAAGCTACCTAAGGGCAAGTTCCTCATCAGCAGCATTTCAAGGAACTTGTGTTTAGCTTCCTTTTCCTTCTTAAGTGGCAGGAGCTGAGCACAGATGTCTGGACTGGCAACAGTTATGAACCCAATTAACCCAGTTAATGGCACCACAGCCCTTTGTGAAGTGACAGTTCATTGCAAGCAGACATGGTGCAGCCACTCACCCCTGTCGCGTGCCCTGGTGTCACTGAGAAAATGAGTGGAGGTAGGAACCACCAAGTGATTAGCTGTTATAATGCTGTTAATTAAGCACCAGTCACCAGTAGGAAGTTTGCCATAAAAATAGAACTACTCTTCTTCATCTATTTTGTCTATCCCATGTTTGGCACTGTGTTTTTAGATCACATAAAATAATCTTAGTCCAGGGTCTGGGTACCAACTTCAGAAGAAGCTGTGAACGTGAAGTGAGGCGAGAGATTTGGGAGGTGTAACCCTGCCACGGGGTATTTGCTGAAGTGAGTGAGTGAAGCAAATTCCGATCAAACTCCTGAATTTAAATGTGGTCACCCAGTCCTGCATCCCTGGGACTGCGGGTAGGGCGCATCTCTGACCAGGACGGCAAGCTGGAGCAGCCAGGAGCCGTAACCCGTCCGGACCCCACAACTTGAGGTATGTTGATTTGCAAGATTACAAATGCAACCCGTTATTGCAAAACGGTGAGTGGTTTCTCAGCTTCACAAAGACTGCACAAAGTAGATGAATGCAAATAGCTGATTTTTTAGGTAGGTCTTCCTGCAGTCCTTTCTGTCTCTTCTTGTCTGGTTAACAACAACAGCAGCCTACGTTTGTTAGTGGTGGATCCCATGCTGTTTTACAGAAGTGGTTCATATAATTTTCCCCAAATTAACCAGCTCAGGACTCCTGCCACCCTATTCACTAGCTGAATTTCTCCCTTGAATTAAACTATTTTTTATTGTGCTGTGTCACAAGGCCCATTTTGCGGAGGGTTAAACCGAACAGCAGAGTGCTGAGGGTAATGGCACAGCCGGGGAGCAAAGCTACTGTTGCAGAAAGAAACGCTAAAGCCGTGTTTCAGAGGAGATTTTGAGAAAACTACAGATAATATCCTGTACTGTGTTATCCATTCAGATTAAATTGAGTGTAATCCCTACCCCTATCGCTACACCACTAAATGCATTTAAAAGAAGAGATTTATTTCCCCTCCTATTATCCTTCCTTTCTCCTTTCCTCTTGCACTCCAGGCTACTTAGGAGTTCAGAAATAAATAGTTTAGTGTGAAACTTCTGCACCCTCCGTCATCTCTGGGAAATTTCTGGACTGATGCTCATTTATTTCAAGGCTCTCTTCCTCCCCTCTGCTATTATGATTCAGGACTTCAGGGATCCATTTTGCAGGCAGGCTTTAAAGGTTACTCCCTTTAGTACCTTAATACCTCTTACTCTAAGGTTATTCTGCCTTTTTTTCCCTTAGAAGTCTTCAATTTTTGTTTTAAATGACAAATGTCTCTTCCAACCCTTTTGAAGAGAGCTCTTCATTTTGCACTGCTTCTCCAGCTTTTTGTCTTAGCACATCCCATTTTTGATTGCAACGAAGTGCAGCAATTCTTACGAATTCTTTAGGTGCTCTGGTAATTTCCAACCGGCAATGAAGTGGTAGTTCTTTCTGCATTGTCACCTGAGTTCCAGAACAAGTCTAGGCTTGACCCCATTCTTGGTATTTTGAATTAATTTTTAGGAATAACTGGGAAACTGAGCCTTGCCAGGACAATAACGTTCACTATGTAAATCCTAATCCAGAATAGGCAGCCTCATTTGGATTTGAGTTGGCACGTCTCTCTGGTTCTCCACCTTTAGGACAGCCCGACCCACCACCTGCTGAGCTGAGATCTCTGTACCACTGATCACTGTGAAAAGGGCAGAATGTAGTGAACTTAATATTTAAATTCATGATTTGCTGCTTAGTTACATATGTTATGAAGGAAAAGCAATAATACTACATGATTTATGTAAGTAACTGACAGTCCAAATTTTAAGGCTTGAGCATTGAATATTCATACCATGTTTATGCAAGCTATTATCTACAGGGGAGAAATGTCAGGAATAAATTCAACGTCTCCTCTTGAACATTTTTAAGACAAATAAATGAAATGACAAATAAATTATTCGTTCGTCTGAATACTTGGCTGAGTTTTACAATTGTATCTGTAAGTATGGTTGTGCACAGGGTAACTCTTCTTTTTGCATGAAATTTTATCACCACGATGATGGACAGATTCTGCACTAAATTTGGCTGTAATGCACTGTGTATTTGAGTGAAGGTCTGTACAGGCACAGGGTGTGCTTCGGGAAGGGAAAGCATTAACTATTGAAGCATAATGTCTTCGGTTCCTCAGGGAACAGTGAAAATGCATTTCCCCTTGTCTGCACCCTGTACAAAATACCCCCAGGACAATAGGAGAGCCTTTTTTCCAGATGATCATATACTTGGGAATCTGAAAAAGAAATGCCTTTGTCATGACAAATGTACAGCAGCATTTAAAAAGCGCTGTCTGCTGAAATGAGGAGATTTGCAGAGTACAGAATAAATGCATTTCCTCATTACTTCAGATGAAAAGGTACTAAGATTTTCATTTCAATTGAATGTGATAAATTCCTCTTTTTAAAAAATAATCTAAAATTTTAAAAGATTTATAAATTCCTCTAAAATGCATACTTTCCCATAATATGCCCGGCTCTCTGTTCTGAGTAGCGATCAGAGATAGAAGGTGAGCTGCTTGTCCGTGTTCATTTTTGTAGACATGAGCTTGCAGTAGTCCAAGAGTATGATTCAGCATCTAATGAAGTTAATAGGAACGTTCCAATAGGGTCTGTGTGGGGCCTTTAAACACTAAATATAGTCTATATAACTTTGGGCAATCCCCCATTTTGTTCTATGAATTTTAAGCTTGTTCTGTCCCTCATGTTAGGAAGGGATTTACGCTAATCTGACAAGTACTGAATGATCTGGTTTAAATTGCTGGCTACTGCTGTAATGTCTGGAAGGAAGACAAACCGTGTCAGCTTTGTTATGTGATGGAATTAAAAGTCTGGAATTTAAGCAAAGTCTCAACACTTTTGTTGTGATTCTTCTAAGTTTACAAAGAAAACTACCCTGTTGTCAGTCTGCATATGTACGTGGAAACAGTGCAAAAGCTCTGCCTCTCTGAGCTGGGTCATTGACGAGAATGACTTTATTTAGATTATTGCACGGCGCTGCCTTGAGCGTTTTTGTGCATGAGCCGGAATATGTTTTTTCAGCCAAATCTCATTCCAGCTAAAGTCCTGCAACAAGACCCAGAATAGGGACGGATAAAGCGATGGTATTTAGGGAATCGTACGTGGCCTTGAGCAGGCACAGTCTGCAAGCCCCGGGGAGCGGCTCTGTTCATCCATCTGGAGTTCACAGGGAGCCCTGAAGTCAAGTGGCGTCAGGGTTTTTCAGAGATCAATGGGCTGACTTGCCTGAAGAGCTAAGAGCCATTTGACCATAATAATCGGACCTCCTATTGACTTCGTGATGAACAGGACTCTGTCACGGTAACGTAAACAATCTGGGAGCTGATTTGAACAGATGAGCTCCACCATGGCTCAGCAACAAGAAAATATACTTCACCTGTCAAAATATGCCTTCGCACAATTTATGAGCTGAGAGCATTCAGTACGATGGAAGATAAACTTGTTACGGGAGCAATGATCTGCCCTCTACGAGCCAAAGGTGCTGGGGCTGGTCTGCACTGCTCAGTCAAGTGGACCTGGAGCATGATCCATAGCTGGGTTGGAAAGGAACAGGGGAAAGGAGGTGGATTCCTCCAACTGGCCTTGTGGCAGGGAAGGAAGGAAAGGAGGGGTTGCCCTTCAGCAGCAGGAGGTAGGAAGGACAAACACCCTTTGAGCACTATAACCTAGGGTGGAGAGAGATGTTTGGCAAAAAAGAGTCCGTCCCGAGAGATCCGTTGACTCCCCATCTGTCTGAGGGATATCACTTAAGGCTTTGAATCAATGGAACGTCCTATGAGGTTTCATTACGCTCAACAGATTTCAGCTAGCCAGCCTCAAGCTTAGAGTGAAGACATGAAGAAAATGCAAGTTTACCCAAACTTTCCAGTCCATCCCTAAACCAGTTGAAGGGACTGTCATACAGAACAGTGTTGTGGGCACTGCCTTTCAAGTTTTTTTAGCCTTTCCAGAGCACCCTTTTCTGGACTCTCCCAAAATAATTGCTCATAACATGGAAAATACTCATTAATTTTTCCTGTCGTGTGGCTGTCTGTGTACTCAGGACACAACAGGCTGCTTACTGCCAATGTGCTGGTGGGGGAAGGATATCACTGTCGTTAGGGAACACTTAAAGTCATAATGCATCATGCTGAATATTTCTTGTTCAGTTGGAAGTGAAAGTCTGGGCTGCCTTTGCTATACTTTTATTAGATGCTGTTTCCTATTTGTTACAGGAAAGTTCACCGTCAGTCGTGGGAGGTGGAAAATGGCCTGCCTCTGTGGGGCATTCCTTAGGCATCTCAGTAACTGTTTTAATTGTGTGAATGCAAAAGCCAAGGCCTAGCTCCACAAAGGAAGTTTGCCATAACAAGGGGCCAAGAATGCTCCTTCACCTCCTGTGCTGGAGGTAATGTTCAGCTCTATCTTCTCAATGCTCAATTTTTTCTACTCAGAGCTATCTCAGGGGCACTATGAGCTTATGGGAAAGAAATCATGCATCTGCCTGTAGCAATGATGTAATCTGGATCCCAAGAAACCTGGGCTAAATCAATGTATTAGTTGCAGCACTTCCTTGTTGAGACAACAGAAATCTCTTTAAAAGCAGAATTTTTGAAGCAGAAGCAAAGAATAAATTCTTCAGGAAAGAAATTCAGAGAAAAGGTCCTTTATTTCACCAGTGTCCCACCATCTAAAGGTGCACCTGAGGAGGAATTGACATTTAAACCATACTTTTGTATTGCCAATAAAGACTTTCAACCTAGGGAAGAAGTCTAACCGTCTGCCTCCCCAGTAAACAACAAGAAAACAGAAGACGAAGTGTTTTACTGTGTAAGTTCTGGAAGACAGATTGTCAATAGCCATTGATGCATCCAAAATGAGAGGTTCAGATGGGAGCTGGTAATGGGTTTAGTATGTGCTTAAAAGGTTTCTTCTGTGGCCCGTCGTCATTCCAGGAGAGAATTGTTCATTTTCACACGTTAGATGGCTAAAATGTCTCTTGCTCCACTCTCCCATTAACCATAAACATATTCAACATAACTGATTTCATTAGACTTTTCTCCATAATATCTCACCCACTACAAGAGTCTCTGTCATCAAGGTAGTTAAATATCTCAATTCAGGCCGTTAATCTCAAGTCCTTTTAAGGTGACTTGGATTCTCTACAATGAGTGTCTCCAAAAAGTAACTACTGTTCTATTTTTATATTGTGGATGTAGAAGGGCAAGGTGAACTAATGGACTGAGCACAGAGTTATAATAAATGGTGAACTTTCAAGGCCAGTTTGTATGTTGTTTTTTCTTGGCCTGTGTGTTTTTGCTTGCGTGTTTGCACTGTAGGAACGCGGTACAGCGTTATGGTTTTGGAAAAACTATGGAGCTATTTGCAGCATAACATATGGAATTCATCTGTGAGCAACTCGGGCTTGTAGCTTCAGTGTCCTGAGAAGCTGTGAATTATTACCATTTTTATTGCGCTTGCAGGGTTGGTACTCTTTGTGCTAGTCTCTACCTTCTTGTTAAGAAAAAATGAAAGTTTCCTACATCTCACCAGCTATGTTTTCCATTCCTGATGCTGTATTGCTTCATTCTCTTTGGGCTCATAATGAACGACTGTTCCTTCATCTCATTCCCCCCCTTTGCTGCTCTCCCTGTCCCAGTGCTTGATTACCAGGGACTAAATCTGTGAAGTATATTTAAATGCTTAAACCTTTTTTAAGCACCTGACTGAATTTTTTTTCCCTACTGTGATTAGGATATAGGCCTAAGTGATTAATCTGTCTTCTTGAATAATGACAAAAATGTTGCATCAGCATGAGAGGATCTAACCTTTGAAAAATTCCCCCGGGAGCATCCGTTTCTGCTGGGGATTTCACTGCCAGTCAGAACAGTTAATAAAAAAGGGAAAGCCAATAACACTGCCAGAAGTTTTTGCCATATAAAAGTCAGAGAATCAGTTAGAGGCTGTCAAATGTAATGTATGACATTATTAATATGAAGAATTTCAGATCAAAACGGGGCTTACTGTCCCAGCCACTGGGTCATGTGGAAGTGGCTGAGGAAACGGGGAGTCTTCAAGTGGAACATCCAGAGGAGAGCGCTTGGGCAGACTTTGCAAAGTCATTAATCTTAGCATTTCAGGAGAATGAGAAAATGAAAGATAGCAGAGGAGATATTCCAGCTGTAGTGTTGGGCACCCCTGGGGTGTGTTTCAGCCTTTGGTCTCTGAGCATTTCGAGACGTGGGAAGTCTTTCCGTCTTGGTGGGCAATGGGGGCCGTGGATGCCTGGACGATGCTGAGGAACGGGGTAGGAGCCCACCCAACTGCCCACCAAGTCCTCTTGGCTGGTCGCAGTGCCGAGGCACCAGCACACAACAGGCAATCTTCTCAGACTTGCCCTGGTGCTTTTTCTCTTCTTTTTTAAATGTCACACTCTGAAAACATTGGTTCGAACCATGCAGGAATTTGCAGTGCCTGGGAAGAAATAATTATGCAGTCATCATGTTTTCATAAAACCATAGAGTGTTTATTTGTTTAAATATTTGTCTCGTTTGTTTCACGTAAATGATCGCAACTCTGATTATCTAAACACGCTAATGTAAATTCAACTCGCATCTAGTGGGATGATGCGCTAGTACAGCTGGTTGGAAACCAGGCAGCTTAGAGAAATATTCATAAGGCATCCTGAGCCTAAAAATGGCTCGGTAACCTACGGAAGCTTTTTAGCAGCTTCTGTTGAGTGCATAATTTGTTTGACAAACCCCATCTTCCTTATTGCGTGTGGATTACCACCAAAAAAGTTGCTGTTTTTAAGCATTAGTTAGTTTTAAATGATTCCTCAAAGCTACACAGACTTTCTTATGGATGTTTCATTACAAGATACCTCTTTGAGTACAGAAGGGACATGGTTGGCTCCTGGTAAACCCCCATTCCTTGACTGACCATAACCCTTGGAAACAAACTTCTGCTGCATATATTTGGCTTCGGAAATTTCTTTGCACGACCGGTCAGCCTAAAATGTTGTTTCTTTGAGGGTATCTGTCAATAAACAACTTTGCTAGAAAATTGACAGATACTAAATGCTACAAGGGTGCAGATGGTGCAGATATTAATCACTGACATTGCACATCTGTGTTTTGAAATCAAGAGACTTTGCCGAGTTGCTCGGGCAGGTCTGCGGTGATACCTGCTACCCTGGGCACCCCGTGGACCTGGTGCCTTCCCCCCGACCCGATGGCAGGACTGTGGCCGGGCAGGGAGTTTCTCCACGGAGCCGTGAGGCCTCGCAGAGAACAAGGGCTGTGGAGGAAAAGTGCAAAACTTGGTAATATTTTTGCTTATATAAGTTTGGCACCAGGTTTGAGTAATCGTTTTAAAGCAAAATTGATTCTCGTCCTGCTGTGTTAGTGGTTTGGTTTTATTTTAATTTATTTTAATTTTCTTACATTAAGGGCAGCTAAAACACTTACAGAAAAGGCCGGTTCAGGTAATGTTTGCTTCTTCATTGTGACTTTTGGAAGCAGCAGTATTGCTGTACCACTGAGAGGAGGGAAGGGCAGTTAACAAAGACATCTGCAACATAAATCTCCATTCCTTATTACCTCTAATAGTTTTTGGGTGGTTTTTTTTGTCAGCCATACCAGTAGCTATTAGGTTCTAGTTGGCCATCAGTTCTTCTGAGGGACCAGATTTTATTCCTGTAATCGCCTCTACCCCAGCAGCGTTAACTGGCGAACATTGACTTTATTCTCCCTACAAGTAGGCAGGAAGGTCTGTGACAAAATACCCAGCTGGAAAAACTCTTTGGTACCAAGACATGGATTCACCCCATGGACACTGCGCTCCTCGATGTTCTCCACTCCTCGTTTGTGCAGATCTCCCCTTCCTCGGCAGATCTGCTCTCCTTCTCTTTGACCACTCTCTATAATTAAGCTATGAAATAAGGGAAGTTTTCTCTTTCAAAGCAAACTGAGATGAAGTCTTCCCCTCTAGAGCCCAGGGAATAGTTATTTTAGTATTTGGCATTTTATATAAATAATCTGTCAGCAACAGAAGGGTACTGCTATGGGCTGCATGTGTGTCTTGGGCCATCTTCCTTAACCCTCTCGTCACACGGGATCATTTGTAAGATAAACAGGAAAACTCCCTTCTCCTCTCGGAAGGTTGCCCAGCTCTCTAACTGATGAAGTTTTTCCCTCATTACCTATCATGAGCTGTTCATCAGCTCCTGCCTGAACTGCAAAGTGATCTGGAAATATCTCAGCGAGTCGCAGGCAGCATGCCCTCGTATCAGGGGAAATCAGAGAGTATTTACTTGCTCAGACACTTTCCCTCATAATGTAATTGTGGAGCTTTTTCAATGAGGATTTAAAATACTTGTTGACACAGCAGCAAAGGTCTACTCCGCTTCTCATCCTGGTGGTGCTTGGGGTCTTTAGGGACTGCTGTATTCCTCAAGAGTCTAAACTTTCAAGTAGTGTGATTTTTAAGTTCTTTGCGCTAATAGTATTTGTCTTATAACGCTGTATTAAAAAAGGTAAAATGTCATGCAGCTCGGAAAGGTTGTACCTGGAAGATTGGTTCTGCTATGCAGCCAAAAGACCTACTGTTCTTTATGGTGTAAGGACACATAACTAAAATTTGAAGTGGCATACTGCATTAGATTTCTTCGAGATAAAAATTGCACAGTGCACTTTTTGTGATGTCTGTATTTCAGTAGCATTAGAGCATCAAAATATTACCACCTGCTGATAATCTGATAGAAAATATCCAACTTGCCCTGACTGAGAAAATACTGAGTGCATAAAAATGTTCCTCTTTTCAGTAAACCCTGCAATGACGGAGATGGCAATTTGGTTACTTTAAACTCGCCTTGCACCTTTTGATCACAGAAAGGCTTTGATAGAAGACCTGCAAAGACTAATGCAATATGGTTCAGAGGATCTGCTTATAGTATTTTCAGTTAAAAAACAGGTGGGATCAAGACAGTGTACTTCAAAATGTGCTGCACTGTATAATACCTGTATTGCTGTCTCCAGTGAAAACATATGATGAGTATGATCCATATTTCAGATACCTTCATTCCGGGTGAAAAAATTAAAACCTAATTACTGATAGCATTAAACCCAACATGTTTAAATTTTTTCGCCTTGCCCAGTTTAAAAGTGCACTTTTTGGCTTCAGTTTCTGCTGTCTCGTGTTGCGTTTTGCACATGACCCATTGGTCTTGGCTCCATCCAAAGGGTGATGGGTCTCCACATGAGGCGATTCTCACGGTGTGAGTCCGGGCTCTCCGAGATCTCCATCTCAGCCTCCAGGTCTGGCAGTGGCTCCGGTGTGGGACTGAACTCACCTGCCTGGTTTGGTGCCAAAATTATCTGCGTCACGTACGAACACATTGGGTCAGCTCGGAGCCGTATGTTAGCACTGGTAGGGGAGAAACGAGACCGCCCCAGGATCTCGGTGCCACGTGGAGAACCACGGCTACATATTTCCACAGAAAAAGAGATTGCCTGGAGCCCAGGGACCGCGATCATGTTAAAATATAAATATTTTCTTAGCTCATAGGCTGCCAAGTGTGGCTGAAGCACTGTGGAGATCCCCATCTGAAAGCTGTGCCCCCCCTCCCCCTTGCTGCTCTGGAGGGTTTATAACGAAGCTTTTGCCCAATAACGACTAAGCAGCAACGGTACATCCAGCCACCACGTGAATCCCAAACGGAGAACACTGTCTTGTCCGGTCACATCTTCCTATGGTGATATACGGTGTGAGATGTCAGACTGTAGACATTCGCCATGTGACTGGTAAGAACTGTGTTTAAAAAAGGGGGGGGGGGAGTTAAAACAGGGATTGCTTGAACATTAAGTAAATATCAGAGACATGGCTGGACCCATGTCTGAAAATATCTACAGTGTATCTTTCTGTACATAAAGGATAATGCTCAGAAAGAACAGGGATGCCTTTTTTTGAATCGCTGTTCTTTCAGGCATTCTGGAAATCAGGACCAAGAAGCCCGATGTGAAACAATTACGGGTTTTTGCAGCTCATTGTGCTCTACAGCAAGAAATGGAGAGAAGGTGTTTTCACTCTGAAGGGAAAATATCCCACTGGGGGAAACCTGCCCTCTGAGCACGGCGCGGAGGTCTGGATCCGTGCTGTTATAGTCACAGCGCTGCCCGCGGCTGCAACAGGTCACGAGCATCCTCTCTTTGTCAGAAGAGACAAATTGCAGGATTTTTTCAAATCCTTCCAATATATCTGTGAGCGTGAATGACACTGCCTTTATCTTGCTGAGTGTTAAAAGCGCTACCTTTTTTGTATCTTTTGGTTTTCAGCTGTATCTCTTCATTTGAGCAGAGAAATATTGCCAATACAGAGTTATGCAGAGATAAGTCCTCTCTTTCTCAGGCACGCGTGGGTCTTGGAGGTGCTGGTGTTGCTGGGAGTCTTCTTTTCCCTTGTAATATGCAATCTCTATTTTTCTCTGAAGAGGCGCCTATTTAAAATCTGAATTAACATATGCTCTGCAGGCAATGAGCAGAGGAAAGAATAGACTGGAACCTCCTGCTTGGAGGCAATGCTGCAAATTTTGGGAAGGGAGAAGAAATTACACCCCTAGCAGTGGGACCCTGACCCAGTGTGTTTCCAGGGAGGGGAGCGATGCTGGGGCTGACCCGAGTGGGCAGGGGACAGGAGTGGGCAATCACCACCACCTGCACCTCCAATGCACAGGCTTGGTTATAAACTGGCCCGGTGGCCACCCCCCGCCCCCGATGGCAAAATGGCAGAATTAAAAGAGGGAGCAGAATTAACGCCAGATCAAAATATCAGGCAGAAAATTAATCAAGGAAGGAAACTATCTGGATTGATTACAGTGAGCATAAATTCCACCTAGCTGGCATTACTGAAACCAGATGAGGAGACGGGTATGACTGGAATGTTAAAGTCATTTTTTTATGATTTATTTAGCAAGTTCTGAACGGGCCAAAGGGGAGGGGGAGTGACACTGTCAAAGATGGTGTTCCTTGTTGGAGCTAGTGACAGCTTGGAAGCGAGTGACCTTCTGGGACCAGGGGTTAAAATATGAGCAGATAAAGTACAGCATCGGGTACTTGTTATAGCTGCTGCCGACCCCAAATCGGACCCTCAGGACAAGCGTGAGCACTCGGCTTCCCAGCCTCCTATAGCACAACCTCACCCCACGCTGACGATCATATACGGGCCTGTAAAGATTAGATGAGAGTCTGCTAGGTTCATAAGTATTGCATCCCAAGAAAATGACGTATTTAGATGTCATTTTAACAGACCTGGAGAACTTGATCACCAAACTGGAATTTAGGAGTGGCTGAATATACGTTATTGTGGTTTTGCCATTTCAAAGCTGGATTTCATGTATTGCATGAGTACAAAACCAGCAGCATACACGTGTGCGCGTGTATCTTCAGAGCACACTCACCTGCGCACACGTGTGCGCACACACGTGCAGTGACACGCACACAGGCACGCATGTGCGGATGGACACACACGCATAACACGCACACAGAGTGCATTGGCAGAGCCAGACTCTGGAAACTACTGAACCAAACCAATGAGAAAGAATTTGAACTGTTCCAATTATCATTCGTGTTCCTTTGATTTAAAACCCATTAGCGGATACCAGGGAAGTAACAATTAGGTGTTAAGAGACTGATGGCCAGGTTAATTTAAGAAGAAACAGGTTGATTTTTCAGCAAAGGATATCAACAGAATCTCATTTAATTCAGCTCAGACATTTCATTTTATTAGAGGTATATTTGCTATGGTACATATCTTTGATTATGCCTATAAAAGCGACGTGAGGGGCATTTTGCTGTTAACTCTGTAAGGGAGGGTGGAATTGAAAATAAAACCCAGGAATGCCCTCTTGGAATTTTCTTAGAAATCCAAAATGTTAGATTTATAGGTTCCAGGAAGATTAGCTATTCATACGGCTACAAGGGATGCCAACAATTACACCTGATGGAGACAAACACTTGGGAAAGGTTTCAAGCCATGTGCTTTGGTTTTAAGTTAAATACCAGGAGATCAAGTGGGGAGAATACAGGGCAGTACCTGGGTCTGTGTGTCCTCCTGTGAGATACCTAAGTCCGGACACTCTCAGATACCGTATAAAGAAGAGAAGTCTTGGATTTGATCTGATACGAACATTTCTCTGTGCTATGGCCAGTGGTAGCGGGTGTGCAAGTCCTGCTGAAATTAGAAGTGAAATAGCTGTTGAAGTTGTTTCACAGGGTGGAGAAACACTTAGCAAAGGATGCAGAATCGTGGTTTCCGTGATGCTGGAGGAGATCCCTGCTCTCGACGCACGTTGCCCACCCCCAGGACAGAGCAAACGGGGCTGCTGTGATTTACTGCTGGGTCTCGGGCAGGCTCTGGGCTTCGGGGCCAGTTGCTGGAAGGTGCTGCAGGTCCTGGCGGTACCACGGGGCCACGGTTCGACTGGAGGCACCGTGCAAAGCAAATAGAGGTCGGTTCTTTTGACTGCAGTGGGGGTCAGTTCTGGGTTATTTCTGCACAGGCAGAACCAGATCTGGAGGGGAAAAGATGCTGCAGGGCCAACGGCAACGGACGGTGCTGAGCCTTACAGTTTCCTACAGGTTTGGTTCTTTTTTTTTTTCTTCCCAATAACAATATCTTCATCTCCTGAAGCATGTTTCTGTTTCAGTGATTGCAGCCGGCAGTGTGCTGCGGCAGTCACCACTCCGGCAGCGTTACCTTCGGGTTATTGTTTCGGCCTGAACGGATTTGTGTCGACTCTGCTCGCCTGGCCCGCCGGCTTAATTGAATTTCTTATCATGTCTGTATCTGCTGCCAATACACGGGCGAAGATCACTTATTCCTCAAAGCGGGATACTGTGTGGGGAAAACTAAACGCAGCAGCCACAGCCTGAGGAAGTGCTATGGGAAAGGAGGAAGAGGCTGAAGATGAGGACAAATCCGGGAGCACTGAGAGTCTTCTGGTAAAGTGTTCCTGGTGACACCGGTTTGCTGGCAATGAGTCCGTAGAAGCGCTGTGGCCGGAGCCGGTGAGGACGAGGTTCCCAGCTGCTTTGGCCCTTCACCTGGGCTGGGTAAGACCTTGGTTTCTCAGCTCCTTTTCCGACTTCGGCAGCTCTTGTGTCCAAGAAAAGCATCCTAAGAGCGCTCCATCCCTCCCTCCTCCTCCCTCCCACTGGTGCCTTCTTCTTTCCTAAAGATTTCCAGCAGACAGATCCCGATGCATCAGTCTGCAGTTCTCTCCAGGGAAGGAGACTGTGGGTTGAGCAGGAGGTGCAGGATCAGACCTTGCCTGAATCAGGCGGTGCAAGGGCTTGAAATCGGCTTTTCCCCTTCCAGAAGAAAGGCTGATGGTATCAGCTATTTCAAGGGTAGTTTCATACCAGAAAAAAATTAGAGAGTTGTCAAATCAGAATGAAACCAAAGTTGATGAGTTCATAATTTGTTGCAATATAAATGTGTATATATAAAGTTATATATCTATATAAACTTCATATATAAAAAGTATATATAGCTATCTATATAAAGTATCGTCCTGGTGTTGGCTGGGGTTAAGCCCTGACAAGTATATACATACGCACACAAATACATATAAGGTTTGGTGGTTTTCTGGCCAGTCCCAGTCCCAGTCCCCCAGGTCCCACTGGTCCCCAGGCAAGCTGGGGGGTGACCGTAGCTCTCGCCTTCAGCTCAGCCCTTCTTGCAACTCACAGCCCCCCCCCCGGGGCTCAGCAATGATGGGAAATGTTCTCATTCACCAAAAACTGCATTTCCATGTGACTTTCATTTCAGTTGTTTGTTCCTGTTGTCCTTATTTTCATTAATCAGGATACGCATACGGGCCCATGCACGATTACTTACCGTGCTGAATCAAATGTGAAATGGTAACTTGGAAAGATAAAAGGCTTTCTAATGCTTTATCAGTTTCTCGAGCTAGCTATTCCTGTTTCTATCTTAAGCTTTAAATATTTGCATTAAGATCCAGATTGCAAGTAACTGGTCTCAGAATAGCATATGAAACAGGAATTTTAAATGGAAATGTGGAATGGAAAATGTGGCATTCTGGAGCCGGGCTTATCTGAGTGTGCAGCAAAGATGCGGCAGTCTAAAGCAGCTCCTACCGCTCAAAAGGACATTCAGCAGGGCAAGCCGGGTGCTTTTTTCCTGACTTGAAAATGCAGGCTGCCTTCCTGCCATCTTTCTTTCATAATGCATTTTAATCGAGTCACAGGATGGAGAATTTGCAGTCAGTCCAAGTCAAGAATCTATAATCTCATCCAGAATTACCTTATAAATAGAAACAATTTAATACTTTTGTATAAATTTATGTCCACTACGCGGTTTGGATTTAATGTGAAATGTGTTTTCCGTGCACCTGGATGGGAAGCGCATAAATGAAAGCTGCGGGAATGATTCAATTTCTATTTTCCTGGTCGTGCGGGGTGTGTTAGTCACGTTGATTGCTGTTCTCAGGCAAGCCAATTAACGAAGCGCTTTCTCTCACATCCTCCACAGCAAAAATCACATTACTTGAAACAGCTCGCGAGTGGTGTTGCATCAGCTACAAGTGGTGTTGTATCATATATAATGAGGAGATAATCAAAGAACCAGCCGTTCTGATTGAAATACGTCACTGTGAGAGAGGAGCCAGACCTGCCGCGGTCTCTGCCCCCGTTCCCATCGCCTGGGTGCGCGCGGGCTGGCGCTGCTGGTCCCCAAACCCAGGTACGTTGGGGCTAACGGCGTGACGGCGCGTAACCACGAAGCGCTGGCACCATCACGGAGCGCGAGCGAGACGAGGACTGAAGCTGAGCGTGTTTGATGATAAACTCCTCACGATGGCACCGCCGAGGCGTGGGTTTTGCTTGCAGCGAACGTCGTTGCTTGACGTGTCTGTTTGCCCAGGAGCCCCTTACACCCACCGAGAGAGGATGCCCGGAGGGACAGGACTGGACCAACCTGCTGAGCTCCCTGGCTCGCGTTTGCTGTTGTAAAGACTTTAATTTTGTCTGCGTGATGTGCATGTATATGAGATGAGCTGCAAAATTTCATGCGTGTCCGTGTTTCCAGTCCCTCTGGTATGCCCTGGGGGCATTTTCCTGCAGCCCTGCCAGGGATGATCGGTTGCTCCCGTATATCAGCACTTCTGGTGGATGCAGACATGCAAAAACCAGACTTGACATAAAACACATCTGCCCAGGTGCTTGGGAGTGAAAGCAGCGGTACCTGCTGTCCCACAGCATCTTCCACTGCAGCCTCTCGGAGTAACAGAAATTTATGAGGGCTGTGGAAAACATAAAACCTAACCGATGAGTTAAAGGTCAAAATTAGGGCTAGAGATAAAGGATAGAAAATCATGGTAAATAAAAGAACTGCTGACAGCAATGGGAAATGAATAATTTCGTACAGCAGCTATTGCTTAAAGCTCTTGCAAAGGACTCGGGGAATTACTCATGTCATGCTAATTCAAAGTTACCGTCCCAAGCCCTGGCAACTGCTGATAAGAGTAAGATTAGCACAACTCGCTTCTACATGAACGCGTTCAAAAGAGAGGCGGAATAGCAAAGAGAAGTAGGGCACGGGCTGGGGCGACTGTCGTCCTCTGCGCCGCTGGCAGCACGGTGCCGGGGGTCAGCGGTTTGGTTTTATGGCGTGATCCAGGCTGGGTGTGGGGGAATGCACAGCCCTCGCTGGCAGCCGGGGAAGAGTTTCACTAGCAAAACCTTCAGAAAACCAACTTACGGTCAATAGTGACTCTACCAACCTTTTTTATTTCCACCCGCTAAGTGTTTTCCTTCTTTAAAACAGCTGTTAATTGCTGCTGTGATTAGTTCACGCTCTATACTTTTGAAAGCAAACAGTGAATCTAAGAGAATTAGGGACGGATTTGTCTTGGCAAACATGTACAAGCATGCATTTCCTATGAAATGCCAGCAAAACAAAGTCAGTCTTAAAGCATTTTCTGCAGGTCCCTTGGTTAGTTCTTCCATGGGTTAAGTGGGGCGCCTGGCTGGGAACTTTTGTGCTGGTTTTGGTAGTGCCGTTCTCCGGAGGAAATGACCAGTGTGTCATTACGAACAGCTCCATGTTATCACAGAAGATAATATCTCTAGGTTTTATTGAACTGATTTGCTTATTACGTTTTGGAAAGTTTTCCACTAAACAGATCATGGTTATAATACACTATTCTTTACAGATAGATAGGTTAACTTGTCATATATACATGTATGTGTATATATAAGTATATACACATATATGGCAGTTATTTTGAAGGTAGTACTTTATATATATTTTTTTTTTTTTTTTTGCCTCTTACGCATTTTTTAACAGCACAACTCAGACTAGTGCTTCGATTAAGGGACTTCATTCTGCACTCAGGTTCACGCTTTGTATTACTACATACTTTAGTAAATCAGGTATTGTGCTTGCAAAGACAGAGGCTATCAGAACATTTTCAAGTTAAACACGCAGGAAGCCCAGTATAAAAAGGCAGGCCTGTGTGCAGAGCTGCTCTTTCCCTTTCTTTTTGTGTATGCATACATATTTATATAATACAATTAAAGAATGAAAAATACCATAGTATGTAGGCAAAGCTGTATTTTTCTTTAAAGCAATACAGTAAGAAAAAAGCTATATTCAGACTAAAAGGAAAGTGAGAAGGAACATTTCTTTTCATCTGAAATACTATAGAAGTCTGAGGAAATTTTTTTGAGGTTATGTCACCCTCTCCACATTTAATAAAGGATTTATGAAATGGAGCATGATTGGGGGCAGAGTTTTTGTTTCATGTCTTCTTCTTGGCTCTCCTCATCCCTGTTCATGCTTCAGCAACCTATTTTATATTTAGTTTTCCCAGAGCAATCAAAGACAGAACACACAGACAGACAGAGCCCTGAGACCAACTTTAAATGCAACTGAAGCCTGCACTTAGGTAACTGCACTGAGAGTAAAAATGTCCTAATTGAGGAGATTACTTGAAGTTTAACTAGATACCTGTGAAAAATACACCTCTAGAGATGATAAATCAATATTATTACTGCTGGTTATTTTTAATTTCGGTTGTTGGCCTTTAAAGAGGACTTTGCTCCCTGAAGATGGAGGTAAGAAGGTTGTGCTAGCCTGAGAAGGTGTGATTTTTGAATGGTGTTTTATGACATGTGAGTCATCATACAGAAAAGTTTTAAAAAACATATTAAAGGTACACCGATTTTTCTTCTTCCAGCCAAAAATCTATATTTGTGGCTAGACCCTTTCATTACTTTGGCTGATCTACATTTACCTCCATTTGCTGTGACCTTGTTAAGGGATCTGCAGTGATAATGAAATTGTAGATACTTTCAAAAATAGCATCAATTCCCTGCTCAGTTAAAAAAAAGCAAATAAACCAAAGGCGCAGCTCTCCGTAGCGTGGGGCAGTCCTGGCTGGGTGGCTTTGGTTTTCCATCGGGGAGACACTGCGCTGGTCTCTCCAGAGTCCGCACAGATTGCCTGCGCCCAGGCTTGATACTGAGTTTTCTTGTTTAGATAATTAGTATTGCAAGTTCCTAACCTTTGGGGTTTTAAGTCAGTTCTGTTTATTATATTCATAACCATCAGACTAACCACATTTGCATTTTGGCCTAGGAATAAAATCTGTACATTTATTTTCATTAAGAGGATTATATTGGTCTTGTCCGAAACAATGCGGCAAAACATCACAATTAGTCCGAGTCGTCATTGTGAGTGTAGCCAATAATTAGTGACTGATTTGGGGAAAAAAAAAAAAATCCACTAGGGAAGCATGATAATTACGCACATATTTCTTTGGGTCAGGCAGCCATGTTACATCAAACGCTAGATTTATTATTCCATTTAAACCATTTTGAAATAATTAAGAATTGTGTTGTGCATCTGACTGAGCAGATCCAAAGTACAAAATCATACATCTAAATTATGAACCGAATGGAGCATTGCCAGCAAGAATGAGAAGTGAAATACTTTTCTCACTTCTGAGGCAAAAAAGGAGTGAATATGTATTTTCTACACCACCATATTTCAAAATAATTACCATTTTGTTTCAATTTGTTTTCCTGTGTCTGAAAATGTGCTAAAAATAAACAAAAGTGCTAAAATACAGGCCCAAACACTATCAGGAAAATTTCAGCATCTCTGCAGTGTTGGCTAAGTGCACCTCTAGGAACGCTCCGACGTAATAACTGTGCCAGATACGGCCTGGACTGACTGCAGCACTGCATGAGGTTTAGTTTCCTAGTATCAATATATATAATTTGATATTAATATCAAAGCAAGCCTGGGTACCTATTGAGTGAGTCTCATACAGAAATCACGTTGTACCGGAGAGCGTCCAGTCACTCTTGTGTCACCTCCACTTAGGAATGAAGTGCCGTGTGATCTTATTTCTGTATTTGCAAGGGATGAGCAAAAGATGCTTGTGTTAACCTCAACAAAACAACATTTTGGCAAAAAAAAAATGTTACTTCTAGGCACTCCAAACCGATCTGTTGACTCCCTGCTTTAATTTGACATCAGTATAATGGCAATAATTTGGAATGGGTCCCATATTTTCTTCTGTAATTTCCCCTTCCTCCTCAATATACGGTGAATCATCAGAAGATGTTTCTGTAAAATATGTATTTCTTTCTGGGTTAAATCCAATGAGCTGGAAGCAGTGATTTTTTTTCTGCATTGCCTTCAGTAGAGTTGGTTTCAGTAATGTTTGCAGCAGAGAGCATGTATAGGGCTTAGAGTGTTTTATTATTTAATTGCTGTTCAATGATAGTTAAAATAATTGCAATAGAAAAATTAGGGATTTGCAAGTGAAAATATTAATTCTAGAATAAAAGAAATGTTGAGAGGAATGCGGTTACTTAAAAACTGGTAATTTTGCGGAGAATTTGGTAATTTCTCTAAGGATGGAAAATTATTAAAATTACTGCTTGCAACGTGAGTGTGTTGACAAGTATCATCAGTTGTGCTCCAGTGCACGCTGCGGCTTCTTCCTTCCTTCGGTGCAGACACAGATTCAACACCGAAGATATTTCCACAGAGCGTGGGGAAAGGAGGTTCCTGCAGCCGCAGGGGCTCAGGCGTCATGATGCAGAGCAGCGCTGGTTTTTCTCCTTTCAACAAAAATCTTAGTGATTTCCTAAGATGCCTTGGTAACGCTAGGAGACCCAAACCGTGGGTGAAGAATTGCAGTGATTTACAAAGGAGGATGCTGAGACCCAGGCTGGCCCGTGGGAGGAGCGGGGACGGCGGTGTGGTTTATTGTTCTTTATTGGCATGGAGGTGGTACCCTTCCCCCTGGGCCAGGCACGGTGCCACCCCCAGGGACTGATCCCTGCTCCCAACACCTTGCCGAACAGCTCTGACTCCAGGTAACAGGCCGATGGGCTGATTTCCCAGCTGTGTCGCGGGAGGGATCCTTAGGTTCGTGCTTATTCACCCGTCTGCAGGCCAAATCTCTTCCCTTTCCCGTTGTTGGCTGTAACGGGGCTTCCAGCTTAGCATCAAACACTGAAATCCCGTACGGGGAATTTTTTGCAGCTTCTTGTTGCAGTCTGGGGATTCGTGCTGTGAGGGCTACATGAAAAACCAGAATAATGTTCCCTATTCCAGCAAGGTCAGTGGTGCTGCGCAGAGTATGTAGTCTTTGTCAAGGGTATTGCATTTAGCAGCAACATTAAACAGTCCCTTTTGGTAGGCTTG
The DNA here is from genome assembly GCF_929443795.1 of Astur gentilis. Lineage (NCBI taxonomy): Eukaryota > Metazoa > Chordata > Aves > Accipitriformes > Accipitridae > Astur > Astur gentilis. The sequence goes on along the minus strand of NC_064905.1, from coordinate 20,587,768 downwards.
GAGTAAACAGCGCGCTTCCAAAAAGCAAGAAGTAATTCTTTGTCTTGGTGAAGTTCAACTGTGTTAGGACAGGTGACTTCTATTTATTTTTTGCACTGCTTACCCTTATCAGATGCTCATAAAAGATCCATGTACTGCTGGGATATAACATGATGTGGGTGCAAAGAGCAGCATGTCCCGGATAAATAACATAAACCTCTGCCCCAGGATCCCTGCTCCCCCCGGGCAGAGAAAGTTTATTCCCCAAATAACAAAAGCATTTAATGGTCGAGTCAACGGAGCAAAGAGCTGAGACGGGGCCGTTTTCCCCGGCGTTGCAAATGAGTGTCAGCTCTTCTGGAGTTATCGTGTGAGGGGCTGTCAGGAATCAGGAATAAAGCCTTATAGGATGGAGCCGTAACGTGGCAGGCATGATGGCTTTTGAAACCACTATTATCCATCTGCAGGCTTCAAGGGATCATTTCTAATGGCAAGCGGACCTGTCTAACAGAGAGCCTGCCCCCAAACATCACGCAAGCAGTTTCCACATCTGTAAGGTTCAGTAACCACCGTAATCCCCGTCAAGTGCCAGTGTCAAATAGCAATATCAAGGCAGAAATGAAAAGTAGGTTTGGTTCCGAGCGTTTGGGGCAGCGGTGGATGCCTCCGTCGGTCCGTCGCCCTGACACGTCAGGCGGCGCGTTGGATGTGAGGAGCTGCTGGTCCTGATGGGGCGAGTGGCTTGGGAAGGTGCCCAGCAGCCGCGCTGGGAGGTGCGTAATGCCATCATAAATCCTCCCCAATAAGCGATTTGGGAAAGGATAAACGCATAAAATGAATCAAGCTGCGCGTGTCAGGCAGCGGCGGGGGCTGTTTGCTGGGCCAAGTAGAGGGGTAAGCCTCTTCAGGGGATAAATCCGCTGCATCAGGCTGTGCTAATGCTACCTGCAATGGTATAAAACAGGAGAGAAAAATGTGTTTTCTTTACCTTAGGCTAAAAAGCACATTCCTGTCTGATCTGCCTGTGTTCTTGGTCCAGGCTTTCCCAGAGACCTGCTGGCATCCAGTCCCGTATTCTCCAGAAACACCCAGGGTGAAAATGCCTCCAGCCCAGTAAAGGCTTCAACATTAAAGCTTTTAACGTTCGGGAGGACAGAAGTAATTCTTTGCTCGAATTTTGATTTCCAAAAACCCCAAGGGGCATGACGCCCTTAGTCACGTAGGAAACCAACCAGACGAAAGGCTTTCTTTTTTAAAGTTTGAATAATGTATATCTATTAACGGGTTTTAAAACATGGTGATTTTTTTTTTTTTTTTTTTTTATTTGTTAGTAGACCTGGTGGGAGGACAGCGTCTCCCGTGGGAAGCTGCAGAGTGACTCTGGAGCAGCGGCAGGAGTTCTCCAGGGATAACGGCTGCCGAGAGAGGTGGGTCTGAGGTGGGCAGCCCCCGCAGCCCCCACTTCAGGACCCACTGCAGGACTTTGCTTTGCCATATCTGAGCCAGCTGTTTGTGCTCTCCCTGCCCGCGTGGCAGAGGCACAGCTTTTCTGCAGGGCATCAGATCTGTTTGTACGCAAAGTGCCAGGCAGGGACTTGGTCTGGAAGGCACGGACTTTCCTACTGCTCTTTTAGTTCAGATTTTCCTCTTCTTCTCGTGTGAACCAGATTTACTGCTTGCAGAAACAATATTGGCTCAACTTGCAAAATGTCAGCGCCGAGCTAGCTGGGTAATATCTGCTGCGGAGGTGATGGGAGGGGGCTGCGCTGGACAGAGCGGTGGGCTGCGTGCGGCGGCGGGGGCACAGCTTCGGCCGTTGTACCCACCCTGCCTTCCGTGGCAACAAAATCCAACCTGTTTTCGGAAGACAAGCAAGAATATGGGCAGAGGGATGGTGTGATGAGATGCAAAAGCCAACACAACAGCACCGGTACCCACGAGCCGCATCCCCCCAGCAACGACCCCTGTGCTCCCCGGGGGAAAGGCACAGCAGCATCCTGCTCCCAGTTTCAGTATTTGGAGGGTTTTTTCCCCAGTTTCTAGCAATTCCTCTTTTCTGCCACTCTGCCTCTCTGGAGTTTTTGCTGACAGGACAGAACTGCTGCTAGCAAACACATTATTCATTGTGATTGAGTGCCTAGTAATTACTTTATATATTTTTTCAATTCTCAAATTAAAACCATTTACTAGTAGGAACAGATGTTAAACTCAGGACTCTTGTTGATTGTTAGTGTGACACACACATGAAATATTTTAAATGAGAAGGCTGATTGAATTTTAAATATGCTGATCACACAGGTGGAATTGAAAATAATTGAAACTGGGAATAACTGAAATGTTTCCAAGAAGAGAAGACAGAGGTGGGGTTGTTTTTCAAACTCCTGATTGCATAAATCATGTGAAATTCTGCAGACTAAACACAACAATCCACTGCATCTTAGAGTACCAAACATGAGGCTTGCGTGGTTGTTACTTCAAAATGGCAGGTGAAAAGAATTAAAAAAATAAAGGAAAATCTATTTTCGAATCAATAGTTCAGGTATTATCCACACGCTTGTAGGAGCTTGATTTTTTTTTGGTTTGTTTTGTTTGCTTATTCCGTAAAATTACCTTTATCAGGAAATCTGACATTATCGCTTATGGAGGGATTAGTGCCCATCATGAGCAGATCTCTTGCAGTCTCTTTGCCTGTAGAAAGCCCCAGCTCACTCTCCCAAACTGGAGAAGGTGATGATTTCACTCTGCAAGTGTTGGTGGTAAGAAGAAATGGGCAAATTATTCCAAAACCCCAACTGAGGATCCAATCTCCAGGCTGGAGGTAAGGGCAACCTATCACTGTTAAAATAAGGAAGATATTTATTTTTTTTTTTTTACTTCTGTGGACAAATTTGCCTGCACGTGAATTTTGCATAAGAAAATCAAAACCCCATCAATGTATTTATGAGTAAAATGTCTATTTTAATCACAACGGAAGATTTTGCAGCTTTCCATTTTCTAGTGACCCCAATGCTTTGAAACCTTTCTGCTGCACAGGTGGCATCTCTGCGATGCTCCTGGGGAGTGAGATATGGGTTCTGCTCCCATGCTTGTCCTGAAGCTGCTGGGGGTCTGGCATGAAGTCTGCAATATCGGTTCCACCAACCTACAAAGTGGGTTATTTTCCAACTCTGCAAAGGTGCTGAGAGACTTAATTACTGTCTGCAGAACACTTTCCTATATTTGAATGAGAGAAGATGCATGTCTTGTATGCAGAGCTCTTTTTTTTTTTTTTTTTTTTAATAAGATGACTTTGCAGGATTTATTGCATACAAGGAATGAAAATTTGAGTTTGGAAAGTAATACAGTAACAATTGCAATTAACCTCCACAACCCCCAGGTAACCCCCGGGTGTTGGGTTTAAATCACATTGCTTTTAATTAAGTTTAGTGGCCAAGTACTGCTTGTTCTAAAGCATTTTGCTGGCACTTCTTCTGCAACAAAATGCTTTAAAGCCTGACTGTTGTGCCAGCTTGACCCCATGTGAGCTAATGCCAAAAGGTAACAACATAGGAGAGGAAATACAGGTCGAAAAAGCAGTTACTGAGCAGGTACAATTGCTATTTGTTACAAAACACTTTGGTATGTATGTACTTTCCTCTTGCGTCTGACATAATTTACAGACTTATAACACTTGCTGAACTTCTCAAAATGAGAAAACTCCCACTGAGATAGTAAATTGTTGTTGCATTGAATGATCCTTGACAATCTATTGTCACAATACGTGCCACATTAAAACAGTCTGGCACCGATACTGGAGAAAGTCTTCTGACGTACGTCGTCTTCTGGGGCTGTCATGCTTTTATTGTGTTCATGATCCATGGAGGAAAGGTTGCTAATAGCAGACATTGACCCACTGGTGGTAATTGCTGTGAAAACATTATTCAAGCTTATTATGTTAATGACAGAAGGATGAGGCACTTCCTAAAAAGTTAGTATGGCATCACCAGAGATGCTTTATTTATTTAACTGATTGATCATTTAAAGGTTTATAAAATGCCTTCTCTGTATAATAACGCCGCATAATCATGTACATACAAATTAAACAATCCACAAAGCTAAAGGCAGAATGGTTGTTGAAGATCTGATTTTCATGTAAAAACTCAAGACTTTTATGGTCTTATTTACATAACAAGTCATGGTCTAGTCTCCTTTACCAGTGTCAGCCCGCCACGGAGTTGGCTTCAGCTGTAAATTTTTACGGTTTGGAGCTAGTGGAATACAAGAGAACGGTTCGCATATTTTAGTGATTTGAAATACTTTTTTTATTGAAGAAAACAGTGTAATTTTCTTCCAGCAGAACGATTTCTTCCCTAAAAATGCGACGCTTGCACACTTTCCCAGGGCAAAGTTATGGCTTTTCTCCCTCCAGTTAATGCCTGCAGACTGCGTCCTCCGTATGTATTCTCCTTTCTACCAGGAACAAATCTACCACAAACTCTGGGTCTGAGCATCCCTGATCCCCTGGAGCCGGGGGAAAGTATAACTCACACTGCTCTCCAACTGGTTAAACCACAGTAGATAAAAAGATCTTTACCTAGACAAGATGTAGGGTAGGTGTGTCCTCCAGCTGGAGAAGCACAGCAGAAATAGTCAAACTATTTCTCAGTATAAATGCTCTAACCAAGGGACCTGGAGGGTCTCTCCCAAATTTGATGACAACGATCTCTAAACCAGACACGGCTGATCCAGCGAGGAAATTGCCGAGTGGAAGCTATGACCCGAAGCCTGGAGGCTGATGCAGTTCTGTCAGCAGAGCAGAAGGAGAGGTGACTATGAGCAAAACGAAGGCCAAGGCTACCCTGCTCTTGCTTCTGGCTCAGCCCTCCGTATTTCCTCTAGGCTCAGCCTTCAGGCTCTCGGATCTCCTCGGTTCAGAATGACTTGACTTGCCATCAAAGGACAGTCATAGCAATTCCGTTTGTATCATCTTAGACTCATTTGACCACAACCAGAGAGCTCTAGAAATGGATTAATTGATTTTCATGTTCAGAAGAGGCCATTCCCCATTTAACCTATGTATCCGTTGCTACAGATTTTCACGTCTTTTCAATCTATTCATGTGTTCGATGGATCTGACAAAATGCCTAAAACCAAACAGATCTGAAGAATTTATTTTCTCTTTCCTATCTTTACTGCCCCATCTAGTGCAGAAGTATGCCTGCTTCCTTTTGCTTTGCAACTTGATGCAATTTTCGCGTTTGCAGCCCATACCAAGCTGCATAGAGGATACAATAAAATGCTGCAACATTTGACAAGTTTTTGAACAGCGTGGCCAAAACTTACATTTGTGTCAGCCTGTATTAAATCAGTCCTGCACCTTTTTTAGCAGTTATGACTTTGAACTTCTACATGAAACAGAAACACCGACCTTTTACAGATGAAGTACATAAATAAACCTTTGCTTCAACAGCCTTTAGAAAAAACAGTGCTTTATGGCAAAAAGTCCCTCACCACACTCCTCTCTCATATATTAGAAAAAAGGAGAAAACGGATGTTTGCTGTGTATTCAATGGCTGGAAGAGAAAGCAGGTTTACTACCTTATTTTCCATCTTTTTTACTGGGTAATTCAAATCAGAATGAAAAAAAACCAAAACAGAAGTTAATGTTTTGACATACCTCAGTTCTCGCCACCTTCCCAGCATCTGTGTTACTTAATAAAAAAATCAATATCAGATGGACGGATGAGTTTTCATGGCTCTTTTTGGTCTACAGGCCGCAGGGGGCAACATCTGTTTCTCCTCATCCTTTTCCCCCCTTGAACAGGAAATTAAATACAAATCACTAAATTAAAGTAACCTAAGGAATTAATTTAATTAAAAATAAGAAAGTTGAGGCTTGAGTCTCTTTGCTCCTGTCCTTGTGAAGGTTATGCTGCTGGAGCTGAGCCGCTGGGAGCGCGGTCCCCTTTGCGACCGTGCCGATCTCCTCCGCTCTGACAGAGCGTGCGGGCGGGTGCACGTCTGCATCTCCAAAGCTATTCCAGTGCTGTCAGCTGCTATTGATTAAACTGTATTTGATATTGCTATTGGTGGCTGATTGGTGCCAATCAACTTCATTGCTGGCTTTGAAAACTCAGTGGTATGGTTGCAGCTTCCCCAACCGGTCCATTGCATGAATACTGATCAAGTACCCTCGGCGTAGGTGAGAGTCATTAGAAGACCAGCTGAAATGTTAGTAATTCAAGTATTTCTGGCGAGAGTTCCCTGTTCTGAACATCCCTGTGTGAGCATCAGATTCTGATATTCTGAGCACACAAATCATCTTTCTGGATAGAAATTCAATAGCTCTCCCCAGAACTACCTGTTAAAACTCAGACAGTAGATTAAATATTTACTTGTTCCTTCTCAGGTACTTCTGGTTCGCCAGGAGAATTTAAAGTGCTATTAAACGCTGTGGAGCGGCTGGGCAGTAGCAGGAAAGTGCCCGGGGCTGGTGCTGGGGGCACGGTGGTGGTGATGGTGGTGGTGGTGATGGTGGTGGTGGTGGTGATGCTGGTGCTGGCGGTGATGCTGGTGCTGGTGGTGGTGGTGGTCCTCAGCGAAGCCCCGTGGGTTCCAGGCACCCGTGGTCACAGAGCCACCCTCCCGCGGTCTTTGCACTTCAACGTTGTAGATCCTGCATAAACCTTGCCTGGGATTTGACACAACAGCCTGGGCAAGTCCAGAAGATCTACCAGCTGATTCAGCAAAGTGATGAAGCCTGTATCTAAATTCCCCTTAAAAGTCACTGCAAGGTGAACAAGTGCTTAGAGTTTAGGAGAGTATGTGGTTTTGAGTGTGAGTGGGTTTAGGTTTGGGTGTGGAGTTACACCTTGGGCTGAAGTGCTTTGAATCGGAGCCTGAATTAGGTCTCCTCTGGTTAGTTTTTATAGACATGAGATAGGAGCAGCGTGCTGGCAACTGAACTAGTAATTTTGCTATTTAAAAATCAAATGAACTAGGATGCCAGTCTATCATGCTTTTCCCCACCTTATTCTTAAGTAATATCTGTGTGACCATTGAATATTTTGTTCTACTTCGTTTCATTAGAAACTGATGTGGCCAAAATAATTCTGTTTTTACTGTTGGTGGCCAGTTAATGTTTCCTTTTATTTCATTATTCATTCCATTCACCTGGCCTAAAATTGATGCTTGATTGTCATGTAAACTACTTTTCAAACGCACTTCTAAACTGCAAAAATATAGGGGGGGTTGGTACAATATATTCCAGCAATGTTAGGCCAAATGACAAGATACAGTGGATGTTAATAAGGTCAGGCTTTCTATGGTAACCCACCCGAGTGAGGCTTTTTTGTGTGACTTGTAAAGGTGGATTATAAACACATCCAGCAACAGTTAAAAAAGCAATTTAGACACAATGATCTTATTTCACTCAACCATATGGACTTTATATCTCTCACATCCTTTATTCCATGTACAGTTTTTTTCTCTCTTGAATGGCTGCTTGCTGTAACAGCTGTGCACTGTACAGAAAAGCCTGAAATCGGAACTAGACAGAACACTGATCTTGTATTTGCAAATAGATATGAATTTATTGCAGGAGCGGGGGATAACTGTTTTGAGTTTTGCAAGCTTGTCTCTGCTTTGGAAATGACTGGCAGAAAGTCAGTGAATATGTGGAGAGGTAATATAAGAGAACTTTGGCAGATTTGCTTTGCAACTCATACTTTTTATGTATTCAATTTCATAAAAGACAGAAAAAGGAATTTCAGTGCAATTTACTTTGGAAGTTAATTGGAGCAGACATTCAAGTCTTAAGTAAATCAGCTCTATATCATTTGACACACAACATTACTTCAATTAGTATGACTTTCACCATTATCTAGACGGAGGAAAAGATGTACCATGCTAATCAGAATATTAAAGTGACACTAGCATTTATATATTATGAATATTTACTTAACAAATGAATGCATGATAAATGAGATTGGTCTAGGAATCCTTTCTCAGTAGAAAAGACGGACGTGTATTTTCCCCCCTCAGGAAATTCTTTCTTGAGCCTAATCCACTTATCAAATTTCCAGTGCATCTGAAGCTGATACCTCCGTCCCCCCACAGAGCAGCTCATGCCACAGCTCGTACAGGGTTTTCTGCACATATGGGAGTCGTATGCAATTTTCTGGATGGCCCACGAGGCTGAAAGCTATTTTAAGGCAGCTCTTTTACACGTGTTTCTACGCCAGTTGACCCAACCGCAGATAATGGGTCCAAATCTGAAGCCTGAAGCCCCACGTTCAACCCAATTTTCACAGTCAGAGCACTGTGGTCACAGGGTCCATGGGTTAATGTGTGGACTATCTAAAGCTGAACAAGTTCCAGGTCCAATGTCAGTACAGGCGTGCTTAGGGTTGTGGCCATACATCTTCTCTAATGCTCTCCCAGTAAGACTCTTGTACTCTTCCGTGTGTTCCCTCACGGTTATTTCTGGATCATGCAGGCAAAGCACAGCTGGACAGCCGTATGTAAGCCTCGGAGCACAGTAACAGAGGTATCTGCCATCCTCCGGAGTGTGTGCAGTTGTAGGCTTTTCTCTGAATTTTGTTTGGTTGAGTTTTTTGGAGAAGAGGCGCATTTTCACGCCCAGAAGAATAATGAGATTAAAAATAGCTTCTGTTTCCTATATAAAGCACGTTGACAAATGCTGACCTGGAGCTCCATGTTGAGACGTGCACTGAACTTTACTTTGAAAACTCACGGCCAGAGTTAAAGAAGTGAATTGTTCACGTTTCCTCCATCTGCTCCTGTGGTAACCGCCTGGAGAAGGACACAGGACACGCAGGCTCTTCCCATCCACCAGGTAAAGGGTAGGGAATATACAGGGATTGGCTCCATGGTGCTGAAAGCCCCAGGAATTTTTAATAACATATAGTCTAGGCTGGAATAATCTTCAGGAGGCAAAAGAAGAGTCTTTTTAGCAGCTTATTGCTGAGTATAGCAGTGAAGTATAACCAGGGGCTCTTGTCCATAATGGTACAGCAGGGTTACAACTTCCAAGATTTCAGAACTTCTTGGACATCACAGGCCCTTGTGCTCCATGTTTAAGATGCGGTTAGCTCCAACGTCGGTGTACAGCAATTTGAATATACAGTAACCTTGTACTAGCATTGTCACGATCATTTCTCGGCCATCCATCACGCCAGTATCTCTGCATCCTTACGTAGAGCAAGGGACACCTTCCTGCAGCAAAGGAACTTTGATTGCATCTTATCTAGAGCTCAGCATGGAGGTTAGCTCTCCAATAGCTCTGTCTGGAAGGGTAAATCAGGTGGTTTTGCTGGATTTTTCCACCACATATACAAAATCTTGGGAGGAGATTTTGTTGCATAGGTGATGGTGGTGTGGCTCCTGTGTTGATTTATTTTGCTTTATTTCATGCTGTTCAAGTTTGTTCTCCCCAAAGCCTTTAATCTTCCCGGAGGTAAGATGTTGATGCAAAGTTGAAAGCGTTGAAACAAACCATCCATACACTCAGTGCCCCTTGCTGGGAATTGCCCCAGACTCTAAAAAGAAGAAAAGGGGGATTCTAAGAGCCCATGATTGCTAGTGAAAGCACAGATACAACACTTGCTCTTCCCAATGAACCTGCCATGGATCTCCCAGCAGTTTCACCTACAGCAAGCACATGGACGATGCAGCCCCGTGCTTGTGCCGAGGGCTGGCCCTCTTTCCCACCAAGACGGATAAACTGTGCTCATAAGCAAACTCCTGCACATTAATATTACCTTGTTGACTTCTCCTACAACAGAGGAAGTCAGCAACTGCAAAATTGAGTAGCAAGCGAGGCTCATTTTCTTGGAGTGCGTGATGACCATTGACAGGGTTTGTATGTATGACTGACACAGTAGATTAACTTACAATAAAAATGCAACTTTCACATAAATGACATCAGGAGATATCTTTAGTGCTATGCTCATCTGCCTGAAGGGACAATGTGATTTTCTATTACTGCTAAGATGCACAATAGCATTGCTCGGCTGATTTGGTTTTATTTTTATATTGTGCTGCCGGTTCAATTACAAATATAGACAAGTGGCATCAATGGCAATAAAGCATCCACCCTCCAAAACCCCGGTTCCTCTACCATTCAAACAGGGAGGGCACCTAAGAAATCACTGGGCACTTCTGAAAATGTGGTATCATTGTAGCATTGAAAAAGGTAGGTGTTTGGATTGACACGTCCCCTTAAATGCAGCATTGTTTTACCCAAGTGAAAATGTATTCATTGATCTCCTATAGCACCTTTCAGATCTGGAATAGGCATGTCATGTCTATGGCAAGAGTAGATTTATTTCTCAAGAATGTCCCTTTCTGTCACTTCTATTTGCCTAGTTTGCTGAGTTTCCAAACCTTTGGAAAAATTGCAGTTTGCACATACCCAGCTAAGACATTTAAGATTTTTTAGAAGTGATATTAATCCAGGTTTTTGCCTACACTGGGCAGTCTGTGGCTTGGGACCCTCCCTGCAATTGCATCTCTGACAGCAATGTGTATGCCAGGAAGGCTGTATGATGAACTTTCTTGATTTTTCTAGGGCTTGATATTGTGACCTTAGTGATACTCTTTTAGCACAGCTTCTGCCTTTCCACATGCGTGGGGCTGAAATTGTGTTTCTTTTGCCACACGTAGAAGTGACCTAACTTCCACGCGCTGTCTTACCCTTTTTATTAACGTCACCTTGCCACGGGACAGGGGGTGAATGCGAGAAGAGTCGAGCGCAAGTTGATTCACCTGCTATCTTATTGTCTGCAGTACATAAATCTTGAAAAGTGTGCTTTGAATGGGAAAGGATACCAACTTAATGATACATTTACTCTAACTACAGCTGGGCGTGCGCAGAATCCTAATGCGCGCCGCAGACTCTTCATTGTAACAGATGTTGCTTTCTGCTTATAAAGTAAGTTTATTGCATTAGCTGCCTGTAAGCAGTTTACTCTCTAGAAGATTCATAAAGTAAATTAAAATTATCTAATTATTTGTTATCTAATTTAATAGAGAGATGGTCTTGATCTTTAGATATTACACATATATTATTATATTACAAGCCAGTGTGGCAGAGGTCCCTTTCTGAGCTCTGAACAGCTACTGAACATGAAGAGAAACTTCTGCTCCCCACAGCCACATCTAGGGATTGGCTGCAATAGCCTTACCAGGGAGAACTCATTGGGCTATGACTTTTATTTATAGACATTCTTCTGCCCGTTCACCTGTCTCCTGGCAGAGCCCTGCTGCTCGCGGCAGCTTCTCGGCGGTGGAGAGCCCCGCTCTGCCGCGACGTCTCTGGCCTCCCCCTTCTCACCAGGTTTCTCTTCTCCCAGGTTCCCGCAGAGACTTTGGGGCACGGAGCGCGCAGGATCGCTCCAAGCAGACCACAGCGGTTCGTAGGCTTAGCCGATGGCCAAAACTCTTTATTTACTAATGCTTAGTTAATTCTGCTCTCCCTGATTGACCATTTGGCTTCCAAACCTGATGAAGTGCCACCTCCCTCCTGCCCTCTGAGCTCCTGGCTTTTTTGCTAGCGTCTTTGACCTCAGCCTCGCAGGCTCTGGAGTTGGGGTGAAGGAGGCTGGGTCCATCATTCGGGGTTGCTCTGGCCCATCGCCTCGTGCTTCACGTTCAGCACGGGGTGAGAGGGGGGCTTGGTTTGGAGCAGGGGGTCCCACGCGCTTGAAGGGGAGAACAGATGATCCCTCCTTCTATTGTAATGCTGATACGTACATTTTATCCTGTAATTTTCTGAGTCATTATGACAAATTGCTCCTGCTGATATCACTCATTTCCCCACAGATCTCTTAACTCCCAAGTCAGCGTGTAGCAAGCTGCAAATGGTATTTCAAAATGAAAAATCACAGGTGTTTTCTGGCTGTCATCCAAAGGAAGGAGCGCAGATTTCAGGCAGAAATCAAATCAGACAACATGGAAAGATCCCCCTGAACATCTCAGACAGTCAACAGATGGTAGTTGTGCCATTAAGAGTCAGCCTTCTCACCTGGGAAACTCATGGCCATGAGCAGCAAAAGTGTACGTTTAAATTAAGTCTTCTATAAAAAGCTTTTAATAAAGAAGGGCTGAAACAGCAGTAATGCCATGCCACAGACTTTGGTGCTGTAGGAGAAATAGGGGGGAAAAACCATCTTTTGCTGCTTACCGTGTCCTGACTGCTAAACGGAGTGAAAGTCCACATCATCTTCAGAGAGCCACTTGATTATATATATTATATAAAAATATATATACACACATTTTGCTTCTTTACACTTATTCTTTGTGCTTTGGATAGAGATGCTGTATTGTTTTCCAGTGGAGGGAATGTGTGTATGTGTTCTCTGCTGTTTAGACCACGGCGATGGCTTTTGCTGGCACCTCATAGAGGACCATCCTGGAAAGGATCTTTTGAGATGATGTTAGTGCAGCCCAGATTAGCTATTGAGGGAAGAAATTGTTTGGTGATAATTTTAGGTTTTGTTGCAATTTAGAGGGTTTTTTTATGGTTTTGTGTTATGCAGGAAGCACTGTAATAAAGTAGTAACGGCACCTTCATGTAGTTAATAATTGTCTTGTCCTTAGTAGTTTATTCTATCCTGTGCCTGATTTGCTCAAGATGTTGGGGAAGTCCTATATCTTTTCCTTATCCCTCTCTCCACCTGACAACCACATTAATACATGTTCTTTAAAAAGAAGATACCAAACCCTTAGCAGGATTCTTTATGTCTTTGCTTAAGCCCGCTGGATAAATATAATTTATGTAGCCTTCATTGACACTATCTATTTCTGATGATGGAGAAATGAATAATGCAGTTACAAGAGAGCCTTACTCTTGGGTTACCTGTAACTCTGAGTGGGTGCGTACATGTTACTCTGTGTTGGACCTGTTGGAGTATGCCCAGAGCTGATGTAAACAAGAATTCATTTCTGAAACTGAAGATATGAATGTTCAGGTAGATGCTTGTTGATTATCCAGCCTCTCCTTTCTGAAAACATGAGAATATACAAAATTATAAATAGCACTTATCATCGCCAAAATGTAGCTACTCGTAAAAGCACATAAAATTCCAAAATTTATACAAAATTGCAGAAATAAATCATGGGAGGTTTGTATTAGAAAAATAATAAAAAAATAAATTATTTGAATAAGGATTAGTTTAAGTTGAAGTGCAGACTTCCCTTTTGCTGTTTCTCTTTCTCTGCAGTGACTACAGTTGAATTCCTGAGATACATGTGTTAGTTGTGAAAACACTGTCACAAGGTGTCTCGGCTTTAATACTGCAAGAAATACAAATCCTACATCTGTAGGAGAACACTTTGTGTCTGGCTCGGCAAAAATAGCTGCAGGGAAGCTATGGTGCTGGGTTTTAATGTACTGTGTTGTTAATGATAACTACTTAATATTTTACTTGTATATTCCTTTGGGTTCATATAAACAGCAGCTCTCCTAAGCACTGCAGAAAGACGCAAAATGATAAATTAAGCTAGGTCAAAGAGGAGAAATTATTTTAAATGAATACAAACTTCTAATTTGTCTGGACATTTAATGAATTGAAACGCCAAAGTTGCTAGAGATGACAGCATTGTAAATCCTATTTATCTCTACTAAAATTTCCTTATTTTTTTCCCCACTCCTTCATGCACTCATATATCAAGTCAATGTAGTGAGACTTGCTCTACTGAAGTGGAACCAGAAGTCAAGTTTTGCACTCCTACGGTACCCACGGGGCCACCTTTGGGTAACGCCTGACTGGTCCATACTGGGATTGTGCGGACCAAACCTGCCAGGGCGTGGGAAGGTGCGGTGTAATCTGTATGTGTGGCGCTTCCATTTACCATAGTATTTGCTGGATTCATTTATATTTACATAGGGGTATTTTTAACTAGCGATCCTGGACTGCCCCTCAAAGGTTATGACTACATGTAACCCCAAGCTATGCCATAGAACCACAATCCAGTCTCTGCCTCTGGAGTAAAGGCACAAGAAGAATAATTTCTTGACGTTTTTGTCATCACAGGATTTTTTTCGCACAGTCCTAACAATAACAGTTAATGCACGTCACATATATGACTTCTGTGGTCTACCAATATATGGCAGAGGCTGCTGCCCTGCCCTGTCATTAAATAATTAAATGATGTGATGACACAAACAAAAATGTAGTAAATAAAATGGGACAAATGAGTAAATAACTTAAAATTCACCCACTAAGCCATTAAAAATATTAGTTTGTGAATATTTATTATGGGAAGGATGAGTTTAATGAAGATTTAAACATTATCGTCACTGAACTGATGCTGCTTAGCTAAAGTCTCTGTTCCTGCAGGAAGATGAAATTGCATGCCCCATGTAGTGACCATAAAGCATCTTAAAGAAAGAAAACAGCATGCTGGTTTAAACTTACGGTTCTGCAGTTAATTACAAATCGGTGCTGCAGCTAATGAACTCTGGACTCAGCAGCACAGTTCATGAGCTGATTCACTCCCGGGCCAGGCGGGGCGCAGGGGCACAGGGCACACTGACACCCTCCAGGACATTTGCTTCACATCCAAGTAGGGATTTACTGATCCTGCAGTACCTTATCTTCAAAGGAAATGAAGGGCATAAATCCTCATATGCTGGATTGAAGCCATTAGCGATCAGATTGTTAATACTGCTAACAGCCATCTTGAGGATTGCAGGTAGAAATGTTTTTTCTTTTTTTTTTTCCTTCCATTTTGAAAATGGCTTCGCCTACGCCAGTACCTGAAATATTGCCAAATCCAGTATTCCTATTGATTGTTGCATATTCAGAAGACCATTGCTCCTTCCAATTATTTTTTTATGCCAGTAGCCAGTCAGGGCGCTGATCCTTTTTGTTCTGGCTGCTGCACAGCGAAAGGAAAGCAGCTTGCTGCCATGAAATATTGCCCAGCGAGGCAGAAGGTGGAAGGACATCTGCGCTTCGCACACGGAGCAGTCGGAGTGGCAGATGCCAATCCTGCAATGAGCTCCATTACTGCTCCTTGTTTCCCGCTTCACTTTTTCATGTGCCTGTAGCAGGGATGGACATCTCCCCGGCAGCTCCCGTGCACATTTTGCAGCAAGGGGCACGTCCCTGTCCCTCCTCCCACCTCACCGAAGTCGCTCCATGAGGTGGCATTAACTCACGTCACCCCTGCCATCTATCTCGTCATGGGATCCCGTCCTGAACCCAAGCGGAAAAGGGCTCTCGTGGACATTTCTCATGTTTAGCGCGTGTGTGGGGGACACTTCTTTACTCAGTTGCCCGTGGGAACTCTCCTGCGAGGCTGAAACCTCCACCGTGGGTTGAGTTTCATCCTGCAAAGCTTTGCTGTCTTCCATGAATTTTTCTGGCACTGATTGAATCTAACCTCAAGAGCAAAAGTAAATAAATAAGGGGGGGAAAAAAAGGGGGGGTTGCTGTAGAAGCTTGCTGGAAACGATGAATTAATTACGTCCTGATCTGTTAAAGGACTCTAGTAATGTTGTATTCTTACAGTTCTTGGCTTTCTTCTTCCATCCATTCATAAATTTTGCCTAACAAATATTTTTCCCTCTGACAGGGGAAAGGCCAGCAAATCCTTGAAGATGCCATATTCACTTTATTGAAGGTCTGGAAACCGGCAGCCTGTACCTGGGACTTTTTTTGGCACTGAGTTTTCAGCAATCTCAGGGCACGCTCTGGACCATCCCAGCCTTCCCGAGGAGGTGTGAAAGTGAGTGTAAATCTTCCCGGCTATCACTCGCCCATCGATCGCGAGGTGCTTGGCAGCGATCTGAACGGTTTTGTGAACAATGTGTGCTACACAACCGGCATCCATTAGCTGCCTCTCTCCTGCAACACCACAAATACATTATTCGCCCCCAGTGAGCGTCTCCTTCCAGGCTTGCATTAACACCATTGCCACTACAGCCCCTAATTTATTAGTCAGGGTGTGCTTTTCAACGATATTTACAGCCTGGCTTAATAGCGTGTCTGCATTTTGTTTGCTGCAGATGATAATTCAGGGATTTGTTTGGCTGACTTAAAGAAACACTTTGAAACAACTGCCAGTGGCTTTGATTTTATTGCGGGAAGGATTTCAATAAACACAAATTTCACATAGCCTGTATGATCACTCGATGGTTCGTGAAGACCATATCAGCCTCCACCCTGCTTTGGCGATGTTTTGAAGGGATGTTTGACACAAACCTGATGATAGCTCCCCAAAACCTGTACCTTATCCGGAGTCCATTTTCTCTGACTGTGGCCACTGGACTCTGCACCAGGAGACCTTTTCCTGGTGCTCTCACTCATAAGGTGTCGGTAGAAGTCGCTAATCAACATAAGGCTGGTTTTAAAAATCTGGCTTACAGCAATCAGCAGACTCTTGGCTTATTGGAGGGACAGTGCCCAGTTTCATTTTTAAAAGAGTGCTGTACCCTTACTTTCAGTATAATGGCAGGTAAGTGCATCTGCTAATTGTACGTTCCCCCCACCCCTGTAACGATAACATGGATCAGTGCATTTTCCTGGTCTTGCCTGGGATTACAATGCCTTCCAGTGTGTCTGGAGAACTAGTGGCTGACCTGCTAGTGGATGAAGTGTTGTGCCACTTGCACGACGGCTGTTACTGCTGAACTTTTTTTTTTCCCGGCTAACTTCCAAGTGTTGTCGCATACTGATGCAAGAGCAGCAGTTTCAGGGTGTTTATTAGAGCATCCCTGCGTATCCCAGGCCCCTGAGCCTCCGGGGCCTCTAACAAGTGAAGCTGCGTTCGTTGACCGTAACACAAATTGACTGCTACTTGTGCTGATGTTTTCAGCATAATTCATTGCGGCTTGAACATGTTCACTATCTGCATAATTTCTCCTTGAATAATTTTACTGCCATATGGGATACTGTGGACCTTGAGCTGCTGGCTCTGCCTATAACCCCTCCATGCATTAACGAGTCTCACTCAACGAGCGGTGCACAGCAACCTCCTCATCCTTTGGAAAAAGCCCATGGTTTCTGCTGAGTCTCCGGTGCAATATTGTCCAGCCGATGTGGTTGCACGAGGGATGGTTTCCCAACGCCCATCCTGTTAGGAGAAGTGCTCAGGAGCGGCGATGGTCTTGCTGACAGAGCCCCTGCGCACCCACCGGCTGCTCCGCTCCAGGGATGTCAGGGATCTGCAGGCCTTGGGGCAGGGCATGCAGAACAGCCTGTGCTGGTGAAATGAGTTTTTTTAGGGTACAGAGAGGAATTTAGCCTCCAAAGCTGTAAGTTGGGTGTTTTCATCAGCACCGATTTGAGCTTCTAAAGTAAAAGAGTGTTCAAGAAAAATGACCAGCTTAGCCTTGCTACGCAGGAAAGCCTAAAAGATTCTTCAAAAACTCCTGTCCTTTACCATTTAGCCTTAATGCAAAGCATAACCTCTAGCAGTATATGCTGCAGTTAATATTGTTGACAAGCTAGGATGTCTTTCAGTGCAGACTTCATGTCTTAATTAAATGGAATTTGTTTCAGCAAATAATGCTTGTCAAAAGTGGTGGGTTTTTTTTGCCTTAGGACTATTACAAAGATGCTATTAGACATTTCGATAATCAGCCATCTGTGTCTCAGTGTTGCAATAGCTCCATGTGAAGACAGACTAATTTTTCCCAGGCCAAAATTATAATTATACATTAAATACACAGACATGGCAGGCTAATCTTAAATATAAACCCACAGAGCCATAGTACACTGCACGTGAGAAAACCGGGAGCTCACCTATTCCAACCTTATTGCTTTTAGGAGAAGGTCTGCCACAAATCGACCTGCAGAGGGGCTGGTGCCAGGTACGGTGTTGGCTGTTCATCGGTCTCCCTGCAACACCAAAGACGAAGGCTCCTGGAAAAGTGCGTGGTAAGCTGCACAGCTAACCCAGAAACACAGACTGACGTCTTTGAATCAATCAGCAAGGGCCAAAGGCTGCCCTGATTTACACCCCGCCCAATCCCATAAGCCGCTGTAGGATTGCACAGGGCTTGAGCTGAGTTTCGCAGTGTGAATACACTTAGAAAAGGTACGCTCAATTGCAGTCCTGTCCTGCCTGCGCTGGGCTGTGGTACCGTCCTGGAAGAAATTAATCTCTACCAGTGATGGGTGACAGATCCCACGCACACCTCCAGCCCTTCCTGCACCTTTCCACTGGTCCAGTCTGGACGTGCAAGCTGCCAGCTGCAAATATACCATTAAAAACTTGTGCATATGAACAATGCATGCATACACATAGAAATTACACTCAGCTGCTTTTTTAGGGCGGAGAGGAGCCCTGCTCATCATTTCAACTGTATTTCAGCTGAATGAATACACCCACAGTTTAAAAAGCCATTGATGGCAGATTTACATCCAGTGCAAAAGGGAGGCAGTAGCCTGTCACCGATAATCCTAACAACACCCAAAGGATAAAAGACACACTGTCAGCATGAGCTTTTGTCAAGTTTTATTGTAAAATTTGGAGAAAAAGAGCATTTACAGTATCTATAGAGAGCACTTTGTGTGATTCTTTTTTGCCCCTCCTCTTCTATACCGGATCACTGCAAATACACTGTGTGAGCTGCACTATATAACACATCAAAGTAAATACAAATGTATTTCAAATGTTGCACACTAATACTGTGTAGGTACAAATCTCTACTAAAGTTGATGTATTAAAAATACTTTCATATATTTTATAAATAAGGGGGAAAATTCACATGTACAAGCATTACAAGAGGAGGCTTTTTCAGGCAAAGCTGATTTTTTTTTTTTATTTTTCCATTGCACAATTTCCAGTGTGTGTGTTTAGTGCTGAAAACTACTATTAGTCTGTCTTGAGACAAATGAACCTGACTTTCAGCAAGTCTTAAAGGGTAGGGATGTGCTGTTGACACTCTGTAGCTGTGTACGTACAGGACAGAGCACCACTGACCCCAGCATGTGAACTGGCCCATCCACGCAGAGGCTCTTCTATCAAGGGGAAAAGAAAAACCACCCCAAGGCCACCCGCCGAGGTTCCCAAGGCTTTTCTAGCAGGTCTTGCGGGGTTGTCTTGCTTCAGCTGCTGAATAAGCTTTTGTCTGCAGGATGAGAGCAGGATCCCTGTTTTGGCGAGAGTTGGGAGCACACAGAGATTTCAGAGGTTGATGAAGCTGGGGCGGTGGCAATAAGCGGCTGGAAATGCTGTTCAGAGACCAGGGGAGAAAGAAAAAAGGTGGGAAAAACCCCCTCAGTTTGGAAAACAGCCCCTGTTCAATTAGCAGCGGGCCACTTCATACATTTATCTTAAGGCTTGGCCTGTATTATGTGACTCGAGCTGTGCTACAGCTGCTCTTTGGCTGCCCTGCGAGCAGTGGAAGGGAGGAAGACTTCCCTGAGCCTTCGCCTCCACGGCGGCTTGTTGCCGTGGTGGGGTGGGAATTTCCCTCGAGATTCCTGGCGCTATGTCTAGAGTTGTGCTTTGTGGTGAACTTAGAGGACATATTGATGTCCAGGATGAATAAGGAATCCACACAGGCAAATCACAGGCTTGTGTGCCCAAAATATAAAGCTGTAGCAAAAGAGGCAGATATTTGCCTATTAAAATGCAAATGAGTGTTAAAATGTTGCTCTCTGCTCTTCATGATTTAGGTATCGACAAAAGTGGTTGAATTTTGTTTTCTTCAGCCATAGCTTTCAAGCTTAATCGCAGTTAATCATTAGTTCTCACTGTCCCCAGTGAAGTTTCGGGAAAGAAATAAAAAAGCTTTTAGCCTGCAGTCCCCCACCTTTTATTTGGAGAGAATAATAATTTGTGGGGTTATTATTTTTGGCCACATGTTTGCCCAAATATTTGTCCATGAAGAAGGGGCAGAACATTTGCAATGTCCTGTGCTTGGGGAATCTTCGTGCCATCAGACGTGAGAACTTGGTGTAGTTAGTACACTTCAGGGATGCTGTTAATTTTCCCACGTGCGCTCAGAGCTACCAGTAGTTAGTCTGTTGTAAACTGTGCAAACAGAAAGTATCCAGCAAACTGACTCCAAGTCCCTGTTTTAATGGCCTCGCCACCTCCTCACCAGGGTGGACAGCGGTGCCAGGCTCCGTGCTCCGGCACGTGGGGCTGGGCGAAGCCACCGGAGGGGCGCGGGGAAGGACCAGCCCTGGACCACCAGCATGTTTAATACAGCAACTGCTGCTTTCCTTTCTAAACCTAAACCTTCCCCAAAGCTCTATATTTACATCAATCCTCTTGATGTAAATTAAAAAAAAAAAAAAAAATCACATAAAGAATTTTCAGGCTTGAGAAAATGCCTTGCCT
Organism: Astur gentilis; assembly: GCF_929443795.1. Lineage (NCBI taxonomy): Eukaryota > Metazoa > Chordata > Aves > Accipitriformes > Accipitridae > Astur > Astur gentilis. The sequence goes on along the minus strand of NC_064905.1, from coordinate 20,567,485 downwards.
TGAGACAATAAAATCTGCTTAAGAAATCATAAAGAAGCTGATGTATTTACTGGATTGAAATAATTTTACAGAGAGAAAATAGTGAGTAATTTTGGCTATGGGATAAAGATGGCATCCTATGTGCCAACGGTTGGATGCCAGAGTCAGCCGGCTTCAAAGCTGAAGTTGTGTTTAATACAGAGCTGATTTTGTGCTGACCAAGCTTGGGAATTGGAAAACTGCCGAGGGAGCGGGGCTTGCTGGCACTTGCTGTCTGTGTCAATATGTGGTATCTTCCTGGAGCAGTTCAGCTGTGCTGGGCACAGCGGGGAATTTTACTTGCACTAGGACTAGATGTGCTGATGATCTGGATGAAGAGAAGAACCTGAAGCTTAGGTTTCAGGTGGGTATAGACCATTTCAGATCAGCCACTGGAAAGGAAGGGATGCTAGAGAGGGTAATTAATAAGCCAGCAGTCAGCCTCTACTTGTGGTCCACCAATATTTTTGACACTATATTTTAAAGGAATTCCCTTGGATTCCATGTAAAAATAAGACTGGAGCAATGCAACGCTCCAAATACAGATAAATATAATATAGCTGCTCATATTGAATTATCTGCACAACAGGGTGTTCAGGGCTGATGTTTGGAAAATTCTGCATTCTTAATGCTCAGAAACAGCTTACAGGAGGTCCAGCCTGCATGGTGCAGCTGTGCTAAAACAGATGAGGGTTGAAAGTAGGAAATAATACAGTTTGAAAAAAATAAAAATTCCTAGCGGATACCTTATTACTCTTTTCTAGCTTGGTTGGACCTGCCTAAAGAAAAGAGAGGTGAGAGTCCACAATGCCAACCTGGTCTCCCTGCCTGACCCCACTCAGATCAGGCTTTGCAACCCCTGAAGCAAATCCTCTGCAAAAATTATGCACTTTCCTATGCAGAAGCTTCCCTCCACTTTCTGGGAGTCAATTAACATTGAGTTTACTGCGGCCTTAAATAAACCATTAAAAACTCTCCCTCTGTAATATTCCTTGCAGTAGAAAAGAAATCTCTTCGGGTAACGCTCCACTTTTTGCTCTGCCATGATTACAGGGCGGTTGAAGTGCTGGTCATCATCGCACCGTCTTGCTGTAAGGTAAAAATTAACTGGAAAGCACACGGCTCTTGGGTTGGGCATCCGCTGGTGCGGACAGTGATGTGGCCACCGAGCCGTGCACGGCATCACGCACGTGCAACTGTGGGGAGAAACCTTTGCTAATCCGGGAATCTGAGTTTTACTTTTGGAAATGCCAGTGGTCTGACCTTTGTAAATTGGGATGGGCTTCTTGTTTGATTTAGTGCTTGTCTTGTTTACTAGACACAGCTGGCTTTCTGCTCTCTGCTGCGCTTACTGTCTTTATCTGATGGCTTTGGACAAGTGTCAAAGACACCATAGACTGCCAAGGGTTAGAGGCTGAAGTGCTTAATTAAACAAGCCTCTAGGCAGTGGCAATTTGCATGGTAGAAGCACCACAGCAGGGCTCTTTTTTCTTTCTTTCTTTTTTTTTTTTTTTTTTAAAGTTAGTATTGGGAACTGGTTAAAAAAAATAATGACTTTTTTTGGGTTTGTTTTTTGTCTTGCAACAACTACAAGCATTTGGAAAATATGAGCTGCAATCCCCCACATTTCCCAAACTTAAGGTGAGAGCCTTTGTTCACCTTTGAGTTTTGGGCCACTAGCATTAGTTTTCATCCCTTTTTCAGGAATTTTCTATTTTCTTACAATGAGGGGCAAATGAAATTACAGGAAGGGAAAAAAACCCCAAAGGAGAACAGAGCTTCTTTACTAGCGTAAGTCACCCGAGCAGCCTGGGTCAAGGCGCTGAGGGTCATTACGAGCACCGCGTGAAGGCACCGGTACGTCTTCCCACCCGGCTGTGCGGGGCCAACCGTACACGCCGCTGACCTGAGTTACCGGCATCAATTCAGCTGGTGCAGAGAGCAGATCGGGCCAAGAACATCACAAGTTGCACTGGTCATGCTCAAACCATCCTGCTCCGCCTGTATGGGCTGTAAATCCCCCCTCATCCTACTGGGCAGCATTTAAGGTGTTTTGGCAAATGCATTGGACTGGGCTGCAACAGCCAGCTCACGCTGCATGTAATAAAAAAATAATAGTTGCAGCTCTGTATTTGCAGCCCCTTTTATCACACGGACCCAGCCCAGGCTGCAGCTCAGTCCCACCGCTCGGGCACGAGCCCTGAGTCAGCGCCTTTGCATTTTGGGGGCAGCTTGATTTTTTCCAGATGCGAGCAGAGAGGTGAGATTCCTGCCTGCCTGCCTCTGTTTTTAGCCTCGTTTAAAAAAAAATCTTTATAGCCTTGCCATTTTATTCTTTATTTTTAGAGATCAGTGTTAAAAAAAGAACCCACCCTCTCATTGGAGGCAGGTTAAAAAAAGGGTGTCATCTTCTTCCTCTAGCAGATAGCAGCACTACATTCCTGTGCTTGGCTGGGAATTTGTCCCATCCTCGACATCAAATAGCGTCGCACGTCTCTCAGATAAAAGAAACACACAGGTTTTCCTGGTCTCCAGATGGAGAGATTTCCCCGCGTTTTATTTCAGTCTGCTTCAAAAAGTAACAAGGGGGAAAAAAAAAAAAAAAGAAAAGAAATAAAAATCTCCTACTCCAGCAGGGATTGGGTAAAGCAGGCAGCGGCTGGGGGAGGACACCACGGCGGTGCGGCGGCAGGAGGAACCACGTGCCGCAGCGCCAGGGCAGAGCTGCACGAAGGGGGAAGGAGGGGTGAAATCCAGAAAGGAGCCTCAAAGCATTTGGGGAACAGCAGCTGGTGGTACCTGTCGTGAAAGCACACGGCTGGCAGTGGAAATGTGTGCGAGGGAGGGCGGAGGGGAGGGTGGCTGGGTTATGGGGTGAGCTCTTAGGAGCAAGAAGCGGCGCTAGAAGAGGAAATTATAACATTGATCGCTGTTTTGTTTGCCATAACCTAACTGTATTGTAGGGGTTTTTTTGGTTTTGTTTGTCAGGCAGTAAATGCAGGTTTCGGATGGGAGGTAGAGTGGGAGTTGTAATCCAGTACGGAAACCAGGCGCTGGATGCTCACCTCGTGGGATGTACTTCATTAGAACAAGCATGATTTATTCCCTGGTGTTCTAAGGGAGAAATTATCCCAGCATGAGGTGGCAAGTCCTAGGATAGGAAATCCCTGGGGTTGAGTGTCCTGGTCCCAGTCCCAGCCCCAGTCGCAGGCATTTGATGAAGAGAAGCAAGAGTGAAACATTTAACTTAAAATAAAGCCCTGAATGGGGAGGGACAAAGGGGGTCTTAGGGCATGCCCGTATCTTTGACAAATAACCAGGTTATCACACTCCTGTCAACCCTTACGTCTCCCTCGGCCTCGGTTCCTGCTTTCCTGTTCATTTTGTTGACCTGCTGTAAGGTCATATGGGGAATTAGCCGTTATCTCCTTACAGAATTGAGATCTTGGCCTTTTTATCTGGTTTACGCAGTACCTAGCACACTACCGGGCGCTCTAGTAATTAAGACCTAATCATGGTATAAATCAAGTAAATAAGTACTTGTCAACAGGTCATCAGGACTCGCGTGTCTCTCGGGAGATGCCGTGTTCATGGAGGTCAACGCGGCCAAACAGCCCAACTCCTTCAAGGTGGGAGTTTTTCAACAGCCCCCCCCCCCCCCCCCCCGCTAAACCCCTTCTGCAGGGGTGACCGAGCAGCCCGGCCAGTTTCCCATCTCCCACCCATCCTGTGGGCATGCCCACCTCTGCCCACTGACATCTTTTGGGAGGTCTGTTGCTTTTTTTGTAGTGGTAAAAAAATAAATGTTTTAAAAAAAAAAGTATTAAATGATAAGGATATGTTAATTATTGTCACGGATTCTAAATTAAGGCACTCGTGAGCTTTCTCTCCAATTTGAAAGAAAAGTGGATGCTTTCTCAATAGTCACTGAACTGCATAGTTAAAGATGTTAAGTAAAAACTCTCACTCATTCAGAAAGTGAAAATACTGAGGAAAATACTAAGACAAAACAGTATTTCCATTATACTGCTGTTTAACCTCAATGATGGATGGAAAATGCATCTGATCTTGGGACTAGAGTCTTATTGTCAACCAGGGACTATTTTTCCCATGATTCTAGTGTCAGAATACCCAACTCATATATGTGTGTTATAGGATAACTAAATGGCCACCAATTAAATTTAAATTCATTTCAATTAATTGCTGTGATTAATTAATTTATTAGCTAGGAATTAATTGTGAATTGGTGGAGAACATGAAGGGAGCAGGAAAGAAACTGCAAACAAGGAAACGTAGTCTCTTTTTGACCGAGTTGAAAGGGAAAAATGAGTTGAAACATTTTTTGAGTAGATACAAAATTTCGGTGTCATGAAAAAAATAAAATCAGAATAACAAATGTGCAGCACTTTAATGTCAGATTTGACTGTCATTGGAACTGTTCACAAGTAGTGTGGACAATCTAAGTTGTACTTCATTTGCTAAGTATGATATATAACCATTAGGATAATTTAGAAAACACATCACCAGAACTTGGGCTGAAGAGGGAAGAAAGGGAACATCTTTGGAAGGTCCAAGTGGGATTTTTCAAGTGAACGCTATTCCAATATTTTGCGACAAACAGGAAGAAGTGAGGTCTGTTACACATCTTTCACAGCCTATATATAAACCAGCCTCAAGAATATGTACCTGAACAGATATATACAGGGTTTTTTAAATATTCTTAAAAAAGTAATATTTGCTTGATCTATGACACAATGAACGTCTCTACGGGGAAACTTACCATAGGCATAATAAAATATTCAAGAAGTCATAAAAGATAACACGAGAGCAGTGTTTGGCCTTGGTAAAACACATTTAGGATGACTGCAATGTATGGATACAGCTTCGTTCAAGAAAGGAGTTGTGCATATTTAAAGGTACTTACAGAGCTGGTCTTCTCCTTTCCTTGACATGGGTATGTTTCCTAACCAGATGAGTAGAAAATCATGGACACCATGCATTGCTAAAGGAAGGCTATGCCAATCTGTTTCCTATGTCTGTGTTGCAATGATGGGACAGTCGCTTCTAACCCCTATGGCTCATAAGTGAAAAGAGATGTAGGGTTCAGCCTATGGATGTTGAAGGGCAATTTCAAGGACTCCATGTTTAATGAATTCATAGGATTCAGCTCCCCTTCTTTGTCTGTCTGAACAGATTTTTATATATTCTCTATAGAACCGAAATGGTTTAAATTACTTCAGGTCTACAGCCACGCTAAAACGCTACTCTTTTGGTGAAGTTTAACATTTAAAGCAAAGACTACCAGTGTTAGTCTGCGTCCTTCTCATTTAAAATCCCTCTGCGTGCATCGTGAAATGGGCGACTTTAAGCATCTGTGTTGGAAAATAACTACTCCGCCACTACATATCACTGGATGCGTTCAGCAGCTGCTTTCGTACAAAGTCTGGGCAACAAGGTCATTCGCAAAACGAGCTGGGTCTTTTGAAAGGCCGACGGGCGGCTCCGATGCAACAGATGCTTACCTTCAGAGAGAGTTTTCACCCACCTCAAGACCACATTTTCAAAGCCCGTTCACGGTGGCAGTGGTGCTCACCTGGTTTGCACCGCTTTGTGAGCCATAGCTGCTCTTGCCCTGATTCCTTCATGGTGATGGATATAGAAAGTTACAAAAACGCAACTAGAAAAGTTTTTATATCTTCCAAATGTGCAAATGGATCTGTATTTTTATGGGAACTCAACTGAATTTTCTCAATGCCAGCTGTTGCATTCTAGGGTAATTCAGCTGGTTTTACATGAATCTCTTTGCTCATAACTAAAAGATAATTGACTATAAACAAGTGTACTATAAATGGGAAGAAAAAAAAATCACAGAGAAAAATTGTTTCCCGGGATGTCTGGAAAGAAATAGGCAAATTAAGGCTATGACTAGAAAATGAGTGAGTTTTCTATTAAAAATACCCTCTGTCATTGTAGCTATTATTTTATGAAGAACCAAGTGACTTCAGTGCTACTAAATACTTAATGAGAGAAACCAACAATTTCTAGAAGTGTTGCTGCCTCCTATGGGAATAACCGTAACTAATTCTCTGCCCCTGAAGAGCAGATTTTGCATACTGTGCCCAAGCTGACCGCACTCACGAGCTGCTGAAAGACTAATGCCCTCTTCTCAACAAAATTTTTTACAAACCCTGACCCCCCGCTCAGTGTTTCCTGGCTTTTACCCACTCTAATGGCCTGGATATTTCATGCCAAATTTCTCAAATACAATCACACAAATACGCATTAGAAGAAGGGGGGGAACCTCATAACATTGCCTTCAGTAGTACCAAGAGCAAAATTAAGTGCAGAAGAAAGCGAGCTGACAGTTACTATTTCTGTTATGCCTCCTTCTGAAATCGCATCTGTGAATCCTCCCAAAGCCATCCTGCAGAGAAAACTGATCAGTTTTCATTAAATCGCGCTCCTAGGTTTCTGTGGGTTGAAAACTGCTCTCTGTTGCTTTGTTTCCCCTCATCATCCAAAGTTGAATTTTAACTGCAGTCATTGCTTCTGTAGTCTCTCTGTGTTGGGGTGGGGTAGTCAGCACAGCTAACGGGCAAGGTATACAGGAAAGAAAAGTGATGGCTTGAACATAACATAAAAGCTCCTCAGTATGGAAACTCAAAATCTGTTTTGTTCTACAGAATCACTAGGTTTCGTGGCTTATACGGTATCTCAGTGGAGATATTATTCACTTCCCAGCATTTTCCTCATAACCAGAAATCATACCCCCAAATAAAAAACATCCCTTCAAAACCACTTCCTATTAGCAGAGCATACCTTATATTATAAAACTTGCAAGTAGACCAGTGTTGTACCATGAAGCCTATACAGGGTTTTTTTGTTTTTTCTTTTTTTTTTTTTTCCCAGTGTAAAAATATACAATGCTACTGCTCCTTTGTTGCAGTGTAAAGGTCCAACCGCTACTTGCCTGCCGAAGGCTCTACTGCTATTGCCCTTTCATACCTCTCCAACCCAGACCACTGTGTTACCCCTCCTTATACCTGAAACCTCACAGCGTAACGTATTTTGCCTTCCATTTATAACAAACAATGAATCTTTAGCTGGTGTAATGAGATACTGTCCAAATAATCCACTGTCTTTCATAATTCTGTTGTAGTTGCTCCAGGGCCAGTCTTTGGATGTGATAGGGTCCTTTAAATTCTTCAGTACATTCATTTTCCCCGTTGACAGCTCTACAAAAAGCACATCTGTTTGCAAATGTGAAGTAGCATATATATAGTACTGATTGCCTTCAGTGAAAGAGGGTTGAAATGTCAGATCAGATACGTGTATGTTTGTTTGTAAGTCATAAATCAACTTGATTTCCCCTTGGACAGTTAGAGCCTGGACTCTGATCCTGCCACTGTCTTCATCTGCACTGACCAAATAGCGTCCATCTGGTGAGATATAAGGTGTGCCCGACACGTCGCTGTTGGGGCCGATGACGGCATCGGTAACACTGTCAATAATGAGCTGTGGCGAGGCAGCCACCAACCTATTCCTCCTACACTGGACGAAGAAGTAACCGCCCAGGTGGGTATAAGCCATGGTCTGCGGTACGCAGCTATAGTTTTTGAAGTTGATGGTCTTGATGTGAGTCACAGTTTCCAGGTCAATTTTGTGAACTGCAGATTTCGATTTGTTAAAGATGAAGCCAAACCTGAAACAGAAAACACGACACTGAAGTCATCTCTGGAGACACGGTGATATGCTTGAGAAAAGACAAAAGTCAGCAGAACTGGGAAACTCTATCCTGTTGGTTTCGGAAGTGTGTGCAGTAATGCTGTCTCTTTTCTGTAAGAAATCTCGCTCGTTTTAGTGCTTCTAAAACATGCTAAAAGGAGGTACATGTTTGGTTAAAGTTAGCAACCTGATCCTGGAAGCTTGAATATGTGCTTGGGTATTTGAATAACATCTTCAAGAGCTGAAGCCTTTTATTGGGGAAGACCAATTTGCAATAGCAATGATATCACGGCTCGGGTGTTTTGTAGGCTAGTGTTGACCAGTTTTGTATTTAACCTGTTCAATATATACTCAAGACTTCCTCAATCTCAAAATACAAAACTGTTCAAAATAAAGCATATCCCTGCCAGGCTGGGGCCAGAGAGCAACTTCAAGCTGTATGCATAACCACTGAGTGAAGACCACGTCCAACCTCATCTCTTAAATTACAGCATCACAAGGTAGCTGTGCTGTGCGTTTGCTACCCGTGGTGCCTGGGGACCACTGCAGGACCTGGCAAGGCTGAGGTGTAGAGCAGACTGTGTTAAACATCGTCCCGCCAGCCCAGGGAAGGTGTGAAACATTTCTCGGGGAACATACCCAGCCAGGGTGTGCTGAAGAAAAGGGGTCTTTGTTTTCTGTCTCAAGAGAAGGCAGACAACAGTGAGCAGAGAATAAATGTTCTGTAAAAGATACATGCTGCAGCACATCTGACCTTTGCTGAAGACAAGAAAAGGTCAAGAATAGCCAAGAAAGGTTTCTGCTTAATTTGAGAGGGAGCCCATAGAAACAGCCTGTTTGTGTTCCCCTGGATTCACAGGTCACTGATACTGACTTAGGAAAACTAATTTTACAGTGAGTATCTTTTCATCCATTCAATGCAGACAGAAGGAAATGAAGTGAGCGCTTAGTTTTCTATCTCTTCCCCAGAAGATGTAAAATTGCTTTGTGAAATGTGGAGGACAATGTACTTGCGTGCAGATAATATGTATTTTGCTTAAAACACTGGGTTTATTTCTTTATTCTTAATCCATCTGTCAATGAGACACTCGGCAATGATTTCACTTCTAAAGAACGAGCCAATGTAGTGTATGATCCCATGAAAATCACTGGGCTAAGCCCTTCATTTTCCCATTATACTCACATCCATTAGAGACTTCAGAAAATATCTGCAGTGGAGATTCGTAGTGCACTGTGTGTGGGGAAATTGGATATGACACTTGTATTTCTCCTGGATGAATGCATTCTAAGTACACTTTAAAAAATGCTTTCCCTTACAGCATTTTTTTTCCCAAGACTTCCTTAATACTTGGCCAAATGCCTGAAGAAGTTAAAAAATGGTTCTTATCATAAACTTTAATTTAAAAAAGTGGGTCAGAATGTGTTTTATGTGCACACAGCTGCGGAAGAGGCACAGCACTTCCATGAAATCTGTGATCTGAAATCTCAAAGAAAACCTTGCACTTAGAGAGTTTTTAATAGACAACAATCTACCCTGGGAACTAATAAAAATGGATACGTTCCTAGATATCTATCTGAAATACCAGGCAGCTGAAATACATATGCAGGAACATTTGCATACAAATATTTTTTGGCTCACAGAAGAGATTACTTAAATATTCACCTTCTTGGGAAATGCTGGTATTGCCATTTATTGTTTCTGAGTGGAGAATTTAGAACATGATCTCAGCAAGTCTCATTAGACTGTGAGCAATTATTTTTCTGTGCCGAGGGTGAGAGACAACAGACAAAGATCTGGCCCTGAACAACTGAAATAGGAAATTAGGCACAGCATTCTCTGCTCTGCACATGGAAAACTATAGACAGTTATCTACTTTAATATTTGTTACAGAAGATCATCTGTATACAGCCAATTAATTACGCTGAAGCAAAAGGACAATAAAACAACAACAAAAAAAGTGTAATTGTTCCATCTTCCTGTCCTCGACCCCAGACCATAACCTTCTCATCTCAGGCTTTAACATTCAGCAGAGTCATCTACCTCCTGGCACTACTAGTAGTCATAATGGTATTTTGAAAGCAAACTGGAAAATTGAGGCAGGGAAAAATTAAGAATGACAGCCATGAAGTATGTCTCATTATTTTGTGTTTCAGGAAGCAAAGTTATTTATTTTGGACCAGATTCAACACATGATCATTTAAGTGTCACCCCCCCCCCCCATCCTCGGTGTTCACTGCAGGGAACCTAAGATTAATGTAAGGAGTTACATTATGATTTTTTGAGTGTTTAACTTAGTTAAACTATATTGGGAACAGAAGATTGGTTAAACAGTTTTATGTTATAACATGGTAAGAAAAGTATAAATTGCTGTGCAGTTAACATCAATTTTGATAATGTTAATGGGAGGCTTCCTGTGCCTGCTGGGAAGCAGCCAGTATTACTCCAAGTTATTAGTATGTTAGTTATACAATCTCATTAACCACTACATCACATTAACATTCAAAACTGATGGTTCAAAGAGGCGGGGTTTTTTTAATATGCGGCGCATACCTTTTTCTGCTCAAACCGTACACCTCACACAGAGATCCAATAATGGAACAAGTTGGAAACACGTGGAAGTACCATGCTTTATGCTTCAGGCAGAATAAACTTTTACCACTTCAGGCAATAAATCTTTGACATAGGTTTCTGCTCAGATCCATAAAGCAGTTTTGAGGCAGGGAAGGCAACTTTCTGGCCATCAAATTCCCAGCACAAGCAAGCCAGGGCAGTGTGTCATACTTCACTGCAAGGAGGCATGCCTCACCACGCTGAGGTTTGAATACCCATGAATGGTCTAAGGGAAGTCCAGATTTGTTTCTTGTTCTTTCATTGATTCACTGAATAACTATTGGTAATTTGCTCAACCATTTCTCCATTTCACATGTGAAAATGGGGATAAGGGTAGTTAGCTTGATCATGAATGCATTCATTCACATTTGTGAAGTGCTGTAAGACTGTTAGAAGGATGCCCACTAGAAGAGAGCAGCGTGGTCACTGTTGCTAGTCATGAAGATCACTTCTTACCTAACGTGATTAATAATAAGATTTGTAGGTGGTATAAAAAAATCATCCACTCCTTCAAACGGCGTGCGGATAACATGCTGATCCTCCCCTGCGCTTGCTTCTGGTATTACCTACAATAAATACACATGAGGTTGAGTACAGGAAAAGCAGCGAGCAAGGCAGAAAGGTAAATACAGATTACATAGTCATACAGGGTACCGAGGGGCTTTTCCCAGGGATGTAGTAGACTCAAATTGATTAATGACTTCCAAATACTGTTTGGTATAGCTGACTTGAAAAAGGTGTGCTAATAAATAGTATTTGAGGCTTGACATTTGTAAGGTAAGTACACAACTTGACTTTCATCTGATGTTTATATCCTGAGACAGAGCAGTCATGCAGGAGCCGAAGCAGTATGACAACACTAAGGCCATAATAATTTATTCCTCACTGTCTAAAATAAACATTTATTTCATGGTCATATTTATTAATCTCACTTAAACGCCCAGCGATAATTTACCAGCTTGAAGGATCAAACACTAACTCACAGAAGTTAATTATCGCTTTGAAGGAGAAGAACTGTTCATCCATCTACCGCACCATATAAAATTCAGGGAGGAGCAGAGAAAGGCCCACTGGCTGTCCCCGCTCCGTGCTGTCCTCCAGCACGGCGCTCACCTCCACGGCCATGGGAACTCAGCTCCTCCATCGCTCCGGAAAATGAGAAGTTTTCAATAATTAAAATGTTAAATACTCAAATTGTTTGCTCAGTTCAAGATGACTTTAGTCCATTCATTAGGAACTTCTGCTGCTCTAATGTGCAACAGTAGTTGCTTTGAGTTTATAGCTACATAATTCATTAAGGAAATGCTAAAACCCTATGCGATTTAGTTCAGACAGCTGTTCTGGTTGTGCCATTTAGATTTCTTCCAATTAAATTGCTCAGGAAAGATGCCCGCTCTTGCACGGTACTTTCACAAGGCCAGACATTTGCTTCCCACAAGCCCGTAATGGCTAAACAACAGCACCCCATTAGTCGGCTGCACGGGCTGTTTGATAAATCCCTGACTTCCGAAGAACGAGCGGAAATTTAGATGAACCTCTGCAGCAGCATCTTTGTTAAAGAAGATATTTTATTGCCTGTCTGCAACTAACCACCGCAGGCTTTAAGGATGAACTTTGCCAAATTAGTCGCTGCCCACCTTTTGGGAAGGAAGGTCGGAAAAAAGAAAAGATGTGCTGATGCTGATGCTAATCTCATTCTCTATATGTGTAAGTGCACTTCATAAAGATAACAGAAAGGACTATCTGAGCTGGAGCCTTGTAACAGGTTTCCAACTGTGCAGATGGTGTGTTCTTCTTAATAATCACATGCTTGTCCCATCTCTCCTTTAATTACAGAAACCTCTCACAGCTGGATGGAAGAAATTTAGTCAGAAAGGGTAAAGAGAGTCCATTTTGTCTCCTTATACCCTGTACGGAAAACTGCTCATCCCCACGTGAGACAAGCTGGTGGCACTGCCTCAGAAACCTTCATTTATTTGCCCCCATTCTGTTTCTGGCATCTTTTCCTGAAAATGCCCATGTTGAGTTGCTGGTCCATTCCTTATTATTGGATCTCTGCCAGCTGTAGCCGTTATCTTGGATGGAGCATGTGGCTGGTGGGGATGGCTCGTCCCACCTTCACGGGGCAGCATCTCCAGCGAAGCCTTGGGCAGCCCCACGACTATCGTAGCCTCCAGATTTGTAGGTTTTTAGGTCAGAAAGCACAGCCACCCTTCTTCTCTGCCTGCTGGGGAATGCTTTTATGTAGACAGAGAAGCAAACGTTTCTGGTAGAAGGAGCATTCGCATGACACCTATGTTTCCAGAAAGGTTGGGCAGCAAGCGCAGAAAATAACTACTAGAGAAGGGTATGTCTGGATGGATCAAATCAGCTCTGGTGTCAACTCTGTCATATGACATGCAACAGCAGCAAAATGCCCAATTAGAAGCCTACACTTACTGTTTCTGTACTGTCAACAGAAGAGTGAATCCTCCAGGGCAACCCAGAAATGGAAGCTAATTTAGTTGTCCAAACCTATGTGCATTACTGTGCACCAGAGAGCCCAATATCACTGTGGGTCTGATGGTGCTGAGCCAGGAGCAGCCCCAGGGAGCTCACTGGTACCCCTCCAGCGGAGTCACTGACACCCAATAACAGAATTTGTCCCTGATGCTTTACTTTTGCTGTTTATCCTTTTTTTTTCATGCCCTGGAGAGTTCTTTTCTGCATTTTACTATGAAAGGAACAATTCTACCACATTACGCTCCATCATCATCCAAAAGGAGGCTGAAGGCTTGTAAAAGACAAGGGACAAAATGAGTTTAAGGAAAATAAGTAGCTATTTGGTGCACTGGCAGAAAACCTGCACTTCTATGTGGAAGATAGGAAGAGGTAAAAGCCTTTACCAAACTGGAGGACAGGGTGGTTTTGCTCAATGCGTAACAAGGGTGCTAGGCTAGTAATCCTGAAGGAGTTATGAATCTTGAGGCACAGTACAATTCATTCACGTTTTAATGTTTCTTTTCGATGCAATGCCCCCAAATTTTTTTGGCAGACAGAAGAATTTACAGGTCATCATAACGTCCGAGAAGGGTGCGCTGCAGCTCTGCAGTGAGCACACACTTAGTCCCTTCCTTAGGCTTATCCTTGAATGTGTTGCTCGGCCTGACTTGTGCCTCCGACGAAACACTACCGATAACCTGAAGAGTAACAGATTTCTGTACAGAAAGTACGTTCTTTGTGGCTTCTTGGTACCCACTGCTTTTAGACCTCAATCAAGTTAAAAAGAAGCTGCGCTCACGCAGGCTGTACAAATGACTTGCAGCATCGCGGGCTCGTACTGATCACCGTCAGCTGCCAGCCCTTGCTGTATGACTTTACGGCACTTGGCTCTGTCATCAGCCTTAAAACAAAACAGACCTTGGCAACAAAACAGTCCTGCTGCCAGCCTACGGCACAGTCATTGCTCAAAACCAAATTAAACAGCAGGAAAAATATGTGAGGATGGACGGAGGAGGGATGAATAAAACACACTAGATATGCAAATGAAAAGAGCGGCTTTATATCCAGACCATTAAATGCTGTTAATTACCTGCAACCAACCAGTCACCAGCTTGCTACCGACGATGCCAAGACAAGGAAGGACAAAGTCTCAGGCACACAAGGACTCACCTGCAGCGTTGGTGAGGACTTCCTCATGTCACCCCAGCTAAGCACCCACACTTGGTCGTGGGACTTGTCATAATGTAATTTGGTTGGTAACGGGTCAACGTCCAAGGACTTAAAAAAAAGGAGACAGGTATTTACATAATGACCCAAACGCACATGACGAATATTGTATTAGTTTACTGCAGACGCTCCCACATACCGCTGTTATACCCATTTGTGCAGCTTTGCACAATTACCTTCAAATCAATCAGGGGATCAGCGGCAGCACCAGCAGCAGAAAAATCTGGCTGCTCGATGCCGTTTTCTGGCTAGACATCACTCCATCTTATGCTGTTACTTATAGCCAGTAGATCAGGGGCCAATTTCTGCTTGAGTTATACCCACACCAGTTCATTCTTCCCAACCTGCTTATAACCGAGGTCAGGCAGTGCTCGGTAAGCATAAGCCAGAAATTCGTTCTAGCATTATTTTACCACACTAGCTGCAAGCCTGGCTGCAGATGCAGCCCCAAGATGATGACAAACAGCCTGTAAAGGAGATTTTTCCTGCAGTGAGGTTATAAACTGTGTGACCCCATGGGTGAAAGCAACGCAGGCCCAACTTTTTAGTGATGTCAGCAGATCCACTGGGTGAAGATCTACTTTTTTTGTCCCACGTCAAGTCTTTTGCCATCAGTGAATAAAGAGTTCCCCTTGTAAGTACCTGTATGGCTTTCTGAGTCTGGATATCAATTATCATTACTCTATTCTGCTTAGGCTGTGTCACATAAATGTACTTGTCTCTGACATTGACCGCTGAAGCCCAGGTGCAGGATTGAGTGCCTTCACCTTCCACTCTAGGACAGATCTCTTCCTGAGGGGTGAAAAAAAAAAAAAAAGAGGAGAAAAAGTTTAATTCCTACAAGTTCAGGGGCTGGAGCAGCAAGAAGCTTAGCCTTGAAAACCATAGGAAAAAAATTCCCTGGGGATTCCATTAGGATGGTATTTTCCCCTTTTCTTTCCTGGAAAACATGAAATAATTATTTTATCAGGTAGCACACTGCAGCCTAGTTCTACCCAGTGACATTAAACAGCTGGGCCTCCTGCAAACTCACATTGAATTTAAATAACCACTCAGCCTATGGATCTATCTTTTGAAGTACGCTGTGGTTCATCAAGACTTGCAGTGCTGTCAGCATTTATTAGCAATAGAAATATCACTCTGTGCTTTGAAAAAACAGTGATTTACATTAATTGAATCACAGCTTTATATTTTTCATAAAGTCTTCATTTTCAGTTCAGGAGAGCGTGCTCTAAGATGCTTGTGCTCAGGGAAACAGTAGCAAAACAAGTAGGGTCCTACAGTCTCTCGCTCCAACACAGAGACTTCCCCTGTTCAAAGGGAACGAAATCCTGCTGCTTTGGACCAAATCCTGTTCACAGCTGCCTGATGCCATATTTTGCCTCCGATCTTCTACTCACTGAGTCCTGTGTGGGAGCTCACTGGTACCCTAAGTTTGAAGAGTCACGTGTGATCTCACCAACAAGCCCCTGCACGTTGGCTGCTCTTCATCGCTCTTCCTTCTGTCGAGTTGCTTTATTTGAAAAAGCATTTATGTGGAACCAGGCTGTGGTGTGGAAACGAGGGTGAAACTAAATGAACACATATATATTTCAGTGGGCGCAACTGTTGGTTTTAAATCTTGTCAATACAACAGCTGGGTCACTTTAAATAATGGCACAACCTCCCTAAGGGGAAAGTGATTACAGCAGCAGAGCTTGTTCAGGGAAAGAGGAGGTTCAAGAAAAAACAATGCCAGCGCCGTGTCTGTATCAGAGCAATGATTATGGATAAAAAGATTTCACCTTTAAGCAGCACAGCTCTGTCGGCTAGGTAGCTTGGTGGAGACCACATGTAAGGGTTGAAGATACAGAACTCAACAACTTGGCTGCGTTTTCCTTTCTGGCCCTGCAGCCAGGCTGGAGATCTATGCTACTGCAAGCTAAAAGATGCTACAAAAGCCCAGCCTTGGGCTTCCAGCAGCCGTTCACGCAGCCAAGCACCTGACAGCCTCCAAACTGCCCTCCTCATCCTTGGCTCTGTGCTGGGGCTTGGGCTTTCACAACACAGCATCCAGCCAAACCAACAGGAGCAGGGAAAGGTCACCAGCCTTTCTGCTACGGAGCTCAGCTGCAGCTGCTCTATCTGCTTTTGCACCCTCTAATAGCAAACGAAGAAACCTTTGTTGTAGAAACCCTCCTGAAGTTGCAGGCTGGTGTCACCGTCTATGTGGCGAACACTGAAGATACTAAAAGGGAAAAGGGAGGAAAAAAAAAAGTCAGTCCTCCCTATACCAAGGGCAAAAGGCCCTGTGATATCTGTAGGAAACCCTTAGAGGTCTCTCTGAAAGGCAGCCAAGTAATGACGTTAAAAATCCCTTTTATGCCCACCACTGTGCTGATATTATTTCCTTAAGTGCCCTCTCTCCTTTGTTCTTTTCAAGCTGTTTCTCCAGAACCTCCTCTTCAATATTTACAGCTCTTTGGAAAAGAAACACAAGATTTCTGTCTTTGAGTAGCAACAGCTCAAGTGTGGCTTAATAATATTAAGCCCATGCTAAGGACCAGTCTTGGGGTGAGCATCGGTCTGGATTTCTACTGAGGTATATTAAAAGCCAGTGGGAAAAACCCCAACATCAACCACAAACCTATTGAGATTTAAAAAAATACTGAATACAGATTCACAAGAAGATCGTGACCCATGGCAGCAGAGCCTGACCCAGCCTGCAGGGCTCATAATAGTGATTCTCCCCTTTTATTCCTCCCAAAATTGAAAGCAAGGCTGAGTCCTTTTCTTCAGAAGGGAGCCACATTCTGAACTTCCCCTTTTCAAAAAACCCACCTAAATAAAGGAGTGACTAAAAAAGCATTTCTGGATGTATTTCAGCACCTGTGTTTTATAAGAATTGGTAATTTCATGAGCATATACATGGTATATGTTACGGCACAGGAGTACGTAACACAGGTCACTGAAAACATTGGCCTCACAGGGCCTCCAGGCACTTGTTTATCCCACTTGCCATGTTGAGCTCCACTACGTACGAGCCAGTGCTTGACATCCACTGACACTTTAACAAATTTTCCTTGTGATTTCCTAAAGCAAGGGTTAGGTAAACTCAGTGTTGGCAGAAAATGCCGGACAGCAAACAAGGACGGTGCGGGTCTCTGGTTCAGCAGCAGAAGATGCAGAGGATCAGCACGGCACGGCCATCTTCCATGCGTTTTTACTTGCATCCCTGCTGTGGTTTAACCTGGGAAACCATTTCTGAAGAGCAGAAAGTAGCCCGCTCCTTTGCCTACCGAGCCATCAGTAAAAGGGGCCAGTTAGCACCAGTGAGTGACGTGTGCATCCCTCTGCTATTGACTTCGGTACTTTCCCTACTGCCCACTTACAACTTTTGGGCATAGATATGTAAATAGGTCAAACAGGACAAGTGAAAGTCTTTGCCTACATTTTGATATGAAAACTAGTCAAATTCTCTGCAGGCTGTCAGTAATCCTCCATGTCAGTCTTATAACATATGTGGTTCCCTTAATTTTCAAGAGGAGAAGATGATATACCTCAGGGATACCACATGAAGCCCACCAAGCTCCAACATCACTGTGTCAAACGGGTCCTTGAGCAATAACAACCTTTGAAGAGATTAAGAGAAAGTTTCCCAGCTTTCGGCTGTAGCTCCAGGGTTTAGGACTTACATAACTCGTGAAAATCCTCTCTTCGGGCCTGATGTGTCTCTGGATTTCACATTCGTTTGGCTGAAGGACTGTGATCCCATCATCAGAAAAGACATAGAACATATTCCCAACACTCAGGCCTTGAAGGGGGATAAAGCAAAAGGAGTAGGATTTTTTTTTTTTGGCATGTATCCATGGCTGTTTTAAAGAACTCTCCCTCCTCCCCCAACAAACAAAATCTGCCTTACATAAAAGTTGGTCATTTGGATGCAGTCGGTGCATTCACAAAATCAAACTTCATGTCACAACAAGGGCTTCAAGGAGTGAAGAGGTACAGACACATTCAAAAATGCATTGCCTTGGTGGCAGCGGTTGTACGCTAGTGACTATGTTCAGGTCTCGCGCATATGTACTGAAGTGGGATCTGATGACAAGAAGCACCCTGTATTGCATTGTTATCTCCCTCAGATTATGACTTTGTTTTTTCTATGATTTCATTAAAAATAGCTTGCTAATAATTTGAGAACTGAGAGAGAAGCTTTAGTTAAAATTAATCTGAAGGTGGTCCTGTTACAGGTAACTTGACTTCTTGGAACTGTGATGCAAAACGGAAGTGCTTAACATCTGTTCCATGAATGAAAATGTATATATTTCTCTATTTTCTTAAACTATCTGGATGAACTAACTACAGCCACCAAAGCAAATACATTTTTGAAATCTTGCAAACTGTAATTCACAAATGTGGAGTAGTTCAGCATCGCAATAGCACTCATTTTTCCAACTGGGGCATTCCAGGAGATTTGGAAAATTGTCTGTCTGTCATTGCTTTGCTGTTAGGAGATCGTATTTTATCATTTCTGTCACGCAGAAATGCCTTAAACCACCAATAATTTAGTTGTTCTTCAGCTACATGCAATTGCAGTAATGAGCATCTTTAAGAAATGGTCAGGATCTTTTCAAACACTCTAGTTAGAAAGACCCGAGCATCATTTCATCTTTTTCATACCACCACCAGTAAGTGTTTGCAATGACCACTGTCACCCCCAGTAAAGTTGATAGTGTACTTATCTGCCAACAATATGGTGATAATTTGTAATTTCTAATTAATTACATTTTACCCATGGAGAAATAAGGCCCTGGTTCTACAGATCTGAACAACGTTCAGCATTGCAATTCCCTTGGCTGGTCCTGTGGTGGCACCTCTGAACACTGCTCACATCTACAGAGTGTCTCATCTCTTAAGTGTTTGCAGGATTGAGGTCTAAATCATCATAGGAAAACAGTACAAACCTGTATAATTTGGACAAATGCCTTTTTGGAAAGTTTTGTAAAAGACATGGTATTTAGTAAGGCTAGAAGGGGGGGTTTGGTGCTAAACTCCCCTCTTTTTATTGCCAAATAAGTGGCTTTAGAGTACAACGTCTCAGCATGTGGTGTTTGCTGTACTGACCCTGTTCAAGTTGAGTCTCTCTAAACCATACCACAGAAATACCCCAGTTAGGGCATCAGGCGGGTACCGGAGCCGTGATCCTTAAATGTGATGCCACAGTGAGGGATCATGCATGTACAAAAAAGCTACTGAACTTCCATCAAGAACTAATTTATCTTTATGGGCTAAAGGCTAATTTTTTTCCGAGTATATTGTTGAAACATTTCATTCGGGCACTTTGGACCAAAATCTGCGCTCACAGCAGGCACGCAACTCCCACCTGCTTCAGTGGGATTTGAGTGAATACATCAGAGGGCAGAATTTGACCCTGGCTGCAATGAGTGCACATATTTTCATGAATAAAGGATTTTAATCCTAAGAAGTGGAAACAGGCAGGCAACAAATTATGACCATTGTGAAGATGCTTATTATTATTTTCATGCACGACAGTAGCGTGATTTTGTCTGATGATCCTATTACAATGAGTGTGTATTTTAGAACTAAGGTGTTAATTAGTCACAAAAATACTTTGATAATAATTTTACCCCAGTAGGTTTAGAGTTAGTGACTTGGCAAGTCCCATGGCTTATTTTACAGTAAAATGAGTGCAAGTTTTTCTGCTGACGAGTTAAAATACGATACAAATTACTAATAGCATTCAGGTACTCTCTTTTTAAAGAAGTTTACCAATTTAAATACTTGTTCAGAGAGTAATCTCCACACTGATTTTTAGGCAAAGCAGGGTTTTTACTAGACAGACCAGATGTTTTGTTGTGACTTACAAAGTATTTGCCAAGTCTTCATTGGAGTACATCTCTAAGCAATCTCATGGACATCGGTAAAACAGACTCCTCTCTTGACTGTACTGCTGCAACTCCTTGTTCTGGGGAATTATTTCAGTACAGAGGTGGGCAATGGCGAATTTTGCTCAGTTGCGTTATTTATACTAGTGAGGCAGGTACTAGATTGGGAACTGGGGGACTAATGAGGAGGGGTTTTCTTTTTTCCCCTATTTAATTGAATGCATTTCAGGCTGGATGACACAACTAGTTCAAAAACTAAAGGCTTTATAAAAGGCAACATACCTCATCTGTATAACAAAAACCCTAACATAAAAAAAACGCCATCAAGAATGGGGAGGGCCTCCTAAACATAACGGTTCTTATTTGAACCATTCCAGATGAAGCTGACTCTAACATCTTTATTTTTTAAAAACTTCAGGAGGTCACGTGATGACAACAAGAGTTTTCTTTGTTTGAGGAATACAGTCTCCATCTGAGTGTACGTTTTTATTTCCCTCCTTTGAGATCAAAGGGCAGATTTGTCACTGTGGAATACTCTCCTCTGATCTGATACTCAAATAATTTTCCTCGATTTAATCTAAATGCTTGGAAGTATTTTAGAACTTAAATTTGGTAATAAAAAGGCTTTCAGCTTTTTCAGTGCATACATTCATGTAACTGATGATTGCCTGCTGTCACGATATGCTCCCTTTATCCAGCTATAAAGTAAGCAACACTCACTGCAGAAATGAACACTGGCGTGAAAACAAATCTCTACCTCACATTTGGGCTACTCGTAGTTTTTTCTGTACAAAATCAAAAACCAGTTTGTACACTGAGTAAATATTGCACGTGCTTCCAGTTCCACGTTTAACCGGCTGCTCATGCTATGTGCACTCATTTCTTGAGGTTTTTATTTGTGCACGGTCTGCGAAAGGTTTTGAGAACAGACCGACAGACTGACTTTTAAAATGACCAAATACTTGTGTTAAAACTTTGACTTGAAGCAAAAGCTTGTTCTACACAATATTCTGTCTAGGCATTTTCCCAATAGCTTTAGTTACTACAGACCTTGTGGGCGTGAGGACGTGATCATTTTAAAGGAGCTCAAGTCTACCAATCCATTTGTTAATATTGCTACTTACACTGAAGTTTCCATTTTAATGGAATTGTAAGAATACATTAAAATGTAAAAATAAAAATACCATTCCTCTCTTCCAGCTGTCTCTGTGCCAAGATTTCACATGCTAAAGTATGTTCGATGGATTCTTTGTCTAGAATGAACATGCCGATCAAATACTACAGAACCGCACAGGCAAGGGAATAAACCTGCTCTAAAGATACTGAATTGTTTAGGAACATCAATAGTAAATCTGCTTCTACCGCCCATGTTTTCCCTGTACATTGCTCATACTTTTATTTAAAATGTGCAAGGTTGATAAGCAGTAAGTCCATATTGTTTAGCAGAATTATAAGATGACTTTCTGCAACCAACTTCTTGGTTATTCTTTAAATATTACTATACTTCTACATCTGCTAGGGTTATCCAACGACTTTCTTTAAAAAGGAGCATAAGGGATGCAGTACATAAACAGCCACGTAGCATCACGCAGATGATGCTGGACTGATTAGATGCACTAGAGATTTCACTTCCAAGCAGAAGGGAAATAGCAATTCTTAGTGCCCATGATGCCATTTGCAGGAACGTCAGCAGTAAAGAGACACTTCGTTGCTGTGCACAAGGCACTTGCAGGTAGCGTAGTTGGGAATAAGTGCTGGAGAGCTGTCTTAGGCGGCTGTGCCATGTCTCATGACCTCCAGCTGGCTGCATTTGCTGTGTGTACGCGTCTGCAGCCGACAGCGGGACAACAGGTACGCATCGGGTATTTCCATACCTGGCTGAGGTAGCACTAAGAGCTGGCACTTTTCTTCTGCCCCTAAAATCCTTTGGGCCAAGCCACAGCAATCCAGAAAGCTCCAAGCCAAGAGCATGAAGAACAACTGTCCCTTTGGGTACCTGGCGGCACTACTTATGGACGGGTCTTTGCACCCTCCAAAGGCAGAGTGAGCGGGCAGCCCTCCCTGGAGGAACAACGGGAGGGAGGGAGGGAGGGGGATTTGCCGTGGGACGCGGTCGAGAGCAGTTTGGAAGTGCACAGAGACCTTCCCCACGAGGCTGGAAGGACACCAAGGTCCCAGCTTCCTCATACGCAACTGGCAGATGTAAGAACCGCCTTACACCGGGACTTCAAATCCAAGAACCTTCCTCCAGCGAGGGGATGCCCTGCTCGCAGCCCCCAGGAGCCCGAAGCTGGGAGAGGGTCCCATCCGTGCCCCGGGAGAGGCAGAGCTGCTTGAGAGCTCCCTGGGCCTTTGCACAATGCGTCTTACCGTGCGTTTTGGAAATTATGACAGCACTAGGGCGCACAAAATCAAATAAATTTTCATTTCAAGTGCCTCCATAATATCTTTGAGTCTATTAGCTGTTTAGGATGTGGTTTTTTTTTTCTAATTTGGCTTCCAAGATACACAGATGTTGACCTTGTACAGGGCACACTATAAATTTGATCAAACTAGAGATCTTAACTGCCAATTAAAACAAGGAGAAATGGGGCAACCTTTACCCTGCATCGATTTAAAGGACAGACGGAAGGAAAACCTGTTGTGGTTTTTTTTTTTGCCTAACAGTCAAAACCACAATTTTTGTTGCTCACCTAGTAAACATCAATACCCGCTATAGAGGAGGAAGAGCTTGAATTGCTTGCTTAAAAATGCAGTGTATTGAATTTATGTCTTACTTGTTCAATTATGGTAATTTGGGAGCACTTCTGACACTTGTGCAATTGTTAATGCAGCTTGAGAATCTCAGGCTACTCACATCGGTGACAGTTTATTTAAAATTCACATTTTTACATATTTTATGATCATCTATTATTTCATAGTGGAAAAATGTAAGAAGTTATAGGTACAATTTATATTACAAGAGTGACATCTCTCATTTGAATAGTTTAGCTTTTAAATGTCTGATCTGTATTTAATCTGGTAACTGTGAAAGTTGATAGAGTTAGTGGCAAGTCAGTGGAGAATGGCCCATCATGGAATTATTAAAGCAGACAAGCACATTATCACTACGACAAAAGAACTTTACTGCAGTACCTTCCTCTCGCCACAGTATGTTTGCAACTGCAGCATCAGAAAATTGGGAAAGCCAGAAAATAATCAGGAAAAGAAAAAAAACAACAAAACAATGTCAAAATTTTCATTGTAGCAAGTAACTGAATTAATACTCTTGTTTACATGAACTGTTTAATTTGTGAAAACTTTGTAACATTCATTCAAATAAAATATCAGGAAAGATAGATAGTTCTAAATACATTTGCTCCTTCCAGAGACAATTCTGAAACTTTGACAGGGGAAAAATCCTCCCTGAAATGAAGCCAACTTTAGCCTGTGCAAAGATCAAAGTCTTACTAAAGAGAAGATGTTACCTTCAAATGTAATTGGAGGCATGGTACAGGCTGCGATTTTCTGTACATGTTCAATAAGGAAACATGACATCTTTCAGAAGCCTGAGTCTGGCAGTTACAGCAGCTACGCTCTTTGCTGCATTTCTTCTTGGAATTTCTTGCAACTACATTCTCTTTCAGGATTCAAATACTCTTTGAAAGTAAATCTGCATTTGAATTTCTGTTTAAGATACATCCAATTATTTCTCAAGATACTGCAATTTCCCTTGCTCAAGTATTCAAGGGAGAACGACCGATATTAACAAGAGTACATAAATCTATCTAACGAGGAATAGAATATATTTTCCAAAGAATCACCATGAGAGCACATATTTATGGCTAACTTCGTTTTCAATTCTTGCTCTATATTAACAGCCAGAAAAGCAGCAAAAATCCCATTTGCACCTAGCCTTTTAGTATCACCATAAACCCAGGCAATCTCCCAAGTAGTTAAGATAGCAGAATTAGGAAGGATCAGGCCTCTGGGAGCTTTTCCACTGGGGCAACTAATCACCTCCTTCATTAATTGTGTTTCGGG
This sequence comes from Astur gentilis, assembly GCF_929443795.1. NCBI lineage: Eukaryota > Metazoa > Chordata > Aves > Accipitriformes > Accipitridae > Astur > Astur gentilis. The sequence goes on along the minus strand of NC_064905.1, from coordinate 20,543,515 downwards.
GACAGTGCGGTCAAGATAACACTGCTGCACTCCTACGGGAGACATGTAGCTAAGAGTGGCTGGGAGAGTATTTGTCTTTGAAGTGGAAGATATTTTCACGCCAAGGGAAACCTATTTTGCTAGCTAGGTAAAATAAATAATTCAATCAGAACATTTTTCAAGCATCTAAATATTTGAGAACTTTGACTCATAACTGGCTTTAAAAGAAGAAATCTTGTACAGAAATCAATGAAATTTATTTTCTGAAACCGCATATAATTCAATAAAATATGAGGTGTCGGATTCTCTGATATCTAAAACTATTGCAAATTTGTTACTTTAATAAAGATGTTACCCGTACCACACCCAGTACACTCGGCACATGAAAGGCACCATCGTCCTGGATGAGGAGATTTTACCTTCCCCACGTGATTCCTTCCCCAAACAGGATAAAATCCTCTGATCAAAGCACAGACAAAATTGTCATTGCCTTACAAGTAAGAGTCCAACATTCCGCATGCAATGGACTGAACTATTAAACTGCATGTATACCATTACATTTAAATACTCTTTAAAGAAATAAATACATGGAAAGTTAAGCTTACGGGTCTTTCTGGCCGAATCTTCTATGAAAAGTGAAGATATGTCCTCATCCACTCCCACCTCATTTTTAGCAATGCAGGTATAGGCACCAGTGTCTTCATATCGAACGCTACTGATATGAAGTTCACTTCCATTTGCTGTAAGAAAGACACCCATAAACAGTGTTCCTCACCGCTGTTAATTGTTTTTACTGCCCTTAAACGTCTTCCATTGCCACAGCCTCCCGGTGACAGCACAACAGCGTGGGTTCACCGTGCAACGTTTCCCTGTACAGAACTAGAAGTATTTGGGGGACTCTCATGAGAGCTGATGTTTTGCTTCTTTCCATTAGCACATACACACTCTGCATCAGAAATGAACAAAGACCAATCCCAAGTGCAAACAATAAATTACATTTCATTTATTTCTTCTTGTTAAGAAAAAAAGAAAAAAGCTTTAGCTTTAGTGGAGAAAAATTAACTTCAATTTTGCAAACCGTTTTTCATCAGATCACCAAAACCTTGGGTTTGGGAGGGGTGTCTCTACAGTTTCTCCTATCGTTTTGCTTTCTGGAGTGGGACTGTTGCCTAAAAGCTTTGGAAGATTTTGAGATACCGCACCCAACCATGCAGGGATATCTGTGTTCCCAACACCGGTCAAGGGTTGCAATACACCACAGCCAGACTGTGGGGTGTGTGCGTAGGTTTTTAATATTTTTACACAGCAAATTGCAAATAAATATTTTTGCCTTCCAATGTGTCTGTTGGACCCTCGTTTGAACAAGGACCAACAGGAGTCAAGAGGCTGATTCCCTCTGCAGAGGTGGGTGTGAAACGGCAGGTGAACCACAGCCTGATTCTCAGCTGACTTGCAACCAACGTAGTGCTTATACCTGAACAAATAATTTAATGCATTTCTCTTCTGATTTGCACTGCTTTACACAAGAGGCGAGGCAGTGGAGAACCAGACATGCTGCCTTTTAACAGAACACCGTTACCACTTATATCAATCGATACTGTATTTCCCAAGAAATTCACAGGAGAAAGAGATAAAAAGAAAGAACAGCTGTTTTGTAACACGATTTCCAACAACGGTGGCTTAGCGAAAGTACAAGAACTTCTAGTTTAAAGTGCAAAATAATCCTCCTTAATCCCCGTCTACAATACTTTAATGAATCAAAATTCTGTTCTTACCTAGAAGTGTTAGTTGTTTGGATAGTTTTGGCATGATATCAATGCCGTTCTTTAGCCAGGTAATTCGAGGATTAGGGATGCCTTCGGCGTGACATTTGAGGCTTGCCGACACGCCAGGCTCTTGCGCCTGCGTTTCAGGGTAGACGCGGATCACTGGTGGCACTGCGGAAAACAAGGAATTGGCGACTTTAAACTCACCCGCCGGGTGCCACCCCTTGTCGGCGGCTCAAGAGCCTTCACACGGTGCTGCACAAGAGCTCTGACCTGAGAACTGGGGAGATGAGCAACATTCTGGCTTTCAGTGCAAGCTACGGCTCAACTTTGGGGGCAGAAAATAGAAAATAAGAATAGAAAAGAGTAAACTAGTAAACCACGGCCAGGGAACAACCTCAATATCTGTTTTTGTATTTAGACTGTTCTTGCTTGTTCTTGCTTTCTTTCATTAAGCGACTGACTGAACTTAAGTAAAGTTGGATTAAAACCTAAGGTGGGTAACTCACGTATTTAAAATTAAAGTCTGAAACTTCACTGAAACTAGTAAGGAAGGAATCGGAGTTCTTGCCTATTAGAAGTAGCATATTATTCAACATTTTAAGTAAATATCCATCAGGAAATAGCCTGTACATTCACTACCTGTCATTCTGAACCAATAAAGTGCTTATAAATTACTTCTCTTTTTTTCTGAGGCTTTCAAAACGTGACTTACCTTGTTTCAGGAAGGCCCCTCTGAATTATTTAATATACTCAATTGGCAGGACTACTAATTATATCACAGACAAGTTCATTGATTTTCAATCATGTTGCCTTCATTGCTCAAATCAACAAGGCTTATCATCACCCATTAACTATTTCTTAACAATTTACTCACAGACTTTAAAGACAATATTGCAACAGCAGTGAAAAGTATCAGTGGGACCCTTCTTCCTTTCACCTCAAGGGACATAATAAAAGGAAAAGTGAGGATGTGGCATACCATGGCTGACGGTATTTGAAGGCTGGTCATGGACCGCTGTGTTTTATAATCAAGCGGTCAACTTCTCTACCTGATCAGATTTTGGAACTCATGATGTTGAAAGGTGTACAGTTTCGTAAAGCCCCAGGCAGAGACAGATGTGGATGTGATACGTGGGGGCCCAACTTCTTCCTCAAGACAAATGAATAACCTCGCTGGCAGTAGCGGAAGATTAAGGAAAATTTGTGGGTTTTTTTAAAGAAAGCCTGAATGAGTTAACAACAAACTTCTACTGGAAATCACTGGCTTAAAGTACCTCACTCACTGCTGTGTTCTTATATAGTCCATCATTAGGCTCCAGGATGGCAAAATTAAATTGTCTTAACAGTTGCTTTAGAATAAAATGAAATCTGTGTTTGCAGCTTGCTACGTGTCTACATATCCATATGGGGATAATTTAAATAATTACATTCACTAGCATACACTTTCCATCTTTTTATTTCTATTTTTTAATGGGCCTTACCAGAGAGAGATGTATTTTACTTCTGTCTTACCTACCAGCTGCCAAGTATTAACCAGAGCTGAGTCATCAGCTTGGAAGGAAATCAGCCACGACAGAAAGCCCTCAAGTCTACTTGTTTTTTATAGCTTTAAAAGTGAGAGATTGTTCAAGTGTAATCTGAGAGGAAATGCCTAGGGGCAACTGAGGAGACACAAAAATGGGGACTTCTAGCAAAGGAAAGGCTTTAAAATCCTCCTCTGCACTGGACGTGTGGGCTTAATGCCTCATCTTCTATTTCCTTTACTTGAGAAGAAAAGAAAATGTGTTGTAAGATGCGGGGCAGCGAGTAAAACACCATCCAAGAGCTTTTTAATCAGGAGGTTACCAAAAAGACAAGATTTGTTTTATGAAATTGAGTTTTCAAATTCTAAATAAAAGCATTTACTAGCCTTTTATCTTCTCTTCCTCCCATTACTGTCGGGGTTGCAGCTCCTCCTGGCTTCAGGAGGTGCCAGATCAAGCGGAAGGCAAGCGAAGGAAGCGATCTGCTGTTAGAAATGGCTGGCAGTTGTCAGAGCCATCCCTGCGTTTCTTTAAGAGACAGTGCCCAAGCAATTCAGGGGAATAAGACTGAGAGTCAGGAGCTTCTCATTCTGTCTGCACCTTGGAAAATTAATTTAAATTTCTCTGAGTCAGTGTCTCCAGGCACGATAGGATAAAGACAGTAATTTTTGCCCACTTTGACAGAATTTTACGAAGGTCCTGCACTCAATGCTTGTCTCACCTATGATTTGCTTGCTGCTAGTAACACTTTTAGAATGAAGTGATTTAGGAACTGAGGTCCACTGAAAGCCTACGTGATTTATTAAGACTCATAGATGAGAGGTGGTTTGTCTCCTACAAATGCATAGGAAAAACCACTTCCAACACCCAAGGAAGTCAGATGCCCAAATGCTGGTGAAGTCAACTGACAGTTAGTACCTCATGTCCCCAGGTACTTTCCCAATTCTCCAGATGGCACAACCCGCCTCTTCCAGTCCACCACCAATGCTGACCCCCTCTGCCTGGTGCTTTGCCTGCCCCAGCCTCTTGCAGACACACTTGGGTGCCCGTGCTTGCAGCCAGCTACACAAAAACCAGCTCTGGAGCAAAGCCTGCGAGGTGCCGTGCCCCGTGCAGAGCTCTGCCCCTGCCAGGATACGGCCTCCTGCCCGCGCCTGCCCGGCTCCGGGTGAGATGGAGACGCCCCAGGTGGGCTCAAGCCCTTCTCCAACATATCCCAAATGGCCAAAGGCACCAGAGCAAATTTTGCTCCAAGCCTAGTGGTTTTTTCTCACCCACCGGCTCTTAAAGGAGATAGAGGCCATCCCAGACATCACCTATTTAATGCTCTCAAAACCAGCGTGGGTTGATATTTTCTTGTAATGGTTTGCTTTAGGCTTTCCTCTTCAGATGGGCACTCAGGTCAGCACTCCCGACGACTGCCACAACGATCACACTCCCTAGAAACAGGGCACTCCTTCGCAAAGCAGAGCTTCCTTGCATTGCTCAGGTTTTTTTTGCCTCGCACCATGTTAGTAATCCACACATTTCACCTGCAGAGCTGAGAACACAATAGATTTATACTGCAGAAGGTAGCTCAGGGGTCCTAGACGCTGAATCAATGTTCTGCATGAAAATTAGCTTAACTTGAAATTATAGCAAGGTGTCTCTTCAAGAGTGATTAATAAGGAAACGGCTTGTTTTCACCTACAAAAATATGTGTTGCACCTCCACTCCTGCTCTCTTATCATTTTCCTGCTCCTTCCATTTTTAAACTTTTTATTTCTTCTCCCCTGTCTTACATAATTCATTGGACAAGTAAATTATTGCATGCAACTGCCTTGTGATAACAGCAAACTGCAGAATGCATTTTTATTGTCCTTGCTACAAATTAATACATTCCAAGTAAGCACATTTTACTTTAAACTTGCAAAGATTTCAGCTCCAGACTTTGGAATATATGGATTATCCTTTGCTATTTCCCTTGGTGAATATATATCATTGCTAACCATTACTGTGTCTGCAGCCAAGGGTAATATAAAAATGCTATTATCTTAAGCAAAGTAGGAAAAAAGAGACATTCAAACAAGTACGAGATTGGGTAGATTGCCTACTACTGCATACTGAGTAGTACCTTACTTGTGAGCAGACCAATTCATTACAATAAAACAGCTCAGGTGATAAAGCACACAATGAGCACAGATGGCGGCATCAAGCACCCCAAATATGCATTGCTGCTATAGGATGTATATACCCCAGAGCTTAGTAAAAATTAACAGATTAATCATTTACTTGAGATGTTTTAATCTTCCCATTTATGATTTGAAAGGAGTTTGCAGCACTGTATGTTTTCTTTTGAAAGAACACATTAACAAACCATCCGTGTTTAAAACATCTCTCTGTTACTGGAAAATTTGTCCTATTGGACCCTTATAATTGGGCTGAGGACCGAATGGCTTTTTAAAACTGTTTTCAAGGAATACAATATTCTGATTTATGCTGATGTTTTCCAGAGTGCAAGGACCAAGGAAAATGATGCCCTGCACTCAGCAGTCTCTTGATTTGCAAACTATCAATTTTCATAGTTGATTACAATTTTATGAGATTCTTTATCCTCAGCAACTCTTTTTCCTCTTGAAAGTGATAAATTGCTTTCCCTCCCTACAGTTAGTGTATGCTGTACACATTTCCCAAGCAATATCCATACGTAGGAGAGAACATAATTTTCCTACTGTTCTTGGCGTGTCCTGATCAAAGATACCAGCACGCAAGATGAATTTTTCATTCTTAAACTTTGTGCTGCCTTTCAGCGCTTTCTTTTCTTCCAAAGACATTAAGGGCCAGCTGTATAAATACACTGACTTCAATTCTACCACTGCTGTGAATCCTACGATCAATGAGCTCAACCCAAACCTCCCCCATCAGATGTCACAAGTAGGCTGCATTTCACATATGTGCTTTATGCTTCTTGCTGGCCAGATGTGAGCCAGCGGTTTGGGGCATTCATCTGGTGGTCTTCACATTTTCTGCCTAAGAGGATTCTCATTTCTGCTTGTCAAAATGAGCATCTGGATCTGCCCATGTTATTTGTGGCATCCTGAACGAGCTGATACAAAGGGAAGCACTGCACGGCATTCAGCAGCTGAGCAAAACAAACCTGCTTTTCCCCTTCAGAAAGGCTGCTTTGGAGAGGACCTTTAGGCAAGTCTAGACTGTGCAACGCCTGATGCCGAGTCAGACAACGTGGGGTTGCTTTTAGCCTGGTTAAAGAGCCCAAGCGCAGCGCTGCACGCACGTGGCTGCCTTGTGTGGCACAGGTACGGCAACCAGCATCGGTAAGGACGCTGCTTGCCTGCCGTGGACAAGCGTGTGCCTGTCTTCCAGCAGGATTTGACCGCGACAAAGTGAATTTACTTTCCTTCGGCAAGAAAAGGAACAACCATGACAACATAATGGGATGAAAGCAAGGCTTTCTATGGGTAAACTTTTGATAAATTTGATTAGTTTGTAATATATTCAATTAGAGCTCTGAATCTCAGAAACTTTTAATTTTGTCAAAATCGGGCTCCAAGCTTTCTATTTAAGTTTATATTTCCTAATTTTCTGTATCACCTAATCAATGAGCTGTTACAAGCTAGTGCTACGTTCTAAAAAGAGACAAAGGAGAAAGCAAGATAAAAAGAACATAATATGTTGGATAAAAGCCTATGAAGACAGTGCATGGAACTAGGCTCAGATTCTTTTAAGAAGAAAAAGGCAATAAAAGGGAAGTATTTTGTAAGCTGGACTGATGGGCCTCAGCGGGAACAGTAAGCCAGGGCCCAGGTGGTACAAAAAGGATCAAAGGACACTGGCAGAGTTAGTACAGCTTTAAAAGCACTGAACTAACTGAAACGCGGTCTAAAAGTTGGGACCTGCCTGTACAGACACAGTGAGCTTGGGAAGGGCTGGAGATACATCTTTTTACTTCCAATTGATTCTTCTTTCTCTACTCTTTCCCAACAGAGAAACTTGGAGTTCTCTCTATTAAAAAGGAAAAAAAATCTGATTGTTTTTACAGAATAAAAACCCCCTGTGTTTTTGATGTTAAAAGTGTATCAGTCCCTCCCTGGAGGAGACAGGCGAGCAGATACACCCAAGTTCTGGCTGACTTGGTTCTGTCACATTCTCTTACTCTTTTAGTCTAATACAGAAAAGCAACAAAAACCCTCCCATGTTGAAGATGGAGTTTTTAGTTTGATACAGACAGACAGAGACAATCCCCAGTGCTGAACAGTGCCCATCAACTATACTTAGATTCTCGGCATCTTCACTCAATTCAGCTTGGCTCCGTTTCTTCTCTCTACTCCTGTCAAGAGAAATTCCTCAATTTGTCCTTTAAGTTACTAAAAACCGAGAAGGATTTCCTGAGAAGGGCTCTGCCTCGGGAAACCCACCACACATCTGAAGGTAAGCAACACTGTCCCGTCATCGGTGCTGTTGCCCCAACATCAGCTGCTGGAGGAAGCCACGACAGGCAGAAGAGAATTTAGTGATGTGGGCAGTCAGCCAGCCACGTCAAAAACTGCAAAAACCCAGCTTTGCAAAACCTAATGGCTTGCATGGGAATATCAATGCTGTGAGACAAAGATTTCTAGACCCTGCAGTGTTTTCTAGCAAGTCTGGGCTGATACCAGAATGCATGGCATTTTTTGCAGTATTTAGTGACTATACAGCAACATTAAAAAGCCAACATGGATAGTGTTTTTTTTTTTTTGCATAACAGCGTTCTTCTATTAGTAAGAAAAACCACATGCAGCTGTGGTGTGAAACTTCCATTTGAAAAGAAAATGGGATCTTTCAACAACAAGTTAAATCTAAGTGGCAGGCATGAGTATGAAACGAATCAACCCCTCCCCACACTCCATCCAGCTTCCTCTCATTCTGGTTTTAGTTTCAAAGCCTTTGGGCCTCATATTCTCAGTGATGATAAAGTCTACATTGTTGTCTGCCAACTAAACTCCATTCAAGCCTCATAATATATCACATAATATACACGGGATTAAGTTGTTAGCTCGCTTTTCTTTCAACTGCCATTCATCAAACAAATAGTACTTTGAGGAAGGAAACCTATTTTCCCAGCTGCAGCATGCACAATCTAGTTATCCACATTGCTGAGACTTTACTAGCTCAAAAGATGACAAATTATTATGTAGAAACATTAAGTCAGTTTTCATTCAAATCAACTGGATGCTTTGTGCTCTCCTCCAGGTACTCGCTGTGGGCGGGGAACACTTACACACGTCCAGAAGACCTGAGCTGCAGTCAAACCTAAACCCCACGTCCACCACGGCACTTCTTAAAGTGCATAAATATCCCTTTTTAACTGTTTCTCTTCGTGTCAGCCTCTCTCTATCAACCTGCTTTTACCAGTTGAAAGCTCTCCTTTGTAGAGGTCTGTGCACATCTAGAGAAAGACCTAAATCATAATTTTCCTTATAATATGTCCCCTGTAATAAAGTTACTGAATTTTCCTGTAAAATTAAATAGTTTCAAAGCAGAATATGTCAAAATCTACCCATAGTGACCAACGGGTTACCTCGTCTCCTATTCTGGAGATACTGCTGGACATATTAGCACATGTAACTGTGGGTTTAAAGTTGGGCAATGATTTTGCTGCTGGGGAGGTGGATACTCCATGGGCTAGCTCCTCGGTGAAATGCCAGCTTAAGCTAATGCAATTTTAAACTATATCCGACTGACTGAGTTTGAGGTCAGAAGAAAGATAGCAAATGCCTGAATACAAGTTCTGCCAGGAGCAAATGTGGTCCAGGGGACGGAGGTGAGCGAGAATGCTGGAATATGCCCCGTGTGATTCTCTCACCTGTAAAATGGTTTGCCCTCATTTTGCAACCCAGTGGGCCATATCTTTAGCCAATGTAAATAGCCCTCAGCGAACCAAGCCGACTACAAGCAGGTAATAATCTGATATATAGCTGGGAGTTAGAGAGCTAGTTTTAGAAACACGGTGCTGTATTTATTTAAATATCCTGGGCTACTTCATGCAACAGAAATGATTTTCTGAAAGAAGAAATTATTGAAGCAACGCTTCTATTGACAAAAGTAGTAATTAGTCTAAAAGATGCTTTGAAACACTGCTCTTAACTATGGAAATGTTATTGACAGCTTGTTTTACAGTTAGGATACCTGCTGAAGCCCAGGTAATTATATACGTCCCCCCTTGGTACCTATCTTTTTGATTGCCTGCATGATAGCAGGAGCAAGCAAACCCCGAACTGCATTCACTTTTGTACACAGACAATTTGGTGCGTGGCCTTTCACGTCTCTGTGTGAATGAGATTAACACGCAACTTTGCTTACGGGAATGTTTTCATGGATTGTCATATATGCCATTTACTAACCATTCACCTGAAGGATGTGGGTCTGATACAGCTCTTCGTAGCCGTAGGCATGACAGGTGTAATTGCCCATGTGAATAGTTGTTACCTTGGTGATGTAGAGGGAATCATCTTCTCCAAAATCCTGCATGTAACAAAAGACAGGAAAGGTGCCTTATTATTTAGTGAAAATATTTTAAACACCACATGAAGGGAGACTACCTGTTCAGTGGTTTTGATAGCACCGCATCTTGGCAACACATCTTGAATTTTGAACACTAGGTTTTAAAGTTCATAAATCAACACGCAGGGAGAAAATGAGCAGCAATTTAAGAATAAGGCAAAGTAACTCATCTGAGAACATGAACTTTTGTGCTGGTTGCTAACAAGGTGCTCCTTCCACATAAAAAAGATGGCAATCTTCAGCTGTTTAATTTATGGGGGAACTTAATATCTACCCGTTAACCTCAGATGCATAAAATGCTAACTTCTGGGTGGGTTAAGGTTTCCTTTATCTAAGCTGGTTCTCAGAAAATGCACTGTAACCTTGAGACTTGATGAGAAAGAACTGAAACTGTTTGTCACTTATCTCAGACAATATCCTAGGCAAGAGACGAGGAAGAAGACAAAAAGCATTTTCTCAAACTTGTTTTGATCTGTAACTGCTTGACAAGTATCTTTCTTTATCCCTTTCATCTTCCTAGATCTGCTCTTGCATTACTTCAATTTTTGATTATAGATGGGGAGAATATGAGTTAGTAGAGAGGTTTTGGCACTTGAATATGCTGTACAAGTGCCCTGCTTAGGAATTTATTTCAAATTATAGCTAACAGAACCACAGCACTGATGGGTATACGAAGCAGCTTCTCTTGTTACTCCATTAATGTTCAGACTTCTGCAGCTCCAGAATGTTTGTACTTCTAGGCAAACCCAGAAGGATACATTTAAAAAACAGTTCATGAGCTTAAAGAACAATTTTTCTTTAATTAGCTCCATGCGTGAAGCACGCGAAAGTAAACTCTTTGCAGAATTTCACTGCAAAAGTACGGCAAATGCAACTTAGAATCGGGGTGGCACAAACACAGTACAACAGGGTGAGTGTTGAAGAGTGGTTTTACTCCTGAAAACCCTAGGACTTTTTTTCCAAATTTCCACTGTGTGGGTGGAAAGCCCAGCCTGCAGCCAAGGGGTGTACGGGGAAAGCCCCTACACGAAGTCCTGCCCGCTCCCAGCCTTGCCCAGCACGGCCATCCCGAGTGAAATGGAAGCGCAGCACCGTGCTGCGCTGAGGAGGGGAAAAAACTCCCAGCCGGGGTCTTCCAGCACGACTTGATCGGACCTACCGGGGTGGGAGGCATAAAATAGGAAATGCAACTTTGCTCTGCTGGTTGGGAGTCAAGAACTTGGGTCCCAGGTTCTTGGTGAGGGAGAAAGGGAATGGACGCACGGAGGTGCTGACGCCGCTCCCTTTCCCTGCTGCGCCCACGACAGGTCCAACGCTACGTGGAAACATCCTCATCCAAGCTGTTACTGCCAAACCCCCTGCCAGGTGCTCAGAAATCATGAGCAAGAGTTGTTTGATCATTGGATGGGCTGCTTTCTAAACCAAAACCATTTGGGGCTCCTTATAGCTCACTTTTCCTGCCTCTTCAGGGTGCATCTGCTTTACAGTTGCAAGCTTTCCTTTCCAGCCATGACACTTCGAACATTTTTTGAAGGAAGCTGCGATGCTGAGGCAGACTTGCAATGCCAGCTGGCACCCTTAAAGAAAAGCACAAAGTAGCCCATCTCTTGCAGTACGGGATTGATCTGGCACTACTTCTGCTGGCTCTTGAATCTTCTCCAGTAACTTCTGTCTGGCATCAGAGAAATGTCTTCATGCCTCTCCTCTCAGTGGCAGGCCAGCACTGGCAGGGAAGAAGGGAAGTTTGGGACCTTGCCTGGTTTTCAGACATGTTACAAGGCAGATTGAGAGTGAGCACTGAGAAATACAGAGTTTACAGGCAGGACAACAACCCTTCCCAAAGCACAGACCTTGACCTGAGAGAGCACAGATACAACCGCCCTGGTTCTGCTATATGCTGCCTTAAGGCAAATGTACGAACAACTATAAAGAATAACAGTAAATCCACAGATGATCCTGAAATTCATTATCTATAATCAAAAGCATCTCAGCTATTACTGCCACCTTGGGCGTGAGGCAGATTTGGTATCTACCCTATGAGATAAGCTGGTTAAGCCACCCAGTACGTTATTACAAATATCTACTCAAAAATTCCCATTTCGAGCATTTGCCTGTTTTCCGGTCAGCTAGATCTTTCCTGCCGGAAAGCAAAGACACACGAGTAACTGCAAACAGAAAAGATATCAACCCTGTTCAAATGATATTTGCATGACATGCTGGCAGTGGAGGGGACTTAATAACAGTTTTTAAAGTTAATCCCAAAGCAACTCAAATTGAGTTTTGATCAATAAAAGCAGGATGGCTACTTTTATGGAATGATTTATAAGGAGTTGTAGAAAAACAGGACAATAAAATCTTCTCTGTTTTAAGTATGTTGCTTCCTTTAAGATATCTCAGAAAAATATTATAAATGCTCGGTTTGTGCTCTGTAATTGTCTTTTTACGGATGATCTGTTTTTTCCAATGCATACAAATGTATTAATATAAGTAAAGACCCTTGCAAAAACAAACTGATGCAAGATTATAGTATTATTCTTTTCCTCTCCAAATGCATTTTTCTTGTAAAGAGAAGCTTATATTGGTAAAAGCATGGTTTATGACTTTAAAAACTATTTTCTGACTTCGAGCACTTAAAGAAGGTTATCAAAGATGATTTAGGTTAACACCATATCATTTATGTCAGGCATAGAAGGAAATTATCTGCCCTGTATTAGAACTTGCACACACACAGTAAATTCACATAAAACTACAATGTTATTAGGAATGACCAGTATTAGACGTGGGAAGGAAAAAGTGATTACGAAATTTAGGTTCAACACTGAACCTTTTGCTGCTACAAAAAGAATACTGAATTCTCTAACAAATTAATTACGCTTTCTGTGTGTTTACTGCAGCTCACGGTTTCTCCTTGTGTCTCCCTGTGGATATAATTAGTATATTAGGATTGCACACTTACATTTTACATATATGCATACACTCTCACACACAAGCACTTTCTGTGTGTATTTTATAAGGGTATATTTGGAAGTGCCGTAAAATTCCAAGCCCTAGAGCGTTAGGAAATGATAAGTCTTCGATTCCTTAATAGCCTCTAACTACATCTTACACCCATCCCAGCCAGGAGTCCTGCAGCGCAGTGGGAAGCCGTCCCAGGCTGGCAGTGGGCAGCCCTGGTATATTTGGGCTATTTCCCACAGCCCTCATACTGCACTGCCTTTGGGAGCTCCCACGAGCTGCTCGGGTGCTTCTCTTGCTGCTGCCACTGTAGGAACCGGGGTGTAAATTAACACTGACTTAAATTAACTTTAACACGTGCTTAGCTGCTGTTCTGGTTTGCTGGGAAGCGGTCCTCGACAGGGTGTAACACCGTAGCGCTGCACACAATTTTATCAAGCTGAGAAGGAACTGCAGGTCCCTAAGGACTTCTTGCCTCTCAAAAATGTGCATCAGGAAAGCGGGAGCGATTTGAACAAAGGTTCTCAGAAACTGTTTAGCCCAAAACATTTTTAGAGACTCAGGTTCTGAGCTCCATCCCTCCACCCAAACAGACACACGTAAGCTTGCTGGGAGAACTGGCAGGGCAGAGGATGGGGTGGGCAGAGGGAACGGGAAGAATTCACGCTGGAAAAAGGCAGAGGAAACATTTCAGGTGCTTGGACTATTTTTTCAAATGGATCTTGCTTGAAAAGCCAGGTTTCCAAATCACAAGCTTGAAAGCAGTCAGAGGGAACCATAAACATCTATAAAACTGATGTAACGTAATTCTTCTCTCCCTAAAACTATCCCACCTTTAAAAGCAGAGTATCTCAGGGCAGTCCAGGAGTCTCAGCAAGTGCTGCACCCCCCGGGGAGCTGGGACTGCTCCGCTCCTACCCCACTAACGCCCAACGGTGAACTGAAAAGACATTTTTCTGTATCATCCCAAGAAAAAGGACTGGCAGCCAGGAGAAAGGAAAAAAAGTAACTTCTGAGACATGGCTTTCCTCATTTGCCACTGAAGGTGAATTTTCTTGTGAAGAGGAAGAAACAGAAGCGATGAAAATAGAGGCAGAAACCATTCTAGCTCCACAAACTGATGAGCCTTGCATCAAAGTGGCCAGATAAGGAAAGGGTGTTCATCACCTCTGTTTTATGAATTTCATTATAAAATAACATTACACGTTCTGGTAAAAAAAATAATTCAGCAAGCTATGCTTATAATTTCTCATAATTGATAAGGTTGACTAGTGGCAGATGATAAATTGACTTTTCCAGCAGTTTTTCTCATGTTTTCTCTCCCTTTTTTGAATAAAAAGTTCTCTGCCCTTCATGAGCTTCTTTTATGTCTTGCAGTTACCCTTCAAATAAAGGACTGATTAAGTGACCTCAGAATCTGTTTTAACTTTTCAAGATTAAAAAAATATGCCACCCTGCATTTTAAATTGATAACAGCTCAGTAATCTAAAAAATAAAAAAAGTTGCTACTGCACAGAGTCAATTTCAAAAAATAACAAAGCAGATCCTAGAAAATGGATATGTACTTTTTTTTGTATTGTATTTCCTTTCCATCACTACTGATTACCCAAGACATCGGTCTCTCCAAACAGAAGATTTTTCATATTTATTTATCCCATTCCTCCCTTCTAATGCATTCCTTGGTCATGCAATCTGTCGCGGCTTGGAGACACCGTGCTTAGAAATGTGTAAAACATTGCATATTGCTTGTAAATCTCGTTCACATACTGTCTCAAGTGAAATCCAATATGTGACTGTAATGCCACAAATCTCCTGCTCTGACACCCGGGAACGCAGCCGGCGGAGAAGGAGCCCCCGTTAACCCGGGGCTGCCGAGCCGGCGGCCGGGGGCGATGCCGGAGGGTGCGGGGCACTGCCTGCCCGCCTTTTTTACCCATGCCAGATGCTTTTTCATGAAGCTTTCTAACACGTCTTGGGGTTGTTCCAATGCAGAACAGAAACGTATTTAAAATCCTTTAAATTTTTGGCAAGGGTTCTTGTTTTCCAGGAAGTTTCAAGAGGAATTAGCATAGAGTAGAATCAGGCTTATTATTTTTTAGGAGAACTTCCAGTTACTTGAGAGAAAAACCACTGGCCTTATAGCTATAAATAGGAAGAAGGAACAGGGGAAACGAGTCCCGGTGACAGAAACCCCAGATGGTCTCTCCAGCTATCGGCAACTGCTGGCGCATGTCACGCCGCAGTGGGGCACTATGGGGTACACGCTCCCCGATTTTAAACCTACACAGCGATTTTAAACCACCCCAGTTAGATATTGAATGCTCCTAATTTACGTTGGGGGTGAGTCCCAAAGACGGTCGATACCCCCTCACCATGCTGATTTAAAAGTGTTCATCGTAGAAATAACGACAGAGGGAATAAAGCTCCCCGAGTGGTTTCTTCTCTTAGGAGAGTCCCACCGGTTGCTGGGATTTCTTTCTAAATAATAATAATAATTCGCTTCACTTTTAAACCCTTCCCTTTCAGCCCTTTCCACCAAGACCAGCGAAGCTGGGAGCCTTCCCCATGTGGTTTCGCAGCCTACTGACAAAACCAGTCCCGGCACTGGCGCTAGCTGGTGTCACCGGTTTTCTACTAGATGAAGAAAAACACCATCACAGTTTCATAGTAACCAGCACAGCAACGGAAATATATTAACTAGTTCACGTTAAAAAAGCTTGCCTGATCCTCAGAGTCCTAGAAATCTCTCTCTGATAATATTTACAGGATTTTAAAACAAAATGTACCCAAGCATTTAATGAGATTATTATTATGCAAAATCTACAACAATGGCTATCACTTTGAAAATGATTTCTCCTCACTAATCAAATGTCTCTGATCTTTTTTACAATAGATTCATGAGTGATTCATATAAAAATAATAAAAACTAAATTAGTCATGGGCTCTTAAATCACTTTCTTTGGTGCTTTTAATAATTCATTTCCAGAGACAAGCTGAGAACTTATGCTTCATTAATATTATTTGTTCTTGGTTTTACACATGCTATCACTTTAGTAATTTACATGGAGAAAAATTCAGCCTTAAGCAAATGCCAGAAAACTATTGCAAACACAGCCTGATGGGTTATTAATTTATCTTTTCTTGTTTTTCTGCTCAAAGAATTTAGCACAATGTGAGACTTTGCTGGTGAGCCAAAAAAGTTTTTGCCTTGCACATATGGAAATGAACTTTTTAGATAGTTGTACAGGTAGAATATAGGAAAAAATTGATTGCTTCTATATCCTGAGAAACTCAGAGACAACGCAATGAGGAAAATCAATGGTAGGTCTTCCTGCCAGAGCTGTTGGAAGGGAGGAATTAGCATAGTAGGGATTTAGTGAAATGTTTCTATTAATTGGATCTACTGGACATTTCAGAGAAATGCAAAGACCATGACTGAACAGGTAAGTACCAATCTGGGTAGGAAATTATATTCATAAACTCCAACTTTCTCCCTACAGTACAGAGGTAGATAATGGGGATTCATGGATTTTGGTCTGTAATTAAATCACCAGTTGCAACAGTCAGAGCAGGTACGGGAGAGCACAACTGATTCCAGAGTCCTAATTCATCTCATTCTCAATTTTTTTCTAATGCATTTTTTTAAGCGTGCCAGTCTAGTTACCTTAATACTTCACAGCAGATGGGCTCACTCCTTTCTTCTTGCTCATTTTTAGAAGATTCACGCCGCATTCATAGTTATACTTTTCAGCTAGAAAACCCAGACTGAGTACATGCAATTCATCTATAGGAGAGCTGTATCTAACATCTCAGGTTTCTCAACAATTTCACGAGGTATGTGCCCTATATGCCTCTAAAAATGCAAGCAAAACAAAACCACCCCAGAGTATCACCTTACTCCACAAAATCAGGCTGTTTAGGAAGGTGAAGCCTTATACTCCACTGGCTATTTAGGACCAGGTGAACAACTCTATTGTCTCCATGAAGGTATTTCCCCATTTGCAATAATCACCTACAAACGTTGGTCTGTGACCCCAAAATGAGCTATTCTAGTGAAGGCACAAGTTGGATACAAGATCTTCATTACAGCAAAGTGAGAGACTATATATTCTGAAAATACTGCAAGTATTAATTTTCCACTTAACCTCTATTTTAGAGCCTGCAAAGACCTAAGATACTATAAGCACTGTGCAATTTCTTAAACTTTGATTTGAAAGAAAAAACCTTGGCTTTAAACATGCAACTTCCTGTAATTTACTCCCATCGCAGTATTACTGCAGCATCTAGGATGACACAGGGTTTGATAACTTTAACAGCCCGATTTCTATTAGCAGGGTATTAAGTGGGGTTATTTGCGCATGACCTTTTTATTATTTAACAGCGAAACTACATTAAAACCATCAACAGGCATATATTGCCTTCATACAGCCTGTTCTAATGAGAAATCTAATCCAAGTGACTTGCACTTTAAAGGTTTGCCATTTGCTTTGGGTTTCAAATATTATGCATGGAAAATGGACATTTACATGACTATACATGAAGTGTGTATCAAGGCAGGCAAGCACAGATCTTGTAAGAGTCATTGTCGTGGTCGAGACGGACAAACGACAATATATAGTGGAGGTGAATCTTCCTGGGTGCACAGGTAGACGTGGAGTATGAGCAACCAACGATTTAGAAGGGGTCTATGCCCCCCCAGGTTCACTTCTGCCACTTCCTAACGCTCTTTGCACCCAGGACCTGGCAGAGGTTCGGTGGGCAGAGATGGAGGCAGGCTTGGATCCAGCCAGAGTGAGGCCCACAGATTTGTATGGGGAAGAGGCGAACGTGTTTGGAGAAGAGAATCGCTCCTTGTCCTCAAATCAGGGACTTACACCTCTGAGCTCATCCCAGCTTCAACCCGTCAGCCTTTCAGCCTGTGCGACATCCTGACGCTGTAATACAATGCCTGAGGTGGGACGGAACGTTCAAGACTTCTTTGAGAATTTGGCACGTGGACATCTTACTGGACGTTTCTCGGTGTACTTTGTGCAAGATAAGCTGATCGATACATGCAAGTGACAATAGTAAACAAATGATATGCTGCTTCTTGTTAACTCCTGGGAGCATGCTTTTTAGGGGCAATTATTGGTTTTTCATCAAACGAGGAGAAAGACAAGTCATAAAGTAGCTGCAAAGCACTCTCCCTCCCCTGCCTTTAATTCCCGGGTGTGCTTTCCACCATGTGGGACTTGACTCTGGAGTCTTGCGCTTGTCCCTGGATGGGATTTTTTGGGAGAGCAAGGACATGCCATCCTACCTGGCATCAGCAGGAATGAAGAAACCTGTATTTCAATGATCTGTTATGAAAAGCTTATTTTTTGAACTAATGATCTAACGCAGATTTGAGTTGAAGTGTACAGATTAATATGAAATGAATATTGAAAGACACTCATGAATTTATGTTATAGCTACCTGCATTACACTTGGCAATTCATCAAATTCTTATCTACCTGTATTCGGTAACATTTGTTTTCTTATGGTAATCTGTGTTGTTCTTGTATGCTTCCACCATGCTTTTGAAGGAATAACTTTTGCTTATAGATTTTGTTTATTAATTTACATATGTTTCTCTGGAGATAATATCAAATCATGTGAAACAATATCCTATAAATACTGTATAAAAACATTTGACTCCATGAGGAGTTTATTATATTTTCAAACTGAGGAATGCTTTCATAATCATGTATTTGGGAAAACATACTGCTTGTTCCTAGGGGGCAAAACCATATTATTTTGAAAGATGACACATTTTAACCACTTCACTATTTGTAGTCAGAAATCAATTTATAGCTATCGCAATCTTATCAGTTTCAGCTACATTATAGTTATTTTCTGCACGAGAAAAGTTGATGTGACTTTTTTAAAGTACAGCTGCAAAGGGACTTCTAATGGATAAATAATATGGATGGGTAATTTATGGACAAATAATATTTTTATGCTAAAAGCAATCTTAAGTGTTTGCATGAAAAATTGTTTAATTACATGTACCATTAAGATGGTTCTTTTGCAATAGCTGTGTGACAACTCATTAACTGAGTTCTTCACAGACAGGACAAGACAAATTATTACTATGTTGCTTATGAAAGCTTCTGATTAAGACAGCAATGAAAGATTATTAATATTTTGTTGCCAATCAGCTTATCACATAAAAATGATTTAAGTAATGCGCTTTACAGTAATCTTCAACCTTTCAGTTCTGCGCAAATTTAGGATTACCTAGGTTTTTGTTGACCATCTTTGTCACTTCTAGTATCAATCTGGAACACAGTCAACCTTCTCCTATCACATTTGTCATGAATCCGGAGAGAATAAAGCCACGAAGGACTTCGCAGCAGTGCCTCTCCTTTGCTGCTCTCACACCTAGTTGGAAGGATTCTGGTTTTTTCCAGAGTTGGGCTTCTTTTTTAATCTGATTTCTTGAATTAGCATTTAAAAGAGAAAGAGTTTAATTGAAATATAATACGAGGATTTTTCCGAGTGTGCGAATATCCTGTAGGTTTGTATGTGATTACCATTGTGCCAGGAGCAGGGAGGATTTTCTTGAAGTTAAAAAGGTACAATTAATCTCCTGTTGCACTTCCAATTAGCCAAATTGCTAACCTTATTGTGAAAAGCAGAAATGCAATCGAGTTTCTGCTTGAGGCATACTAAAAGAAAACTGAAGTAATTTAATTAACTGACTTCAAGTATATTAAGAAGCACACTGCCTTTACTTTCCTGCTGTCAATGCCTTTAAATAGACTATTGTTTAATGTGAGTTTCTGTACCCACGAAAGGCTGAAGCTTTGAACCGTCTGCTGCCACCCACCCCACCCCACGCTGTTGAGCATGCACGGCTCCACATATTTTCACGCTGCAAGCCTCAGAGAGAATGTTGGTGCCGCTCCATGCTACACGCAAGTATCAAACCCAAACCCAAGAGTGTTCACGCTGCTGATGAACGTGGCTCCCGCCCCCCGAGTACAGGACTTTTTAAACTTGTGATCAATCTAAAGAAAAAGACTGGATTTACCAGCTGAAGGACCATCTCTTCATCCCTGCTATGAACAAGCGCTTCAGACATGCAGGTGCCCGTCCGCAGTAGCCGGAGAGGGGACACACCTGAGCCCAAGAGTCCCAGAGATTGCCCATAGTGGAAGAGGGAAAATAAAAGATGGTAATCCCCAAATTGTGTCACCTCGAGTAACCAGACCAGAATACAGATGGCAGTGATATATACGGAACATAAAAAGCTGTACTGTTTAATTAAGGATGAAAAAGGTGTGGAGGTGTTTATTAGATTAAAAAAAGAGTTGATGCGCACTAGTAGCAGGTGTTATATGACAAGGTGATAGAGGTCATAAACTGACAGGTCAAACATGAAAATTGAGGCATAAATCCTGTTTCTCCTCCATGTAAGAATCTCAGAGTGGTCCTTTGATATAGTTTCTCAGTGATGTACTAGTTCAAACAGATCAGAAAGTGATTATTTTTTTGTGCTGTATTGCACGGTACTGTGCTAGGGGGTGCTGGATCATTCAGGAACCACTCAGTTTATGTGCAAGGACATAACTCTTAACATTTAATAACAAATGAGAAAGAGAACTACTTTACTATAAGTAAACCAGAAACCCATCTGGGCCAGCACTAAATTAGGGAGGAACTGGCATGAAAATGTACTTCTCAAAATTCTGTTTAAAACAGTAGGAGTTGTAAATGAAGCCTCAGAGCCATGTGCTATCTGCCCTTCAAGGATGTGTTTCTACTCCAATTCCTGGACTTTCATTTTGTGTCCAGTTCACACATGAACTTTAATCTTTTAAGAATAATGTGATCATAATAAAAATTTCATAAAGGTAAGAGAAATACCTGGAATTTTCATTACTTTTGGCCAAAAAATTCTAAGACTGCTCTTGAGCCTCCGGAGTGCGTGGAAATAAGATTTCAGAACAGCTGACCCTTGCTTCTAACCCCAGCTCAATCCTGAGCCCAACAAAACTGACCCTAAAACCACAATGTCTCAGATCTATCTAGCTAATATAACTGCCAAAAGAAAAGGCTCTTTCTAGACTCCGATCACACAAAGCTGTGGAATTTGCTCACTACAGATTAAACTGAGCACATCGGCAGCGTGTGTAATCTTTACTAAGCTTAATCTGTGTCAAGGAATAGATCTGTTCTGAAGCATATTCACACCAGGCGGTACGGGCAGTAAGCTGCCAGGTCAACCCCCAGCACGGCTCGCTACGCTGCGCTCAAACTACAGCAGAGAACACCTGACTTTGCGCATCGCAGCTTGGCAGGTTTCCACGTATTTTCAGTGTCCGTGACCCGAAGGTCGTTATTGTAACCCTGGTACTGATGGATGTCTATCAGAAATCTGGTCAGGTCCACCGCCTTCAGGCTGGCTGTGCCATCCGGTGCGTCCCCGTTACGGTTCCTGCGTAGTCCTGTGCCAATCCTGCAGCGGGATGTTTGCTGGTTTCATGTTGCATTTCAATGTCATGCTCCAAACGGTGACAAGAAATGCATTTTAAAACGGTAATACTTGCTTTGATGAAAAGAAAAGAATGTTTAGATGGTTATAATTACTGAGTTTGTGCACACAGTAATCACCTACGTATAGTGCACACAATTTTCCTGCTAAGGTAGAGTCAACAAATAATGTACTGAGTTGCAATGTGTATTTCTGCCCCGTGTGCTATAATTTTCACGTATTAATGCAGAAGAGTAAAACAAAGATTTTTCACATTTCAGCAATCCTGGATACACAACGATTTAGGGAGCTACGGTATTGACTGTAGCAACTCTGAACTGAGTGGTTATCAAATTAACAAGAGCTGAACAAAAATATAAATCAACTCTTGCTGTAGTGTAATTAAAATAAAACCTGATTTACTGTGTATTTTAATGCAAAGAGAAATGAAATAAAGACCATATTTTTTGTACACTACCTTCCACTCTCTCTGTAATTAAACGTTATTAAATAAATGAGTAGTTTACACCATTATTCAGGTATTGTCTTTACAACAAACTATGACTCACACATCAGACCAGCACCGCGAATTAAAAGAGATTCATCTTCCTTCCTGTGAGGGTATTGCCACACCCTGCTGAATAATCCCGTTTTTTAAACTGCTCATCAGAAATAGTAGCCGAGGAATGAGACACAAGAATTGGCTGAAAGGCAAGTGAAACAGGAGGAACAGAGAGAAAAACGTATTATTTGATTTAGATAGAGGAGAGATTTCATTGCCAACCATAAATGTATTGTTTCATGCTCTCGATTAACCTGTTTCTTTGTACTGGGAACGAGATCCCTGAGGAGTTAATGGGCTGTAGAGCTGCTTTCCTCTGGGTTTCCAGGGCTGCTGTCCGTGGACCACAGGTTGCACCAAACTGAATGAGCAACAAGGGATGAAGTACCATGCTATTTAAGTGCTGGGTTATTCCAGCACCGAGTTTTAATTTCATAATAACATATTCCAAGTACCCCTGCTCTCAGCTGCATATACGTTGTTTCGCTTTTATTCCTGAGACATAGTCACATAAAAACAAAATATCACACCAGCTTCCAGTTTTCCATAATAATAACTAGATAAAACTTGTTCCCTTAAACCTATCATCTGTTAAATGAAGTCATATTCAATGCCCTAAAAAGAAAATGACAAGAGTAATTCAGGACTTACGTTGATGTCCTCCAAGTCAAGGAAGTTGAGGATGACGCCGTTGCGCTTCCAGATGATGGGAGGCCGCAGAGCCCCGCGGATGCTGCACGTCAGAACGGTGCTCAGGCCAACTGTGATGGTGGTAACGCTGATCTTCTGCTCCTCCGGCAGGCTCAGCCGAACCACCTCTGCAAAAGGCAACAGCACAGGAATAATATGAAATACTACAAAGGGAAGCTGTTCCCCTTCTCCCCCCTCTGCCTGCCTTCTTCCTCATTCCAGGAATAACTTTGAAGGATTTCAGCAAGGAGATGGATTATCTATGCTGCAAAAACCCCCTATACACTAAAGCCAAGTAAGAGACATAGAAATTGAATCTGCCACAATCAAACTTGCTGCATCATTTTCCTGAGGCACCTAGCGGTGGTTGTGGCATGAGGGCACTAAGACGGGTCCTCTGGCAAGCCTGGTTGCAATAGTTAAGTCTACAAAGCAGTCGGCAACAGGAGGACAAGCAAAAGCTCTCCGGCTTGAGACCATCTGCGTTTGTTTCTCTCGAGGACTCCTGCCAAGGTCCTTTGAAAAGGCACAAGAATGAGTCGGGTTCTTTCCTTGAAAAGGAAGAATTAAGGTAAGAATGTTGTCACTGAAATATAAATAAACCCAGTTTTAAATTGCCCAAAGAATGGAAGTCACCAAGCACAAAAACTCCTTTACCAAATGCAGCCACGTATGGCATCTGACATACAGATGTTCTTCTAACCAAGGAGTGAGAAGCTTTCTCATACTTTATTTAAATTTTAAAAATTCAGTTATTTTGACTTATATGTACCGCACAAAAGAAACACCTGAGGCAGCAGACCTTACCGAAAACCACACCACGTCACATCATTTCCTTCTGGCCAATGCTCACAAGATGTGTCTGCAGATTTTGCCATGTGTGGCCACACAGACAGGTGGGCGCAGCTTGTCGTTATTAAGCATTTCAGCAGCAGTGAACCAGGAAAAGGGCAATCAGGCCACATTGTCAAAGCTGCTGCATTCATAGTTTTATCATTCACATGATGTTTTTTGCTTACTCTCATTCACAGGCTCTGCAATAAGAAAGCCTTGAAACTATATTGCATATAAATGCTGAAAACTGGTCTTTCAAGGTAATGGCCCATTGAGATGAATGGGGAACGTTCACAGCACTTTGGTATTACATTGCTTCAGCCAACTCGGAAACTTGGACTAGGGAATGAACCACCCTCTCCTGGCCCCGCGGCCCCTCCTTCCTCACGTCCACTGGCATTAACTGTGGAAACAGGGATCAAAGAGACCGACGCTGCCTCACCCAAGGCCACGTGCTTTGGGAAAAACCACTTTGAGCAGTGCTGACACTATAAAATTACGTATGGGATCAGGTTATTTGCTCCCGTCAGCTGGCAAAATTACTCTTCATCCTACTTGCTTGCTGCACATCTCTGTCTTTACAACCTGCACAAGACCTGTGTATCACTTACAGTGTATCTGCATTGGTAAGATCTAAATGCTATGTGCACTTTCTTCCAGCCCTCCGTGGAAGCACTGACTTCCAGCGACTCCAAACACTCATTTTTATCATGTCAGTTCACAGCTTAAGATGTGATTTTGCCTTAAAAGTTAACAGCTTTGGTGGGAAAATCTTGCACTCATTTATGGGGCTTACACTATGGAAATGCATGGAATAAAAATAAAAAAAAGCATCTACTTTGGCAAGTGTAATTTTCCATCTCTTCACATACGCTCTAATTGAAAAATTGCTTTAACATCTCTTGAGTAGTAAATCTGTTAAATCTGTTCAGTAAAGTATTCAGTCTATTTCAGTAGCCTTGGGAAGCCTGAAAGGACTCGCTTCAGTGCACCGGTCTAGCAACTGATTGTGAACACGTAGTGCAAAACTTGCTTGTGCAGCAGCAGCCAAACAGCTCTGCATCCTTTCTCTTCCTGCTTCTTCCACATAAATGAGAAGTTAATTGAATGTGCCAAAAATTTGTGTTCACCACTGTAGATCTGAGGCTGACTTAGGGCTGCGAAGATCAATACAGCATCGCATGTCGTGTCTGCCAGTGGTTAGCCATTCTCCTGCTTAATATTCCCAGTGCTATTTTAGCAAGAGTACCAGCTGGTTTAAAGAAATGGTAACTATAGTTGTGATACATAGTTGATCAAAAATAGGAACGTTTGACCAACTTACTGCTATTATTTGGGTTGGGGTGGCTCCCGCAGGCGTTACAGGCGAAGACAGCCTGACGCAGTCAGACCGTCAAGCAGTTTCTGCACCTGAAACCTTAAAATCCAAATGGGGAGACGGAGGAGGATCAGGAAGGAGAACGCTACCCACCCGAGGTCACTGAGCAGGTTAGTGGCAAAGCCAGGACCAGGTAAAATACATCATTAAATCCCATCGCCCGCAGGGCACCGTGGGACGAGGTGAGAGCTGCTGCCCGTCCCACCAGGCTCCCCCCGCCGCGGTGGGCGACCGGCCCCCGGGGGTGTAACAGGGTTGTCTGCGGCGTAAGGACAAGCTCTGGTTTATGAATAAAATATTTGGAGTCCACTTGACAGGATAAAGAACTGATAATTACAATAATCTGTAGCATGGAGTCGGGCTAATGAGGACATCTTTTCTTGAGGAGAAATGAAATCGAGGGCCATTCATTTACAAGAGAATTGTTTTTTTCATCTTACTGTTTTCCTTAATTCCCTCTGCCGTTTCTCACACTGCCTTGAGTTCCCTGGCTCATGCTGGGCTCCATCAGCTCCCTCTTCAGCAACATTTTCTGAGTGTTTTGTTGCAGTAGAATTTAAGGCTCCCTGCCCATCTTCCAAATAACAGCTAAAGAGGCTTTGGCTTTACGTTTTAGAACCACAGTAATGAAAAATACATTAACTTTTAATTAAGCAGACACCTTGCATAGCTGCCATTCTTGGACGAACCGCTATCAGGTCAAGAGGTGACTTCTTATGTTAAAGTGTGTAATTAGTACAGACCACTTTAACAATACAAACACACTCCTCCTTTGAGTATTTCTATGGAGTTTGTTTGAGGGCATCTTATTAACATCTAAAAGCCTTCCTACTAATAACAGGAATACTTTGTGTGGCTTTAGTCATTGCTTTATTGTTATCAATAGAAGAGATTTTCTTACACAACCAGGTGTAATGGGGAGGAAACAGAAATTCCCTAGGAGGATGCGAAAGTTGGGCTTTTGAAAAATCTTTTAAAAAACTCCAAATCTCGTACCTAAGTTATAGAGCTTAGACACGCTGATGCTGGTTGGATTATGTGTACAAATTATTCAAGTCACCATAATGATTTTGTGTAGAGCCTCTAGATTAAGTATTGAACACTGTTCATTTTATTTCAAAAAACCTTCAGGAGATAAAAGGATTTTTACCACGCATATAAAACTGAACAGAACAAATGGGTAATATTCAAAGTGCGCTCACTTGCAGAACACAGGCTGGAATGGAATTTGGTCCTAAAACGGAGCAATTTTATGTTCATTTGGAAATTCTGCAGGATGATGCATGCAAAACAGCTTTCTATATTCAATGGATTCAACCAGTATCAGTCCTAGATGATCATATTTATCAAGTCATGTCAAACCTGGTACTCTTCTCTGGGATTTCAGTTGAAGCAACTCCTCAGTCCGTTCCAGGTGGAAATAAAAAAAGGTTCCTGCCAACTACCCTGCCATCAGAGAGAGAGGCTATCATCAGAGAACGGGATGCTATCATTTTTGACTCAGCTTTTAGTAGTTCAAGACAGGGGGAAACCCCTTGTAATAATCACCTTTAAGAAGGAATGGGTGTAACCGTGTCTCTGCGTGTCAGAGGTCCGGGACTAATCTTTCGTCAGGTTCTGCACCAAATGTGGAACAAAATCAAGGTCAGTAAAAGGCGGCCGGGACGTTGCAAACTCTCCTTTGGCGACGGCAGCAGCTCCGTGCCCGAAAACTGTGTGGCTTCAGGAATTAGGGCAGCGCCGTCTTCAAACCCGTCTCCCCCGTTCAGGAGGGTGAGGGATCACTCCCCGTGTGCCAGCGGTCGGTGCCAAGAGGTTTTTGAGGGAAGGATCGCTCTGCCCTGCCTCTCGCACCTTTTCTCTCTGCTATTACAGTCAGTCCGGGAGAGGCTGCGAAGCACTGTGGCCCTTGGGTGACCCAGGTGTAGCCATTCTGACGTTCTTATGTTAAATTTCTTGCAATACCAGGTCCCACGGAGACACGTTTGAGAACGTGAAGCCTTACTAATTCCTTTTCTTGTTAAAAATGTCAAGATACTGTTGAACATTTTCCTCGGCCCCTCCTCCGCTCCAGTTTTATTTCTTAAGGTGCTAAGCTGGAGTTGCACTGCACCTTTGCAAGCTGTGCATACTAATGCCAGCAGGTAGTACTTGTTGTGCTGTTTTATCATGGAAATCTTTTTCTCTGCTGTCATTTGCAGCCCGCCAAAGGCAATCATAATTTCACAATGAAGACATGTATAATTGAGGTCATTATAGGGAGCAACCTGGAATGAGCATCTATGGAGAAAAACTCATTGATTTAGCACTGCGTGGAGATAATTTACATAGTAAATGTCGGTTGCCTGCCTGCTTTTGCTCATGCTACACTACATACAGAAACAGATTTCACACTTTAAAAAGTGCTTAATATCATTAATTAGATCTCTTCCCTAAAATCTAAAGAAAATATACTTTTTAATACATTGTTGCCACCTTTAATCATTTTCACATTTGTTCATGGGCATCGTCCCTTGCTGAAACAGAATAGGGAGCAACTGACTCTATTGCTTAGATTCTGCTTAGGGGACAGGGCGACAATTTCTTAATCCTGTAACCACTCTCAGTGGGGAGGCAATGAACCAAAATGTAGCCTTGTTTGAAAAAATGGGAAGATGACTTTCAAAGAGAGTCTCAAGCAGAGATTCTTGCCCCCAAATTAATGCTCCTGAGCAAAGAGACCTTTTGTTTGTGAACTGAAGCATGGGTAATGTAGCCCTAAATGCATCATGATTCTCCAGCAATGGTTCAAGTCAGGATTGATTTAATGGGATGAAAACTTTAGCCTCCACTCCATTCCCCAAGTCCTGCAGCTGTGTTTATGCACTGCATTGCATTAGTAAAATCTCTTTATCGCCTGCACCAAGCTCAATGGTTATTTTAGCATTTGTTCCAATAGACAGAAGAGTCTTGTCTAGCTGAATACATTCTCAGGTGAGGAGCTAACTGAATCAAGAAAATCAAAAGAATTAATGGATCAGAGGAAAAAACATGATATACCTTTTATAATTATTTTTTTCCCCAATAATTTTGATGAGATGTATTTGGCTTTGCATAGAGACGGGAGAGCAATTTTAGACCCTTTTAAATCTGAGCCGACTGCAGCTAATTGATTTTAAAATGACCGTGTTGTATGTGAGATGTATTTATAAAGATGCAATTGAACATGAAAATTGGCCAGCCAAAGAGTGACTCTGGTGATACTGTTTGGGAGACCCTGGGATGAGATGTGGTCATCTAATTAGTCACTGTGGAGAGAGATTAAAAGAAATGAAGGGCAGTTCACAGTGGGTCTGAATCTGTAAAGCACTGTATAATACGCTTATAAATTACTTGTATTAGCATTAGGGTATTTGAAAAATACCCTGTGATTTAGTTTCCACCTGACTCTGTAGACCAAATAAATGAACTAATAAAAACCTTAGCAGACAAATCACCCTGGGTTTGCACGCCTTTGCAAACCTGTCACACCGGCTGTTCTTAGAACTATCTCCAGAAGAAATGTTGCCATGCTATCACATCTTGCTGGTTATTAAGGTTCAACAAGCCAGTCTTACCTAGAAGTATTTGCTGTCTTCTCACCCGTCCCGAGTCAGGTGAAAGGACTATCCATCACCCAGCCCCAAAAGAAAACTCCATTTTCTGAACACCAACTTAGAATTACAGTAAAGCCAGTCATGCTGCTAAAAATGTTTATGTTATTAATTAACAACATTAGAGCTGTTAATGAACATGATTAAAGTTGTTCACAATTAATTAACCTGGAGAATTCCTACAGCTCCTGCATCAGTTCAGGATGAGCCTTCTGGCTTTATAACCTGTGAAAAACACCATTAAGAGCTGGTTCTGCCCCCGGCCACCTTTGGTGGGACCCACCGCTGCCCAGCTGACCTCCGAGGGGCATTTTAGGAGCCTGGTTTCCCTCAAAAAAGAGGCACCACAACGCAGCATTCCTCTAAGGCTTGTAAGCTTAATTAATGTGAACAATAAAGTGATTTCTAAAGCTAAGAAAAAATTTTCATATCTCAGCTTTATTTTGTAACTGCAATAATTCAAGTTCTTAATGTAATTTATAAATCCTCAGGACCTTGGGCGTGCTACTTCAGGAATCATTTTATTGTAAATTCTCTGCTAAATTAGTAATGCTGTTTTCTAAGTCATAAAAAGGCATAATCATATTTCTAGCAGTATGAAAGAATTTAGTACCTCAAGCCCTCTCCCGTCATTACTCTTGAAGGCCACAGGCTATGACTCCCTGAGGTAGGTCCCAACCTTGCACCGAAAGCTAAAACCTGTCTTGTCGTGGAATTCAGAATAAATGTGTGCAAATCACCAGTGATATTCAGCTCTGGCTTGGTGCTAGAGGACAAGCCCCCCCGTCTCTCATCCCTGTCAAGTTGAACAACTCTTCTGTAGTCTGTACGACCATGACTTTTCGATTAAATGTAAGAGGAAAGCAGCTATTAAAACAATTAAAAATTACAATGGCTTTTACTTTTCTTCAGCAACTGACGTTTTGTATGTTCATAATATACTATCACTGCCATATCACAGAACGGTTTGCGTTGGAAGGGACCTTCACTGCTGGGACATCTTTCAAGAGATCAGGTTGTTCAAAGTAGCTGATTAGTTAGATAACGAGAATGCGCAGAATAAAACAAAGCTTAACGTGAAGGAGGAAAAACGATCTCATGTCAGTCTGGTCCAGCTTCTAAGAGGAATTAGGACTTCACCTGCAGACCAAGCTGCCCTTGCTCCTGTGAAATACCTGCATATTCCCCTGAACTGCCTGGAAGAGTGAAGAAATGCCCTCAGGGAAGGACAAGCACCCTTTCCAGCTGCTGGATTTGAGAGCAGCCAAGGGCATTTCTTTCCTGGCTCTGTGAGGATGGATTCAGATTTCCTGAACTTCAGAGATCTGGAGGCTGGTACCACCTCTGAGCTGGCGTCTGAATCTCCTCCAGAGCCCACGCAGGGTCACCACGCCTGGCTTGGCCGTGTTGTGGGATGGAGTGATTTGCTCCCAGGGAAGGCCAATTTCTTACACAGACTACAGGGAAACTTCAGGTGAGCAAATCCAATAGAGCCACCTGCGCTGGAAACGTTTGCATCTGGAAAGGCAAACTCTGTTCAAACAGCTGCTTAGATTTTTATCTAAATTATACATAAATTCCTTCAAAAAATCATACAGATGCAAGAAAAGAAGCCCAGCTTTCCCATATGAATTTCATCAAGAACATTCACATAGCTAATAAATTTCCTAAAAATCACTTATATTGACTTTTAACCAAACACAGCTTCTTTATGTACTGTATTGTAAAGATCAATGTCTTGTCTTTTTTTTTGTTTTTAAAGAAAACAAGCAACACACTTTCCATCATAAAATCCCATCGCTACCCCCCTGTCACTAATCAGGAAGAGAACATTTAGTTTGTGCAGAAAAGGATAATTCATTCATTCTTCAAAGTACATGAATAAATATAAGTTGTTCAGTGCTTAATCATCTAATCTCCTGAGGGTGATAAGTGATGGATTCATTATGTAAATAGGCATAAGTAGTCTATTTTAGAGAATAGTTTACATAAATGCATTTGTTTTTATTTTAAATTCCTATTTCCCACAGATTGAGAGCAATGTTGATATGATTAATTTTTGATAAAATATTCCCATGTTGTGTCAACAGTGTCCTGCCTAGATTGTAACAGCCATGCATTTCCCCAGTCAATTTATTAATTTGAAAAGTAAAATTGCTAATGGTCTAATAGGCTCTCCTAATTACTTCTGGTAGTCATGCCAGTTAAACACTTGACTGAAAAGATTTGTCTCTTTTTCTGAAGAAGAGTCAAAAGCATACTTTATATATGGTATATACTGTGGTACACATACTCTCCGAACAACTGTGGGAGAGCAATATTGAAATCTCTCACTGAACCCACAGAAAAAAAAAAGAACATTATGGGTTTTTTGGGACTGAGGAGGGGTGTTACAGCTGCTTTCTGACTTTTGCACAGCAACACTTGTCTCTTGTAAAAGGTTGTATTGAGTTTGCTTGGCAAGGTTTTGGTAGCGGGGGGCTATGGGGGTGGCTTCTGTGAGAAGCTGCTAGAAGCTTCTCCTACGTCTGACAGACAGAGCAGTGCCAGCCGGCCAAGATAAGGACAAGGAGAGATCACTCCCTAATTACCATCACCGGAGTTCAAAAGTTTTTCCCAGGCCTTCAGAAATTCCTTAGCTTTGAAATGGAGAACTCTTTAGCATGGGCAGGTTCTTTCAAAGCAATGAAACTTTTAAGATCAGCCACTATCTGTATTTAAAATACAGCATTTCAGAGTTTCAGAGGACCAAAAAACATATGAAACCACTGAACTTTTTTTTTGGAAGTTCTGTAAGTTACAGCAGCTGAACTGATTTATACCTGATTTAAGGCAGAAAAAGATAGCTTCTGGTGGAGGATCTGGCATGCCAAGTTTCTCCCTGGAGTGAATTTTTACGGCTGCTCTATAAACCCCTAGGGTTTATCATGGAAATACTGTCAGACCATTAAGTCCAGCATGACTTGTGGGAACCACTGTAATGCATACGTAAATTACTTTGAAAATAGAGACAAGTCAGGCCATGGGGTATTTGGGGTTCAAAAAGCATTCACATATAGTCTAAAACCACTGAGACATCAAAAATGGCTGCACCAGACTGCTCCAGTCTCTCTCCGTTCATTTTACTCGGAGTTCTTGGCCAGCATCATGCAATGAATGCGATGATACACTGAAAAATGGATGAACTAGGAAACAAGGAGCTTAGAAAAAAGCGCCACACTGCTTCTTAACCTCAGATTAAGTGTTTGTAAAAAACTTTCCTACCATTTAAAATCAGGTATATTTATTTCTTTCATATTCCCACATTTACTGCGTTCATAAACAACCAAATCAGTGATAGCATACCTTTCGAGTTGTAAATAAGCATTAGTAATATTTTCCATGGAGCTTTCATTGCTCTTTCTATGGATGACTGCAAATTTAGCTGTGGTGATTATATGGATTTTGCATCTTTTCTGACTGTAGCTCAGGATACTTAATAAATGCAAGGACTCTGCTTTCCTGTGCTCACACCATCCCAAGCCACAACCCGAGCTATTTCATCCCCCGCCTTCACCTTCCAGTCCAGCCATCGCCCATTTGGGTTTTGCTTCATTAAAGTCAGAGTTCAGCCTCTCTCCGAGGCTTTTGCTGATTTTCCTTACAAACAGCTACCCGGGTCCCAGGCCAGCAGTATAAAATCAGAACATATTTCATTTAGAAATCAGAGTTACATAAGCAGGGCAAAAGCAACGCAATGAAAAGCGAGTGGCTATAAGGCATACCCAGATATTTATGCAATGCACCCCTGGCCGAACATGGGGCTTGCATAATATCACTCAGAAATGCTGCCTCCCGGGCTGCCAAGCAGGAGGAGTATGGATATAAAAACTCCAGCTATGCCAAGGCTCAGCTGAACGTGCGTCTTGAGGATGCATTTCTCCTCGTCCCGACGGTGCTGCCGGTCCTGCCTCGAAGGGTGAGGCTTCGGACCAGTTTAATGGATGCTGCAGTGATATATAGATCTGGTGCCGACACGAACGGTGCAAATTCGGCTTGAGGGGCTGTGCAAGGTTACAGCAAGGTTGCTCTGCAGCAACATTTATCCAGATAACATCTTGTATTTTAAAAATACATTAGTTGATAAAAACTTCGGCATCAGCACTCTCGTCCACGTCCTCTCCATACTCAAAACTGCCTAACTAAAGTTTGGGAGAAAGTCAGAAATGTGCAGCTAAACAGCAGCAATTTGCAAAGAAACAGGTAATTAAATAACATTTCTTTCTGGAGAGGAGGGTGAAGGGAAACTGAAGAGCAAAGAACAGGACCTAAAGAAAATCCCCTGGTTCGTGCTATCAGCACATCTATTGTTGTGGGCAGGTTTTCTCCCGGTTAAACCTTTTCAAGCCAAATCCCCTGCAGTTCAGAGCCTTTTAGCAACCGCACAGAAAGGGCCCGGTAATTCATCAGCACTCCTGCGTGATGCACGGCAGGCAGCTGGGCCTTTTTTACAAAATTTTGCATCAGCATTTCAAAGCTGACATAGCTCGGCAGCATTTCCGTGGGTTTAGCCTCCACCGGGAATTGCAGGGTGGACAACGAGAGGTTTGGAAGGGACCAGCTGGGCAGGGGCAAGTACAGGCTTCATGGGGCTGTGGAGGCGGCTTCTCCGGTGGAGTGGAAACCTCTGCAGAGAGCTTCAGAGATTGGGACAAGCGGTGGTGACAGCGGGAGAAGCAGATTTAAGTCCTTGCCCAGAAAGATGGGGACCCCTGCTCTGCCTCAGTTTCCCCCGTGGGAAAGAAAGACCTCTCCAGGCCGTTCTAGGAATAACACATTTGAAAAGATTTCTTGGCAACTATGGCAATAGGGGCCACCCGAATACCCGTAAGCATGTCGTGGCCGTGGATCTCTCATTAAAACCCCTCAGAGGTTCACAGATAAAATCCACATATAAAACTGAAATTTAATTACACAAAAATACTTTGAAGCAGAGATTTGCAGCTACTGCTGTGAGAAACTTAAATTCCAGCAATACAAGAATGATAAATGCTGCATCCTTGAAAGTAACAGGAAAAACAAATCATCCAGACTATCATATTAAAAAGCATATTGAAAAGCAAGATATGCTGGCAAAATCAAATGTGGCCAGTCATACTTTGTGTACCAACCGACATTAGCTTCCTGAAACTTTTAAATCTGCAGAGCAAAATGATTTATAGAAGCTGTTCTTTATCATTCAGGCTTATAAGTCTTATGTCACATAAACCCCCCTGGCATTAGAAGAACATTCAGATTGCAAAGGGAAGCAATCGCAGAAAAGGAGAGCGGAGACAGACTGCATCACTTGGGTCGCACGCGCGCCCTTCTTAATTCCGTCAGCGTACACTATTTTTGCACAGAACAGACAGGGCTTCTTTAGAGAGCAGCTATTCAAC
This sequence comes from Astur gentilis, assembly GCF_929443795.1. Classification (NCBI taxonomy): domain Eukaryota; kingdom Metazoa; phylum Chordata; class Aves; order Accipitriformes; family Accipitridae; genus Astur; species Astur gentilis. Next base: position 20,509,739 of record NC_064905.1, on the reverse strand, counting down.
ATTTTGTTTTTCTTATCTTATATCCTCAAACTTATTTTCAACTATTCAAATGTAGCTCTGAAGGCAGAAACGATTCATTTCTCCCTGGATTTTTCTGTAACACCCTTCACCGTTAAATCCACTCCAGAAACACTCGTGGGCACCTTTGACATGTTCGCTCTACGAGAGTTGTGCAGCCTCAGAGAGGGACTATTCGCCCAAAGTACTTTTTAGCCCTTCTGCCTCATTTCTGCTCAGCTCCAGCCTGCTCCCAGCTCCCACCTGGCCGAGACCTCCCATCCCTGCCGAGGTTCAGTCACCCCATGGAGCGCCGGTCCCAGTCTCCCTTCCCCGTTGTCACAGCTCACCTTTTCCCATCGCCTCCAGATTCACCATCTGCAGCCTTCACACCTCCCGGGTCCGGCAGAGGCTGACGGGGACAAAACGTGCCACGGTCCTGCTCCTGGCTCTGCAGGGACGGCCTCCGCTGCTTCTCCCCAAAGGAATTTCTCTGCCAAAACCTGAGAAGGATTTCCCCGAGTCTGTGCAAACTGCACCTAAGTTTGCGTCTTAAAGCTCGGCCCCACTTGGGCTGGTTCTACCCCTCCAGCCGTCACCCGCCTCTGCTCTCCTGCCACGCCAACCTCCTGCGACGTGTTTTTCGTCACCCATTCCAACTGACAGTTTTTAAAATAATGGGCACGTTTCCATTCCTTCTTCCTATGAAAATGTTTCTCCCCCCACTCCTATTTTTTAATTGTTCCCTTCTCGATTTCCACCAACTATATCTCATTATCTCTTTGTATGTGATATTAAACGGCTCTGTGCTACCCACCACCCCCTGCCTACACAGGCGATTATAGACACATCACAGAGATTTCTCTTGTACTAACAGAATACAATCTTAGATATCACCATTTTGGTAATGGCTGTTAAATATTGACTTTTTTAGGCTGATTGCAGTAGGTAAATGCCTTGTTTACGTTTAATGATCACAAATTAAAATCGGCTCAATAAACTGAACATTTGAGGAGCGCACACTGCACTATATATAATGACTTATTGCTGGTTAAGTCTATAACTTAAATACAAACACCATCTTTAAACATATTTTTAATTTACAACAGCCCAGAAATCGAGTGGGCCAAATGAAAGCTTGTTTAAAGCTAAATTATTTGCCAGCATAGCCACCATATGCCAAGTGCCACAAACAACAATATTCATCACATCAAGAGTCTGGGGATAGTTTCTTTTTAAGATCTTTAGCACAATACTCATCACAAATATTATCAACCAGATGCTCTGTTTTTCCAAGAAACAATTCACTCTCGCTGTGAAGAAAAAACCAGAAATTCTCTCAGACTGCAAGTCCATGTGCACGTCATCACAACCCAATCACAGAAATGATGAAAGCTGTGTCCCTCCTCATAGCCGGTTCCTCCCCAACAAGAGCCTTCCTCCCCCTCTAGTCCATGCAGCTGTGCATGGATACAGAAACAACATCCAAAATATATTCATTCACTCACCAAAGGTCAGGTACAAATTAGTATATCATAAAAAGCCACTATCTTGCCCAGAACATCAGCACTGACGGCTCAATTGCTTTTGCTAAATAATATCTCTGTGGCAGGAAGACTGCAGAAAACAGTATTAAAGCGTAGCTACTGCTCACGATGGTAATGTCAAAGTTAAAAAATTCCAACGTAAAACCTGCAGCCAATAAAAGTATTAATAAGATCAGTGGTTGGCTTGTATACACCATTATATATTATCCATTGTGTAAATCATGGCTTTGATAATGAAATGAATTTTCAGAAACGTAACATGACATTCGTTCACTAAGATATAACACATACCTGCAGGGCATTCAGTGAAAAGCCTTCTGCAGTGCTTTAATTGATGTATAGTCCTTTGTGGCTTATATCTGTTCAAAGTGATCTCAAATCCTACGTTTTTAATTGGCTCAACTGTATTATTATTAATTTGGGTAAACAATTAATGGTAATTTATGGAGCTATTATTTAGTCAGTCCCCCAGACATGATGCCTGACAAGGTTTGGTTTGGATTTTATATATGGGTAGTGAGCCAGAGCACACCAAAAGGACCCCACCATGATCAGGGATTCACTGGGCAAAGTTTTGTTCAAACACATACCAAAAAACCAGTTTGTGCCCTAGAGAGCTGCAATGGAAATATGCAATCGTGACAGAAGATGGCATGGGAAACCAAGGCACGGTTAGATAAAATTACTTGCGTCAAGCAGAGCAAACCTTGTCTCCCTGCTCATGAGCGGTACTGCCAAAACCTGAAAAAATGTCATAAATTATTGTGAAGAATTATTTATGTCTTATCCCTGAATTCTGCTTTCAGATGTTTTCGCTACGGTGACCAACTCAGCTACAAGTATTTGGGATTCCTGTGTCTCTGGCAAGACCCCAGGTGCATGAGCGAGTGCTTCTGGCAGCACTTAACCCTAGGTGGAAGGGATTTAGTAAGCATTAGCTAAATTATACTATTTGAACCAGGTGACATGAATATTCTTTCATTAGTCTTACAGTTATGCTTCATCTTTTGCCAAACCTCTAACTTCTTTATCTTTTCTACTATTTTTCTCCCTTTCCCTTACTAAGGCTACATAAAGCAAGACAGGAAAATGCCAACATGTGGAATTCAGAAGATTGCCTCTGATCCTGTAAAAAGGGCATCCCACAAATGAAAATGCCTCCAACTAGCGTCAAAAGCCAAGAGACACCGCTCTTTCAGACCAGGTCAGATCAAGGAGGACTGTAATTTTCCACCCCTGTTTGATTACGAGCAGAGGCTGGCAGTGCTCAGCGCTGCCATGAGCAAGGCAAACCTCGCCTCCAACCGTGGGCAATAGGAACTTTTCAGGAAAAATCCTTCAGACTTTGTGCAAGGCGGTGGTGGGTTGCCTCATTGCACGGGCTCACAGCACAGGAAGGGCTGTGGGCAATGCTCGATAAACCTCGCCGAACAGATTGGAGCAGAAGTACAGGATCAGGTCCCGTAACGATTCAAGTGCTCTCTGAAATGAACCCTGCTCATCTGTGCTTTGGCTGTCCCCCTGCAGCCAGCCACTGACTGCACCTGAAAATGAAGAACGTCAGTGGTGTGCCAAGGTGTGCACCAAGGACTGACTTGCACAGACATTTCTGTTCTTTGCCCGAAGTTAAAGCTCTGCCTGTAATTTTAAGTCCCCCCTCTGAAGACACGGCTATCTCATTATACTTCGTGCACTGCAAATCATTAACTCTCAGTATAAATCAAGAGCAATGCTTATATAGGAAACGTCAAGGATGAAGAACTGAAGTCAGGGACATACTGTGAAAAAAGGCTCTTAATGATTCAGAGTAATATATTTCAGATGTTTGAACAAACAAAGCATTCATAAACCACTGCAGAACTGCTCCTTTCAGACTGAATGGAGCCTTCATTCCCAAGTTACACAATAGTGATTGAAGGAAGGAGAAAAGCCAAGGACACTAAACCAGGTAAAGCAGTACTCCCCGATATTTTCAAGCAAGGAGGCATAGAAATATTTCACGTTGACCTTCTGTAATACTGCCTACTGCAGTGTGGAAACTTGCTTAAAACTATTTTTTCCTAGCTTCTTCACTTAGCAATACCTGAGGGTAAGAACTGCTCAGTGAAATTTATGCTACATGTTTAAGGAAAAAGCACGCTCATCTTCTGCAGGGTTACTGAGGTTGGAAGTTAGAAGTCAGGAGATCCCTCCCTCCTCGTCTCTCATCAATATATGGCACAAGGGGTCTGGACACCAGCCGTGTACGTCCTTGAAGACCACCTCGAGGAGAAGCCCGGCTGTCACGCCTGCCAGAGCACTGCTAGTGCACTAGAGGAAAAACCTGCATGGGATGAGCTCTTGGGAACACAGCCTTGGGACCACTTTAGGGCTGAAGTGGCCTCGCTCCAGGACTACGTGGACCATTTTACTGAAGCTTACAGTTTGCTGCAATTTGCAGTGGGAGACACAGACCTGCACTTGCTCTTGAGGCACGAAATGCAACTGATGTCCAAGAACTCAAAAGGGTATTTCATGACAGAAGAGGATGCGAGTAGTTTATGTTTGATGACTTATATAGTAGGAGAAGCTGGCAGTTGTCCAGGATGCCAAGGTTAACAACAACCCCTCCCCTACAAAAAATGTTATGGGTGAATCTTAAATGACTACAGATGGTCAGGTGTTGATTTTGCATGTCCTTTGAAAGACAGTACTGTCAGCAAAACAGTGTCTTCTAACCAAATTTTGAAGTTCAACACTCTGTCAGCAGGAAGAGTGTTGGCTCTTTAACTGACTCATCAAAATACTGTTCTTTTTAGTTTCCTCTAGTGACTTTCCATTCGAGTACTGCTCTGTGGCTGGTTCTCCGGGACAAGAATATCTGCACAATTCATAGTTGGGTTTTTTTCTCTCCCCAGTAATATTCCTTTATGGAAAGAACATAAAAATCCTTGCTTTACAGATGGTGAGCTGAAGCAGAGACAGACGTTATTTAGCTGCAGTTACGCAGCGTATCTGAACCAGAACCAGATACATGCCTTATTTCCCAAGGTTACTCTTCCAGCCTCTCCGAGATTACTTTATAATCCCATTATGGGTGGAATAGCTACATACACACAGCTGCCTTCTTTGAGCGCTCGTCTTAAAATGTGAGCAAGGTTTCAGTTTTCAGTGGTCGTCATGCCTTGTTTTGACCTTGGCTTCTGCAAGGGTTTGCAGAAGGGCAGAGTGGGGACAGTTACCATCGAACCTGAAAAAATGGTCTGAGAGGAGACTGGGGACCGGATTAAGGTATACGACCACTGAACTAACAGCCTAACACCACAAAAAATGTCATCGAAGACTTTCTGCACCTTCGTGCATTACATTACACTATAAGTCAACTGAGCTGGTGTTGCTGGAGTCTTTTGATCCTTGCTCAGCTTTTGCATGTGCTCTGGAGACCTGTACCAGCTACAGGCCCCTCGCCCTGAGCAAAATAGGGTGTGCTACTCCATGGCGATGGTGCCCATGGGACCGGGACAAGTCACCTCCTCAGCTGTGCTGGCACCTTCCTGGCCTCTTTTCTACTTCAGCTAGCAGCTTTTCTTCATCCCCCATTTGTGACGGAGAAGACGGCCCCGTGTCCTAGGCAGGGTGCCCCCCTCCGCCCCGGTCAGGGCTGGGGTCCTGGCAGCACTTCTGTGGGGTGCTCCGTTCCTCCTGGGCTCCCTCCCAGCCTCACCATCCCAACATCACTGTCACATTTATCATCGGGCAATGCACGCAAACAGAAAATACAATAGACTAACTCATTTATTTCCACTTGTTATTGATGACCTTTCATGACTTTCATAACTCCGCCTCGTTCCACTACTCATGAGTTATGAGGTCACCCGTAACTCAGGGAAATAAATGAAGTTTCCCATCAGCCTATTGTATATCCCCATTTATTACCTTTTTATTACCAACCTTTAAAGTTTTATCCCCTAGTATCTTGTTTTACAGTGGCATAACATTTAGATGCAGGGATGTATATGAATCAGAACAAAACAGTTCTGTTCAGTCGGGATTCACTGGAGGAAGAGCTATGCTGACCCACGGATACAAGTGCCATTTTGTCCAAGCCATCAGACCACGTCTGAGCCTCTACAATCAAATTATGCCGGTGCTCAGGATCTTGCATTTGTACTAAATGAGATACAATGTTTTCTTCTGACTAATTCGCATTAAGATCATTTGTGGAACAAGGTTAGCCATAGAAATGACAAGGCATATTATACAAATCATTGGTTCAAAGGTTTAGAGAGGATGTTTGAGGGCTAGCTGCTAGCAGATTCAATGGCTCTACAGAGCTGCATACGAGCTGAATAACGATCTTTTAAAAAGCTTCAGCTGCAGCATTTCTGAGCAAGTACAATGCTTCTTAACAGATTCACTTTTGTCTTTGACCTGTCAGTAAAATGCCAGAAGAATTAAATCAGACAGTACAGTAATCCTCAAGGTAATACTTAAATTCGTTGGCTGTATTTATTGCAGGAGCTCCTGTGCTCCAGATGCTTTAATGACCAGTTTTGCAGGACATGGCAGCCGGTGTGTACACCTTCATGGCCTTGCCTTCACAAATTGTGAAATGAGCCATGGGCAGTGCTGGCCTGGGCACAGCCCTCCATGCCACGGGGAGAAATTTGGAGCTACATACTGGATGCTGGAGTTGGGGCAAGTGTGGTCCCTTCTCCGTGCAACAGAAAACCACAAAGGCTTCCCGACGTCTAGAAGCAGAGTAAACCATGAAGAAGGCTAGAGCTGTCTTCCAGAAGTTTTGCAGGACACAAGAAACTGCAGCTGCAGAAATCAGCTGCTGATCAGCATAGACAAACATGAAATAATTAGCCCATGAGCAGAGAACCTATCAAGGGAGCAGCTGCTAACTGCTGCAGTCGTGTGCAACACTCAACAGGAGGTGAGCATTAATTTATTAATTTATTTATTTTGAACAGAAACCTTTGAGACCACCATTTGGTGCACAGTGAGAAAATCAAAGCAAAACTATTATGCCACCAGAAACCAAACAAAACATTGTGATTTTTCTTCTTGCTTACTATAACCTAGGTGGCTGTGGCAAGGAGCAAAGTGTCACTGCCCTGTGAAATGGATACTGCAGCCCCAGAACCGGCCCAAGACCAGAAAAAGGTTGAGGGTAGGGCATAAATAAAGTCTTCATTACTTTAAGAGGAAAATACCGGGATTACCCACTGAAGCTTTCAAAATGCAAAAGGATTGGAGACCTGGTAATACTGATATATTGCCACACTTGCAAGGAGTACAAGAGTGCTATAATAAGGAAATATGGGCAGACTGGAGAACTCAGAGCAGCTTCATAAAATAAACCAAACAGATCTTCAAAAATATTTTTTTCAGGCAATTAACTGAAGTCAAGAATATGGAGGGAGTGCTGGCTTGTTTCCAAAGGGAAGGCTAGAAAATAAATTGAAAGGACAAGAAAATTGTCTCTGAATCAGGACCAAATTCCATAGTTCATGGGACCATTTCTACTGACTTTCTACAAAGTAATTTGCTTTAAAAACTGTAGACATTCGTCTGATCACCCCGTGGGACTCGGCACAGGGTCCACCATACCCTGGGCCACAGAGCACTGACACCAATATGAGGATGCTGCAAATGGCGTTTATTCAACTGCGTCACGCCCTTATATACTGTCTGTCGGTCATCCCGCCTCCCTTAACCCTTCTCTTTCCGTACATCGCGAGATCTTCCGAGCGCCAATCCCTACAAAAAACACAAATGTAAATGTCCTTCCCTGGACCCAAGTGAAGGTTCCCCCTACCTGGATAGCAGGCAGCTCCCCAACACCAGTTCACACTGAAGGGCTTATTCCCCACAGCTCCGGAGAGGTGGGGGGGAAGAGGGGACAGAGGACTTGTGCCAACCTTGAACTATGGCTGGGAGCTGATCCTGGAAAAAGAACAGCAGAGCCATGGTGCCCTTCCTGAAAGGATGCTCAGACCCACGTAAATCTGTCCTACAGAAGGAAGAGCATGTGCTTAAATACCCACTGCTCTTGGGAACAGAAATAAGGAATATGAGCCTCACATAGCAGTTTCCCATTGCAGATCACCTTTGTTTTATTTGTAATGGGAAAAACCCTTTACTTAAGTATCCTTTTTTTCCGTAACTCTTCCTTGTTTTGTGAACCAGCACCTTCTCAAGTAACATTTCCCTGCAAGTCCTGGTGAGAAAGTTCTAGAGGAGCTGAGCAGCAGAGTATATAGCCTGCAGAAGACTTTATTGGCAGTAGGGTAGAAGTCTTTTACAATCTTTTACAGGTGAATGGGGAAAACTCAATAATGTTCACTATCATTATTGAGTATAGTTATTAGCTTTGAACGTTTTCTAAAATAAGCCTGTCATTAAGACAAACGTCTTGTTAATGGTAGGAATTTCCCAACTGAAGCATTAAAAAATCTGCAGTGCCTGCATCATTAGCTGCCTTGGAAAGCTCCTTTGCTCTCCCCAGCTCCATGTCACAAAGTGCCACCTTCTGCTCCTCTCATCTGTGCCACTTCCACCCCGGAGCCATTCCCATCACGATTCCTACTCTCTGCAAAGCCTTTCACGGCTCTGTCACGTGCTGGTCCTTTCTGTTTGCATTGCAGACAAAGAGGATGTCTGCACTAACTTGGAGTGGAGGAGAAGAACGTTAGAACAGAGAAAGTCCACCATGTCATGACCTACAGCGTGCTCGGCTGCTTGACGTATGGGATGAAAATGATATGACCCCCACAACTCCAGCTCTATGTAAGGAAAAGCCAACCAGAAAAAAAGGGGCAAACCAATGCTCTCCTGAAAATATGGCCCATTATCTGCCAGATCTTGTCCAAGTTTTCTCCCATCCTCTGGGATAGCTGCCCCTTAGCCCCCCCCAGCACCCAGCTTCTCAGCTCTCTCCTCTTCTCCAGCAGCTTCCCAACCTGCTCATAACGATATTCTCAAAACTTTCTATTCCCACATCACAGCTCACTCTGCCTTCATATATTACTATTTATAACACAGCAAAATGACGCTATCCAAACCAACAGAGTCGATGACCCCGATAGATGTGGTCTACAAGTTAGGACTTTGGACCTGGAGGTCCCCTCCATAATTAACACGGAGAAAGTCTGAGGTACCTGTCTCTGACTAGCGAAGGTAGTGAAAGCCCAAAGTAACCGAGGTGTTAATTTAAGCCCCTCAGTTAGATGTCCTGGATTAGGTGGGATGAAGAACCGGTGCCTCGGGACATACTTTCATCACCTTTCTGTAAATAAAAGCCATGTTTTCCATTACAAAATGCAATAAAAGAAAATAAATATTTTATAAGCCTGAGGGAACCTGACATTTTTTTCTCACCTTGCTAGGGTGAAGCCAGCATTGTGCTCCCTGTTTCAGTACAGCAGAAGTTAATATTTTCAGTATTAGTAGTATATGCTGACCATAACATCCAGGTTCATACCAAGTGGTTACCAGTACGTATTGTGGGAAGGGTCAGTGTTAGGGATAGACTACAATGACTTACCTGATAATCAAAATTTTAATCGTGACGGAGGTATCACTGAGAGTCTGCTCTGATAATAGCATCTGGAGCCAGCAAAAATCACCTTGCACTTGAAATGACCTTGGCAAAGTGACTTCTATTGAAATAACTGAGCTTCCCAGGTTCTTCTCAAAATAATAGAAATACATCTTCTGTAATGTAATTTAAGAACTAGCTACCAGGCTGAGGGCAGTTTTGATTTTATTGATATTAGTTTAGTGAACACTGTATATTGTAAAACTGATAGAGTGGGAAAATGACTTCACTAGATATCAAATTTGATGGAGCTGGTAGCTGACTGCAAACGTAAGTATGGGAACTATCACCTAAGGAGGTACTCAGTATTTCATTGTGGATTTTTTAATGTTTCATATTCAGAATAACCTAAAACAGTGGCCCTGAAAACAATAAAATATGCTTGTGTAATACTGCCATTTATGTGCAGTTACACTTCATTATCCCTGTAATCTAACATGGTGGCTCAAAAAGGAGAACATGAACATTTTCTGAGTGATTTAACAGGATGCTTTAATGATGTATTGAAAATGAACATTGACCCTATGTAATAGGTGCTAAACTGACACTCTTAAAGCACTCCATCCGTTTCACTCAGACTGACTATCCTTCTTAAATCATCGGTGTGTCATTTTTATGATGCAGATCCATCTATTGAGACTATGGGACTGTGAAATGTCATAAAAAAAGGCAATAAGAAAAAAAATAAAATTAAGTTGCAGGTGGCAAGTATTAGCATTTCAAAATGTTCTGTTGCATTACACTATTATTCCATCTCTGTCAAGGGGCAACAAGATTCAATTCTCACCTTAAAGAGCCTGTGCTGTTGAATGCATTAACGCAGGGCGCAAGGAACTCTTGTGCCAGCTGAAGGGCATTTTACAATAAAGGTAAAATATATTTAGGACTAAATTTGATAGGACACAAGGGTCAGCCTCCCCCTCAGATGACAAAGCTGTGATTGCTTCTTTTCTTCCCTGTTGTGTTCCTTAGCTCCCAGGCTTTTCACAAATTAAAGCGCTGAAACTTTTTGCCCACTAGAAAGCTGAAACAAAAGGCAGGGTGGCAAAGGATTTAACTGTAACCCTAAAAGGTCAGGCTCTCCAGCTGGCACTGCTCGTCCAAGTGTTTCTGCAATGCAGACCGAGGTCATTTTGTTATGGAAAACAGCACAAAAGTGGTTCCCTTCAGCTTATTTCTAACCCTCGAGCTTTAAGCTGAAGTGAGATTATAAACTGAGTTAAATCCCCTGAAATCACCACCAGGCAGAGAAACATCCCGTGCGGGATGTCAAGGATTTTGAGTAGTGTTTAAGGGCATACGTGCGGCTCTGAGTGGAGCTATAATTAAAAAGTGTAATTATTCATAATGATTTCCTAGAGAGGAGCCGGCTGGCACTGCAATGGTGGGATGCCATCAGCCATCCCCGTTTGCGGCGACAGAAGGATTCATTCTGGCTCTCACGGAAACCTGCCATCACCAGCGGATTTTTATTCTTGGAGACCAAAGCCGCTGACTCAAATACGTAGTGAAATAATTCAGTAAAATCAGTAATCGACTATTTCCAACCAGCAGTACACAGAAAATTCCTTGTACTGTAATATGTGAGCACCTCAAGAACTGTAGCATCTATTTACTATACCCTGGGAAGGAGGAGAAAGGGGATCTCAGCAGCAAGCCTGACTTGCTTGGGTTTGCAGAGGCACAGAAATTCCCACGCAGTACCCCCCAGGATGATTCGACTCCAATATCCTTGTCTTAGTAAGTGCCACGACCCAAACATTTTCAAAGATCCCTAACAGACTTTGATTCTCAACTCCTAGAGAAAATAAAAACTAAATCTCTTGAACCCTTTGCAGGTGGGTGTAGAAATAATCCTTATCATTCCAAAGCTGTAGTTTTAAACCCCAGCATCTCTGCACAACCAAAGGTTGCAAGCATTGTATTTCTCCAAATCAAGATGACTGTCTTCCACGTCCATGGAATTTGCACCACGCTAATGAGTCATAAATGACTATACTTGACGCCTGCTGCTCTGCCAAGTGGGAATTTACTATCAATGTAATTCTGGGTGGAAAATAATAATAACAGTATTTTTTAAAAAAAGAGAGAGAGGCAGAATTGGGAGGCTAAGAAGGAAACATCACTGTTTAGTGACTGTTATAAAATTTGGTGATGCGAAGCGTTCCAGAAGTCTGTATGACTGTAGGAATTATGGGATAACAGTCAGTTAGGATACATCCCCACTAGGTTCTCTCTACTGACCACCTTGCCCTGCACACACAAAGCAACACTGTCAAAGACTCATAATTTTCTCAAATTTGGGGTAATTTTTTATATATATAGCAAGTTCAGAAAAAAAATTCCTGACTCCAAGTGCAGCCCAACTGCCAGGTTTAAATCCAATACTGGAAAACATCCAGTATTAAAGCTTCACACTGTAGTGGTATTAACAAGATTTTTTTTTTCTGTAGCATGGACTAAACACTGGACATTTCTCTAATCTTGTTACCGAAAGCTGCTGAGCAATTCTCACCGCGGTTTCCAGAAAGCAAATAAAAAAGACAAATTCATTTTCAGCAGGTTCCTGGCATGCGACATTTCAGCTCAAACGGATTCGGTTTGGCAAAGGCGTAAGAACTGGAAATAAAATCTCTCTCTAAGGAGCATCGAGTGGAGGCTGCTCCCAGCCAGGCAGCCCCATCCCACCCCACCGCATGGGGCACACAGGCACCCAGAGCCCCGCCGAGGGTGGGCAGGAGCGGAAAGCTCCATCTTTTTCCTAAACTCTCCTCTTTTCTTGCTTTGTTTGCCTTTTCTCGGCAACTTCTCAAACCACGTTATTATTTCAGGCTTGGCCCTAAGCCACCTCCTATGAAGTCCTCTCCTCCCACCTCCAGCCCCGCATCCCTTCCCCTCCCCGTGACCAACCCTCTCTCCGTTCCACCAAACCCATCACCGAGGAGGCAGCTGGACCACGCGACCCACCGCTTTCAGCGATCAAAACCGAGGGTTCAAAGTCTGCCGATGACCAGGGGCTTGGGGCTGTTACCCCTGCCCGCAATCCAGTTTATTTTAATTCTTCCTAATGTAAATCTGGCATAGGATGATTTTCAAGTTCTTGAATTGGCAGCCTCTGCAGCAGCCTTTCAGATGTCCACAGTACATGAATGTGTGAACTCCTGTATATATCGATGCAGACGCAGTCGCACCCCCTAAAGCACGCTTCAGTATACGCGCTTCCCCTCAAACCCATTTAATTCCCAAATGGAAATGCACAAGAAATACTTTTTCTTTGACAAGCCCGGTATTTGTGCTGTAAGTGAATTGGGAGTGATTCACCCCTATGGTAAGGAATTTGCAAAACATATTCTAACTGTTTACTATATCAAACAGTTTAAATTATGACTGCATTTTATCTTTCCATTCACAGAAGGCTGGCTTTTTCTTTATAGGCATTCATCTAATGGGATGCTGTCTGTGCTATTTTCCCCTGTGACTGGTAGCAGAGTCTTCAGTCAGCAGTTTCGTTCCTGCAAAAGGTTTTATTTCAATGGGTTCTGGAGTACGTGTTACTCAGTAATAAATAAACACTAACCAAGCCGGGACGATTAAAGATCAATTAAGGCATAATAAATTTTATAATAGATTGTGGCAACAGAAGGTTGTTGTGCTTCTCAGCCTGAGGACCGAACCTCATGGCACTGGAAAAGCTGAACGATGGACGGTTTTCCTGGATTACTCAAAGGAAGGTAGTCTGTTTGGATACAGAGTGGAGGGAAAAGGGAAAGAAGGAAGGTTGAGGGTGAGAAGAGGCTGGGATTCTCTATGCCGTGCTACCAGCAGGGTGCTGTGTATTGTCCTTGAGTTTCCTAAGGGATGCAGTTAACAAAGTTGTGCCCTTTATTCCTACTGAAATCAAGCAGGAAAGTCTATTTCAGGGCTTATATAAATATAAAACATTATATATTTTATCTATAGAATTATATACTTTATATGTATTTGACTTTGCAGGCTGTTGCATTTCTGCTAACAAGAAGCAAGCTGACAAGGTAACTAATGCAAAACAGTTTCTATGGGCCAGTGTGGTATTTTTCCTACCTGCAGCTTTCAGAGCAAATACTTCACCTGCCAGCAATTAACGTGATGGAATTGTATGAGCTATGCAGAAGCATAGGATGGGTCGGTTTAAGCGATACATCAAATCGCGAGGGCAAACAAAAGTCATTTACATCACATCGGAGTCAACCTTCTCCCTGACTATGCATCCCATGCTGTCTTCGTGGTATTTAGGCAAGTCACTCGGGGAAAGTCACCAATTCTAAATGCCTATAAACGAGTTTAATTCGGCAACACCAACAGAAACCCTCTCATTCGCTCCAGAGGATTTTGGCTCTGATGCCAAGTACCCAGTCCTCTCCCGGAGGAAACGGGGAAGGAACTAATGTTTTTCCATGCGATCATTACTTTTGTATTCTGTTAGACATATGCAAAATATATTATAGCTTATGCTTGCACTTAAGGTAGCCCCTAGTACTGCTTTTGTTGGGAAGAAACATTTAAAGCTGACAACAAATAGACTTCAAGCACACATCAGAGAGGAACTTTATGACACTGCAGAGCCAAACACCACCAAATCACCTGCCCTTTTTTGAGAATCAGCGAGACACATATACATCATGTGCCTTTTACCCAGTAACGGATCTTAGCATTTCAATTGGCCCAGGTTTTAAATATATTTTAATCATCCTAATATTCTTATTATTGTAATATATTACTGGGATATTAGATTGCAATTCAATTAAAAAATGTCATCTGCAGATAATTTATTCTATGCTCATTATTAATGGAATACTGTCGCCTTGTTGGCATTTTCATATAGCAATGTAACTCACTGTACTACTCCAGAAAAATATAAATTACATTTCATCCCTTAACAGCCATTGGAAGAGCTGGGTATAGCTTGCTTTGCATTCTTTCCACCCTCTGCCGGGGGTACATTTAAACAGGGTTTTGTCTGTTACTGTGAAACCACTATCGCCCATTGGCATCACCGCGTTGGGCGATGCACCCAGGACCGGCATCAGGGTGGAAGCGGAGAGGTTTGCCGTTGGGCCCTCCTCAGTCGACTTGCATCCACAACGACCCCAGGGAACAGCGGTATGTGTAGGCGATAATAAGAATATTAGGATGATTAAAAGGTATTTAAATATTAAATGCTTAAAAGCAGTGCTGGATAAAAGGCCTTCAGCAAGTTACTCCGAGATTTTCAAAACTCTGGGTATGCAGTGAGCTGAGGGACAAAGTCTAAATTGAGGATAGGTGCCTGCTAGGAAAAGTCTGCTGATAGTGGTCCAGCAACGATAAGCTACACCAGCAAATCTGCCTTGTCCGCATGCCATTTATAGGGGCATAAAATGAGCTTTGCTGCTACAGCTTATACCAGCCCTCGATGAAATACCTATCCTGGCAAAACACTAATGTGCTGAGTCCAACGCATCGATGCTGGGGTTATTCCAGGTATAAAGATATTACAGAAAACCTTCTGCCCTAGATGGCATTATTCCACTAACAACCTTCTCCAGAGCAGCACTGGTCTCGGCAGGGATCGCGTTCCACTGTGCAGAACTGCAAAGCAACATTCAGCAAACGTCCGTCTCGTAGAGAAATGTTCGAAATCTGCTGCCGCTCCGGCTGCAGGCAGCTGCCTCCGAGCCACGGCCGGGCCCGGCAGCATCGCGCTGGGGACAGGCTGCTCGGCACAGGCTGCCGCTTAAAATAAACGGGGGTACCCACCACGCTCGCAAACAACTGCTTGTTCCTCACTGCAGCACAGACGTTTTGTGCGATCTCTTCTGTCAGCTGAAAATTACTTAGGTTTCTTTTTTATTTTTTTTATTTTTTTATTCCACTTTGCAGCGGTGGATCTGCACCCGGTGGCTGTTTCACTGCTTGTGCCAGCAGAAGAGATGCGGCAAAGCAGCGGGGAGGCGATGGCTGGTGCTTCCCAGGCTCTGCTCCCTTCTCCCTTCTCCTCCGCGGCCAGCTCAGTGGGGCAGCTCGTTGGGGTTGGCCATGGTCCCCATATGGCCGTGCCTGTACGGTCACGTGCAGCCCATAGAGCTCATCTCCCAGCAGAACCTACCAGCTCAGGCTGAGCTTGCACTGCCACAGCTCCCGACAGCCTGGAGCCAAATCCGAGCAAGCCAAAGCGTCCCTTGGCACGGGCGGTGGCTCTCGAAGGGGAGACTGAAGTGGTGTTTGCAAGGTCTGAAGTCCTCGGTGGCGTGCGTGAGGCTCTCTGTCCTCATCGCACATCGGGATAACACCAAGCAGCAGCTTAGTGTGAGACGGGTCCCACGTCTTCCTCATCCCATGCCACTCCCAGGGTGGGACAGCCATTGGAGCGATCCCCTGCCTCTCCTAAACCAGCAAGCGGTATCAAAATAAAGTGCAACCTTGGCTCACTTCCCACCCCACCGATCGTTTCAGTGCAGCTGACGTTCAATCTGTTAAAGCACAGTCTTGGGTATTTTTTTGGTTGTGGTTATGTAGACTGAAATATATAACAAACAAATCAAATCCTGTTGCGTAAATCTCTGGAAATATTTAAAACCGTGGGCTCCAGTGCCTCTTTCCCATCTGAGCATCACTCAAGCCTGCTCTGCTCCCTCCCACTCCTGTGCTCTCCCTCTGGATGCAGACGGACACAGGAGTGCCATTTCAGGAGCTTGAGTTTTGATCCCAGGTAAATGCTCAACTGGGTGCTGAATACAGGAGAACTGAGGTATGCATTTTTGTGCCTTTCTAAATTGAAGCCAAATGCCTTTTCCCTCTGTAGTCTCCAGAAAAACATCTATTTTAAACAGCTGTTCAAACTCCTGCTTTGACCTTACGCAGGGCTCTCCACCAGCATTGCTGCTTTTTTTTAAAGAGAAAGCTTCGTGCTTCCCTCTATGCAGGGACATCACTGCTGCTGTGGCTTTGCCTGATGAAACGGAAGGATCCGGCGGTGAAACAGCCACCACCACCATGGCAAGCCTCCCTCTGCATGCATGAAGCCACGGAAGCAGAGGGCATGTCTGGAACGCAGGACACCACGAGATGCTCCCGTGACGAGACGCTGCATTAAGCCACAGGCCACGCTCGCAGCGAGGCACCTGCTTTTGTTAGTATTCTCGCTCACTGCAACAAAAAATAATCAGAAATAGTTCCTGTGCCTAAATAACTGTACGTAAATTACGGGTAGAAAGAAGCAAAGCGCTGTTCCTAATTTTACTTAGCAAGTCACCGTGTCACTCAACGCTGGCTGGACCTCCCTGAACGTGCAGAGGTCAGACAGAGGGGGAGAGTAATGTCTTTCGTCCCAGGAGGATTTTGGGAACGCCAGGTTGCAATCACCCCGAATTTCCATTTATGCATCAGCAACGCAGGCTGCCTCCTGGTTCTCGGGACAACCACCTCGGGCAACCACCATCTCGGGCAACTCACCGGCACCGAACCCTCAGGGGAGAGCTCGGAGCGTCCCGCAGCCCACCCCGTCTCACGTCGGCTTCGGGCGGCGGGGATGTTTGCACAGCTTGAGCAGTAAGATGCACGCGCTTACCGTTTTTAACTGATGAAGCACACTTCACAGTCATTTGCAGCAGAAATTTAAAAAACGCATTTTAATGAGGTTCTGTTAGCTGGCATCTTGCAGGTGTCAGGAGAGAGCCACATGGCTTGAGCAGAAAAGCGTTATTTCTGCCGGTAGGGTTTAGAGGCGAGGTTAACCAGCCCCCCCGACTGCTGTGGTGTCTGAGGGCTGATAGATTTCTCTGCTCTTTCCTAATTAGAAGCAGATAATCACTGTGACAGTGACAAATGATATTGCGCACAGTAAATTTAATATTACAAATATTATAGTGTGGTTTTTACTGCTGTGTCAAAGCCCTTTGAAGCAAATTCAACACTTATATTATGAAGGAAGGTTTTAAAGATTTTCCTTGTAAAAACCTACACAAACCCCAGACAAGGTTACTTCAAGGCTCAGAGATCTAATTAGCAGACTGCTGCTTAAGCAGAGCATGCCTCTAACTTTCTGGTTATGGTTCTTGCATAGTGTTTAAATTCCAGCAATATATGTAAAGCAGCAATTCAGCATTAATGCCCTGCTGGATATTACAGCTTTATTTTCATTTAGTTTGCGTGAGTACAGAGAAACCCCAAATCCAGGAATGAATATTGCACATTACTTGGTAGGTAAATTACAGATTTTGAACTTTTCTAATTGCACAGCTTTGAATAAAACGGTTTTATAACAAAAAGCGATCCAAGATCCCATAGCATTTGAGAATATTACTGATGCTGCCGGTACGCCGCACTGGTTCTGCATCCCATGGGAAGGATGTGGATGTTCCCTATAGACCAACTCAACCCGCATCAGAGAAAAATAAACCCTCTCCAGCTCCTTGGACACACAAAAGCCAGTCACGGGCTTGTAAAGCCCCCAAAAGACTGGGAAAAGGGCACACCGGGGCAAAATGGAGCAAACCACCAAATTAACGGAAGGAACGTATCACCCAGGTGCAGCGTGGTGTGGATGGGGAAGGTAAGTGCAGACAACGGTCAAGTAAGGAAAACATTTCAAAATCCTCTCCAGCATACGGAAAACATGACAAAGCCCCGTGTTACTTTTACAGCAGCACAGCAAGACCCAAATTTTTACGGCAGAGATCAGTAATATTTTGTTAACTATGTAGCGTTAGAACTCCAAAATTACTAATGTTAAGGTTTGCCTTTAAATTTGGGCAAGGTCATTCTTGCAGGAGTACAGCTCCTCTCACCTCTTAATGTTCCCAGGTCAGACGCTCACACTTAATAGCCCTAAATATCCAGTTTTCTGTCAAAATCATTGAATCATACCCAAGTGCTGATTAAGGGACCAATTTACCTCTTTCTCTACAATACAGTGCCACATATTAGACCGCTGGGAAAAGAGAGGAAAATCTTCTCAGAATTTCCTTAGACTCTGCAGATGCTAAATGCAATTTTGATTTCCCAGACCCCGAGCAGCTCATTTCCTCTGTCCAGGACTTCTACCTGGCTTAGCAGCAGACCCCTGGAAACACCTAATGAAGGATCAATAGAAAAACCACATCAAATCTTAATGCTAATTTCCTTTCTCACTGTAGTTACATTATTAGTGTCACACTTCTCAGAAAGAACCATACATGCTACTTGAATGGACAACTAATAAAGTAAAGAAATTAAATTAACAGCTCCATGTGTGGCCCTAAATAGATTAGAACAGTCTAATTTTAAATTATGATAATTTAATCTAGACATCAACCAAGCAAGCAAGCTTCACGTTTTATAGGTATTGCTTAATCTTGAATTACTACAAGGCAACACGCGTAGATGTTACCTAGATGCTACTTATAACACGACATTTAGATAAAAACCTATTGTAGCATCCATACGCACGAGAAGTTGGTGCAACTGAGAAAATGAATCAACCAATTGATTCTGCACTAGGCCAAGTCAATAGCAGATGTATCTTTCTCTACGGTTTTGTATTTTTAATTGTGGTATATCATCATCCCCCCCTCACAGAACTTCCCCTTTTACAACAGTAGTGGAGGTGACCTTCCTAGTGCATTCATTTTAATGTCCCATTTGCTTATTTTCTTAGGAAAATAAAAGTTTCCTGGCCAGTACAGCACTCCATGTGAAATCTGCAGCACAGCATGAACTGAGCAATGCAATCAGCAACAGCGAAAGCAACCTCAACTCGCCAAAGAACACACACGATTATTAGAATTGTGGTTTGCATTTAAACATCTAACAAATTTCCCAGTTAAGTTATGCACATAGAAAACATACCAAAAAGTACTGTTACACTTTTGGAATGGAAGATAGCGCAAACAAATCTACACGTCTTTTTTTATTCAGGAATACATTTGCAGAGTAATTACGTGGCAGGAAAGCTAATGTAATTAAAAATAATGCAATATAAATTGTTGTGGAAATGTAATATTCTATGCATGCCTTATTTCTTACTCCACTGTAAGTGGTTTGGGTTTTTTTGGTTTTTTTTGTTGTTTTTTTTTTTCTTCAGATCCGTGTGGCAGGAGGTTTGCAAATAAGCCAAAATACCCAGCAGTGGTATTTCATTAAATAGCATGATACAGAAATACTACTTTGGGACTATTAATAGTGTTGAAATAATCATATTAATGTTGGTATTCCATTAACATTTTCTAGAACACATTAACAATTTCAAGGTTGTCTGTGGTGTTATCTTAGGGGTTTTTTTGTTAACTACAGCTCTGCCATGAGGATGAAAATACACGTGTGACTCTCCAACATCAGTGCTGGCAAAGTCACTGCCCAGCACAGAAAGACGCGGCAGAGTTCAATTTGGATTGAATTTTCCTTACGCTGAATGAAGCAGGATGGCACAGGACCATCCTCAGACTGCTCTGGACTATCTCAGTTCCGAGTGTAATTTTTTATCCCATCACTGATACTAGCAAAAGCTCTCTCAAGTTTATACCATCTATACTGGTATAAAGATGACTGATACCGTTCCAACTTCTCAAATTTTGCTAACTCACATCAATATGATTCTTCTAACCCCGCGTAACTACAGCCTTTACTTCAAATATACGCACATACATAAAGCAGCAAAACCTTCCAACAAAGCAAACGAGGTGCAAATTATACCAGTTCTGTCTGTAGGCAAAATTCAGAACCATATTCTTTATTTTCTTTGCAGTCAGAAAACCGAGACAGAAATCCTTTGTGCACATTCCCCTTCACCGACCTGTTGGAGGAGAACGGTTTTTCCCTCCTGGAGAAGTGCTGCCCTGGAGCAGCCGCGCAGGCTGATGAGAAGTGGAGAGCGCTCGGCTTCACCACCTGCACTGCGGTTTTGGCCCAGGCAGCTTTTCCCATTCTTTGCAAGAACAGTCTTGCAGTAGTGGCTCCTCCATTCCTTGGTGCGGTGAAGAAATGTTGGAAAGGTCACCTTGTCTGTCTCTGTAATAATTCTGCTACGTCCTTCAGATGTGTATGTCCCTCCCAGCCTGACTCCCTCTCGTTCTCTCCTCTGGATTAGGGATACACCTATACGTCGGGATACACCTATGTGCTAGCGTAAACCTCCACGGCAAAATTTCAAAAGCCAGGTGCTGACATGTCTATATTTAAATTGCACAAGGAATGAAAGCTTACAGAGCCTGCTGAAGCGGACACTATCCAACCATCCCCATTTCCAAAGATATTTATGGTTGCTTTACTCTCTATTGCATAATTCTCCAGTGATTAATGGCACGTATTGGTGGAAAACCTGGATGTCGGTAGTGAAGTTAGCTGGTGCAGGAATGGCACCCAGCAGCAGCTGCTGGGCTGAGCTGCGGCTGCTCAGCCCCGGGGAGATCCACGGGAGCACGGCGGGCTGAGCTTGCTCCCCAGAAAGGGATTCCCTTGGCTGATTTGTCTTGGGATTTTTATATTAAGTTCCATGCATGTGGTCAGCTTGCGGTGAAATGACGGCACTGAAATCTGCTGTGGTCTCTATCAAAAAGAAAGGCTTTTAAAATCAGTATTTTCAAAATCATTGTAGCAATTGTTCAGATATTTTTTCTTATTTTTCATAATGCAGGTCTCTCTGGATTTCTTTTGTTAATTTTGGTTGTTTTTTTTTTTTAATTTAAGTACAAAATAGTTTAATGTTGGCCTTATTACATGTGTTTGTGTGTAAGCATAGAATATAGTGAATTAATTGGCTTGTGAATGAGATTCCACTTTGAAGTGCAACTGCTGCATTTCAAGAATTTCTTTTCTATTTTGTCACATTTCCTAAAATCTCATTATATTGGAGATATTTCCAGTGTCTCCCATTCCACCTAATGAAAATGCAGGAAAGCTTTCCTAGTCAGTATATCCTGGCAAACACAGCTCCTGTTCTATTACACTACCGTTAAAGACTTCACATTCATGCCCTAAATACCTCTGGCACTTGGAAGTGATATTAGTAAAATATCAGGGAAAACTTTCCAGTAAAACCGTAGGGCTTCCAGCAATTTTCTCCTGGTGGTCTTCCCAGACACGCTCACTTTGCACATCGGGCGAAAGCACAACACGACAGCACAGGCTGTGAACTACCCGCGTGATTTTCATCCCAACGATACACCAGGGCATGATGACATAAATAGTAAGAGGAAAAAATAAAGCGTCATGATGTAATTCGAAAAAGTTTGATTACTACAAGCCAGATCTTACCCAGCGACCCAAGGGAGGAGGTTAGAAGAGATTTTATGAACCGTACAGGGGGACCTCAACCCGCCGGAGAAATGGGCCAACAGGAACTCCATGAAGTTGAGCAAAAAGAAATACCAAAGATGGGCAAAAGGATGTTCATTCCCGCAGGACGGGAAGGTCCGAATTCCTCAAACCACGCACTGTGCTATCTTTTGACAGCGTCAAGAAGATACAGTTTAGGTACGGACTCATGGCAGCTGCTGACCAGCTCTGAGACCTTGTGCTCCTGTTCCTGCAGGCAGCTCTGCCCACGTACGACCCGTCCCTTCATCAAAAGAGAACGATGCTTTTGTCCAAGCTTCTAGCGAGCCGATCTAGTTAAAAAAAAAAAAAGAGGATGTATATCGGAATGTCTCTGCACGCATTTCAGATCCGCATTACATTTCCCATCAGTGACTCCATCCATCTCTCACTTGCCACAGAGCTGTGTGGATTGTTTACAGATAAACGAGAATGAAATGTAAACTCCTTTCAGATGAGTAAGATATACAGGCCATGTCACTGGGGCTCTGCAACACGCATTTATGTAAAACAATAGCCTATGTATGCAAGGAAGAGCAGGCACTTCTATTTTGTGGTGACACTCATCCCTGTCTGATATAGAAGTATCATTACAGCAGGCCCCAGCTGGAATTGTTCATAAAGTGCAAGATTTTATTTCAAGTGCTCCAGTCTAATTTCAGAGACGTACACACGAGTATATGAATTTCTGCAGAGAAACAATGTTAGTCTGATGATAGTGTATTTTATTAAAGAAAGGCTCTAAAATAGCGATTTCATTATTTCCATTTCTGCAGGAATGGTAACAAATTTTATCCACATGGCTCGAATCAGTCAGTTGATCCGGAGCTTTTTGCCAACTGAAGAATCGGGGAAGAAAATGAAAATATGCGTCCTCACCTGCTGGGCATTGCCCCTCGTACGCTCAGCACCTCCCGCCGGCTGTACGGACCGGGACTTGGGCAGCTACGGACACTCCTGGTTTTGGGGAGGTAGGGCTGGAAAGTCCTATGGGAGGACAGCCGAGGCTGCAGAAGTCCCCACCAGAAATCAGGATGCTGGGAGGGTGTCCAAAGAGGAGGAGATGCCAGGATGGCCAGAATGTGTTTCATGGTTGGGCTGAAGTGGATACTCTGAATTCATATAAAATCCATCAGGGATGAAGACAAGACTGCTCCTACAACACTACTTGGTTCATTTCATTGCATGCTAACTTTCCTGTATGGTGATTGCCACAGAAACAGCCACTGGCAGGTGGATTCTTCTTCCTTGGGTGGGGAAAGTTTGGGATGTCAAAGAATTTTTCCTCCTGAGCTTTTGTGATAAAATTATTCCATTCAGCAAAATAGGTATGAGTGGCACAAAAAAGTGGAGCTTTCATGGCACATTTTCTCTAGTCATGGAGAAAAAATAATAAAAACTAATGATGAGGCACTGCTTTATGGGACCACCCAACTCCTCCAAGCTCTCTCCTCTTTCATCCACTTTTGCCAGTGCTGACTCTCCATTCAGGTAACAGGATTTTTAGGCTTTCCAGTAAAGGTCAATGCTCTTGAGAAGAACCTAAATAATCAGCAGCCGAGTTCTGCTCAGAACTTCAGAAGAAAGACAGGCAGGGTGCTAAATAACCAAACTGCCATCTTTCCACTCTTACTGTTGCAAATTGAGAGCTTTCCAAGACAGCCCCATTATTAATGCCATAAATCTGTTACACATTTTATTCAAACATGCAGACAAGGATCCACAACCCTTGTGACAGGTAATTTACTTTAAGGGACTTACAGGAGAAACCTTGTAAATCAGTTTGCCATTTTTTAAAAGGTAAAACTCTGTTTGAGATGAAATAACTTGAATTATCTGCCTTCCTATGTATCTTAGATTGGGGAAGAACCATGGGTTTAAGAATTGTGTTAAGATTTTATTAGTGCCTGAAACACTGGGATAGTTAGCTGCTGGGTCTTACTTGACTGCCTCCTATGCTTTGTGAAAAAGATATCCGAAATAATTTATCATCTGTAATGTTTGCACCAAGCATTTGTTCTCATTGATCCTTTTCATGCACAAATGAAAAATAAAGATATGAATGCATTTTTCTGACATGCACATTTTTTTTCTGATCACTGAATAAAGAACTCTAATGCCTCTTTTCAGTCTGCAGAATAAACCCCTCGAACACTAGGATTTCACGTTCGAGGACAGCACGGCTCTTTATCGTGGTCTGGGACCAACTGCATCACCTCTGCCAGTCCCCGGCTTTGTACTCCCAGGACCTACACTTACTTTGCAAATTTAATCAGTGAATGACATTCACACGCCTACACCTTTGAGTCTGTCTCCAAGCGTAACACAGTAGATCTGTATATTAAGGCCCTAAACAGGATTTTATGAACTTGCCACAATTCATCAACAGCTAAAAAATTGGCAGGATTTTGTGGCTTCACTCAATGCAGAATTGTAAATCAGGATAGTCTAATCTTCCTTTTGTTCTAGATTTTGTTATTTATTCCCATTTGGTTATTTATTCTCATTTATTCTTCCTTTTTTAACATCATTTGGATTTATAAAGATTTGGACAAACACCTTCTATGAACTTCAGGGACGCCCAAGCAGATCCCCAGCTCTCACCGAGAAGCCACTGAAAATCTGCTCTCATGATTCTGAACTCCCACCATGTATTTGTGCCCTTTTTGGACGCTTAAATGTACTTGACAACGTGGCCTGTACCACCTGGCATTCTCCTCCAACACTCCCTGGAGCAAAGAGCAAGGTCCAGCAAGACATTTTGTTTTTCAAAACTATATATGCAATTAATTCAATAATTACACTACAGTAAGGAACAGCTTGGCAGGAAGAGCCGGGCATGTTGTAAGAAAAAATGGACATAAACCCATGATCTTGAGAAGGACACACAGAGAGAAGAGACCCCAAAACTAAACCCAGACATCCTGGAAAGTAAGACTAGAGGGCAAACTAGGTTAGAAGACCACAACAGGTATTTTTGTACTGAGCACAAATCCACCCAGTATGCAATAACTCTCAGTAACCCTCTGTAATCCTTTTTTTTAAAATGAATTGCGTGGCACAAGCAGCAGCGCCCTAATTTGAGGCAAAAAGTAACAATGTAAGCTAATTGGTGAAAGCTTGTTTTTAATGTCACCAGTTTAACCTATGTATTACAATATAAACTGTAGGAGTCTATAAACTGCCTCGGGCTTTGTTGAGCTCCATATGCTCCATCAGAAATTATTTGAGTCCTAAAACACTTCCTGTGCCAAACTTATACTGGCCAAGCAACAGAAAGCATGGGTTAGCCCAAGCCAGTTTCTTCCTTCTCCACTTTGCACGGGGTTATTCGGGATGGAGGACATTACCTCCGAAGCCACCTGCGCACAGCGGCTGGCAGAGGCTGAGGCTTTGCTCTTCCCCTCCCGACGTATGAGGGGCATTTTAATAGTTTGCCGCAGTAAAACGCTGAGCCGCAGCGCACAACAGATGCCATTTTCAAAGAGGTTTATTGAACCAGATTTTGGAAAAGGTGAGAGCAGACCCAAGTGCAGATGGGCAATCTTTGGTCTGCGCTAAATGTGCAGGAGCGAGAGGGGAGGCGAGCTAAATTATGCCAAGGAAAGTCATCACGTATCAGACTTCTTCTTTCATCTGACTTATGTGAAAATCATAGCGTAGATTGCATTGTAGAAGAAGCCAAAGTGCTCAATAACTAGAAATGTACCGTTTTCTTCTTCGCCCCACCTTGCCTCAAGCCTCCAGCCACCAAACAGCCTACAGGGAATGGAGACTCCATCCCTGCTTACCAGAGGCTCCAGATGGGAGCTTTACATTTAACGGCAGAGAGGAGCGAGGGCTGGGATGATCTCTCAGTGCTTCGTTGCCAGTCAGAGCTGTTGCTGAAGCCG
This sequence comes from Astur gentilis, assembly GCF_929443795.1. Classification (NCBI taxonomy): domain Eukaryota; kingdom Metazoa; phylum Chordata; class Aves; order Accipitriformes; family Accipitridae; genus Astur; species Astur gentilis. The sequence goes on along the minus strand of NC_064905.1, from coordinate 20,484,408 downwards.
GAAAGAAAAACCGCCCCGTGAACTACAATGAGAGGAGATGCTAAAGTAATAGGTACCAGAGAAAGGCAGCTCTCGCTGCTCATCCAGCGTACCCCGAGGTGCCGCGGGGAACGGGTCCCCATCCAGCACAGCCTGGGTGGCAGAGGGCACTGACTCGGGGGTGCACAGCGAGCAAGCAGTGACTGAGATCACTGTTCCTCTAACGGGGTTGCAATACAGCTTGTCCTCGGCTCTACTTGCAATTAAAACATAGTCTAGTTCAACAGCGGCGCGATTGTACCGGCTGGAGAAATCGTGTGCTGGGGAGTTTTGGGGGTGAAGCATGCTGAAGGTGCAGCCGGTGTGCATTCTGGAGTTTTTCAAGTGCTGTTTGTGGTTATGCCCATTCACAAAAGCCACACCTAGCATGAGAGAAGTAACTAATAAAATGGACTTTGCTCCATCACTGGTTCTTTATTGCAAAGTATTCCTGTCCCCAAAGCAACTCCCAAAGACATCACCAGCCATGACCTATGGTCAGTACAGCATCTCTTGGATCAGGCCATTAGGGACCATCCTTTTTTTTCCTGTTACGTAAAACAGAAGGGGTAGGTACACATCAGGATCTCAGCCAGAGAAATGCAAGGCATCTCACAGTAAACAAGAACAACTTTCACGTCATTAATTAATATTGCGTGTTTAAATGCAAAATGCAGAAGTGAAACCTTTCCTAACTTGGCGCATGCCAGCTAACAGCTTTGCTCTCTGCAGTGTCATTTCACATTCATGAAATAAATGAAATATGTAATTGGAAAACTTGAAATGAATTTTAAGCCCATTAGCAACAGCATAATATTTACCCCAAATGGCAGTGTTTCTCATGAGATAAGAAAAACACACAGGGTCCTACGGCAGCTGTACCGTCCTAGAATGAATGAGTAGTGAGAAAGTAGCTGGGGGTTACATTGCAGGCTCTCACCATCAGGGCTTGGATGAGAAGGAGGAAACAGCTTGCAATCCATACCTGGCAAAGAATTCTTACCAAATAAACCAACAATTTTTGCTACAAGTTTTACAGCACTTAATTTATGAAATGACAATGCCACCAGACTGCCAGAGAGTGCTTTGGGGCAGCAGTTTTATGTGCACAGCTCTTCTACATCACCACGCATTTTTAACAGAGCAGGTGTTATACGGACACTTGCAAAATAAACATATCCACATTTGTGTAGAAGGTTTAAACAGAATGTCTTGGAAAAAAATGGAAGATTGCTATATTAACATTAGGAAATTTAAAAAAACTCAAATATATATATACACATATATATATGAGGCTTAGATAATTATTTTGCTGCAGCTGGCTATATAGCATCCTAAGCATTAATTCAGGCATCTGTGAACCCAGCACTTACCACTTCCATTACTGAACACTCAACACAATGCAATCAATCTGTCTGCTGATTCAACAACAAAGAGGCTTAAACTAATTTTTGCCATCACAGGAACTATTTTTGGTGTCCAAAGGAGGCCAGGAAGAAAAACAAGGTTGGGAGACAGAAAAAGAAATCTCAGAAGACCTGAGATCTTACTAGTCACCTCAGAGTAGAGACTTTGGTCTTCTGCCCTGGCAGGTTTTGGCTGTCTTCGTATCTCAGGTGCTATTGGCTTTTATACGACCGATGGGTCACAAGGGCTGCCTCCTGCCCATCACACATACATACCCCGCTCTGCTGAAGCACATCCCTATTCCTTCACACAAGCAAAAAGGTCAAACCGCATAAAAGGATTTTAAACTCCGCGACCGAGTTGGCCTCGCCAATATAATATATAAACTAATCCTGCAGTTCTCAATTGATTATTTCTTTGTAGTCACAGAAAAGTTACATTCATAACTAGACCCGCCAAGACCAATTGCCCACGCTGCCCGCCCAGCCCGGGTGTTTCGCACCTGCTGACGGCCGAGGTCCCTGCTGCTGGACTGGCAGCACGGAGGGTCGCTGGTTGTCCCGCTGGCACCAGGAGAGTTTCTGTGCAATGCAAAGACGCTGAGACGTCACTGAGAATTAGTGATTTATAAGGAGCAAGAAAACCTGTACGTTTCTGAAAGCGAGCTGCATTATTCACCTCTGGGCAAGGACCAGCTTTCTGTGGGATCCGGCAGTGCCGGCATCGGGCTTTGCTTCAGCCGCTGCCCTGTGCCAGCGAGGAATACAGTGCAGTATAATTTAGCACACACCAATAAACCAAACAACACTATCCAAAAAACCCCAAGGGGAGCATTAGTCTCCAGGTACCCTGTCCAATACCTACCACTACCACTTAGCCTAATCTCTTTAGGATTATGTTTTCTCTATCCCCTACTTAGCACTGTATCAGATATTACTGCATAACACACACAAAAACCCAACAGTGACATTTAAGCAAAGGTACGTAATAGACCCTGACTCCATTTCTGTATGATTGTTCACCAGCTGCAGGCTGTTTACAGTACCATGTATAAAATCTCATGATGCTTCTCTCCAAAATAGAGGATCTCTGCACACTACCTATTCTAAGGTGTTAGAAACCAACTTTCCTAAAACCTCAATCCCATGTTCAAGCCACAAGTTCTCCAAAAGCACTGTATAAGTACCCTCATTTTCCAACAAAGAAGTCTTCTGCAAACGTCCCGTGAAGCATCACCTGGCTCCCTTCGCAGGTCCCAACAGCACACACAGATGTACTGCCGAGCCCTTTAACTGATGCACAGAGCATCCAGCTCTGCTCCTTCCCCTCATCCTCGTAAATCCGTTCGCAATTTGTGAAGAATATATTCCTGCTGGGACTTCCACTAACCACCTTTTCTTATTCTTACAAGATTTCTCATACTATACAAGCTCCTGCCACAGCATTTATCTTCCACAATCATTAAATGGTAAAAAAGGATTATGTCATGTTGAATGAGCTAGGAGTTGAATCTTTATCTGGTTTTCAGGTCTGATATATGAATTCTTCTAAGATTCCTTTCCTGTAGCTTCACAGTCATATTCTTTCATGTAAAATATTTGCAAAAGAACCCCCCACACTGCTTACTAAATATTATCTTCCACTGAATCAAGGCATTACAATAAGCCTAGTGGTGTGTGTTGCACAGTGTATGTGATCACCCAACTCTGAAGTAATTTCTATTGATGTCATCCACAGAAGGAACTACCAAACCCACTGCAAATCAGGTAATTCGGCTTAAAATATTCACAATTAAGTACTGTGGTGTTTTCTTCGATGATCTAGAGGCCAGACCAGCTGGGAAGAGAGTATCTTTGCACTTACTGGGAACACTGGCGTCATCTAACCGGTGCTGAGAATAAAGCAGTGCGTGCTTACGGTATCTGGCACTTGATCTGCCCAGGAGTATATCCCTACACGCACCAGCTCATACGATGAAAGGGACAGTCTCCAAAAAGGGTGTGAAAGGATGAGTCAGACCCAGCTATGCCAAGAAAACGTGAGCTAGGCTGCATATCAGAAATAACCCCCTGCTACCTGGTAGCAGCACCCAGACACGGAGCTGAAGGAACCCCACGCTCGAACTGAAGCAAGAGGTGGGTAAGTCTTTACACAGGTATTAAGTCATGTAAAAATTAAATCTCTTCTGAAAAGATCATTGACCTTTTAGATTGAGAGGAAGTTTGGTTGTTTGGGATGCACATAGAAATGAGGAGACATGAACTGTATATTTGGATTAAGAGGTATGGATAGCAGGAGAGAAAAAGGTAAAGGTTAACACAAGCCGTATTAATAATAAGAAAGGGTTCTTTGAATTAAAAATATATTTTCATCTTTTAAATTAAATCTGTTTTAGGGATGATGGGCAGTCAATGCCATACACTCGTATTAATAAATTTTCTACCATAATGTTAAAAGGAAAGGTGGAGTACACGCACTCTAGGACTGCATCTGGATTTCTAAACTTTTAGACTAAATCAGTTATATGTTTACAGCAAACAGCTTTCTCCTGAAGGGACAGAAGTGTTCTGGTAAACTGCAGCTGACACACATAATGAACAATTCCATTTCTTGAAGATTCAATAAACGATAAACTGAAGGGTAAAGTTCCCTGTTGCTGACAGCTGCCAGGTGAGAAACGGGATTTGTTTTTGCTAAAGACAGAGAAGAAATCGACAGGTTTTTATTCACTTGGATCTAAGCAAATATATGCTGACAAATTTAATGTTTGGGGTTTTTCTGTTGTTGTTGTTGTTGATAATCTTTGAGTATTATCTTGGTTAATTTTTTCCTGCAAGGTTTTAAAATGACTCTGCTGCTGACAGTAATGAGTTGCTGTGCGCAACAGAACTCACGGCTTTGACTGCAGGCTGATGCCTTGGACCTGTCATATTTAACATTGTCTTAAAATGAAACTATAGCCATTTCCACATAGGTAATCCCATTCCAGGCCTACACAAAGGACTACTTTTATACATACAATCAGGAAACACGAGCAAACATTAGAGTTTTCAAGAATTTTCCTCTCTCCATTGCCACGATGGAGCAGTCCTCCTCCTCCCTCCTTGCAAACCCCCAGCACCCAAAACTGCCAAGCAGATCCCTGCAGAGCCAGCGGAGAGCCAGAGACCTGCCAGCTCTGCTGCTGCCAATCCACAGCAAAGAAATATAACCCCACGACGACAGACAACTTTGAACCGTACTACGCTGCTATGAATGCAAAGTCCATGATAAATCTATTAAGTCCCATAAGGATCCATAAATGACTTGCCATGCTGTAAGTAACAGCAGACCATGGTCCAGCTACCTTGTGCACTAATTTATACTCCTATACAACATATTTGGTTTGTGTAAGTGTTAAACCTGCAACTAGAATGATTTAAAACTACATTAGAAAATACACTATGCTCTTTCCATTTCAGAACTACTAAAAATCATGTTTATGAAGTTATTGATCTCTAAGAAAGAAGGCAGTTATTTGGACAGTTCTCCAGCAAAGGCTGCTTTTGCACCAGTTTAAAAAAAAAAAACCACAAACAACCAAAACACCACTTTGAAACTCATAATATACCATGCTTGGAAGCTGACACTTCACCCTTTTACTCAAAATATTGCTGGACACCTGGAAGTTATTAGGTACAGTAATAATTTCTACTTTGCCTCCAGTCTACATTTTTCCTCTGGGTCACTCATGAAACATTTTTAATCCTATAAAAGAAACCTAATTCAAAAAGTATCGATTCAAGGTATCTTTTTGTCTTTCTGACTTCAAGCTCTCTCTCAGCTAGACTGGTTGCCTGCATAGCTCCGGCATACACGCAGCTGCGCAGCACGATCTCACACGTGCAAAACATTGCCATTACCTTTTTATTTTTACCACCCAAAAAAATTAACTTGGCTGAAATGTCACCCCTTAAACAAATACGTAGGTGACATTTCACAGTCACAGAAACATTTCAAAGAAGGGAAGCTTTAAAGGTAGGAGTCACAAAGAGGTCCTAAGTCAGTTCTCCTGTATTAACTGTGAATGAAAGGCAAAATATTGTCTGCTGGATGAATGGAAAACTCAGGTAGTTCTCAATCAACTGTAAATATTAAAATTCTCATATATCTCTTCACAGTCCAGGTATAAATTATGGCTACTTGGCCAAATTCCAGCTTAGTTAATTACAATCTCACATAAAATAATATCCTGTCTACTTTAATTGGAGTATGACATAATAGAAGATTTATAATAATCAGAAATTTCCTGAATAATAATTCATTTAAGGAACAATTTTATTACAGACTTCTATCTATTGGTGCAAGTTTTCACTAAAAACATAAGCTGTAACCACCACCACATTATATATTTGCAGTGATCTGTCTTAGGGTTTTATATGATTTGCATTACTGTAGCATCTGAGTATCTTCTATGTGAAATCAATAGCAATATCAAAGCCCATAACTGGATAATGAAGTTTCTAAAATGACAATAGAGCTGAAATCCCCTTCTCTTACACTTTTATTCCCCTATGCTGTCATTTTAATTTCAGGGTTCTGCTTGTATGGGTGTTTTGTTGTTTTTGTTGGTTTTTTTTTTTTTTTTTTTTTTTACAACCACGCAAACACTTGTAAAAACTTGCAGAATCTGACATCAGATCTGAGGCCTGGAACAAGTTGGGATTTTTTGTCACGGAGCTTTTTACAAGTGGATCAAATCCTTACAACAGCAACCAAATCATTGCTGAAGCCACCGAGCCTGAGAACAGAGGGTGATGGAGAAAGAGTTTAATGGAAGGAGGAGAACAAATATTGACGACAATACTGGAAATCAGTTCACAGTATCAAAATCAATCGTGCAAGAGGTTACCTGGCACCACTGCCTGGGATAGCTGCTTGGTGGCCATGGGTGCCTTCCCATCTATTGGTAAAGGCGAGCACCGCAGCCCTGAGTTTCATTTTAGATGTACGCTGGCTGTACATTAGAAAAGCTCCGCTAACTCTAATAGCGTTACCAGCTCCACTGATGTTACACGTCCCTTTGCATTTAAACACGTCAAAACAGCATCACTGCCACCAGTGGCAACTGATGCTCTTCGGGCTCGAGGCCACAGGGACGGATGCCAGCCTCGCCGCAGGGGCAGAGCCTGCCCGGAGCATCCGAGCCCTTGACGTCCACTCCGCTGCTGGGCTGCATATAATACATCTAACACACAAAACCGTGGCTCCGAGCTAAAATTCCAATGCACGTAAAGTTATTATAATTCAATATACCCGGTGAAGAGGCACCCAACGCTCTCGGGCGGTTTGGTTCCCTGCTGTGCTCGGCACCGCGCACGGCGTTCAGCCGCAACTATGCATAAGCCACAAGCTGGGTAATAAAACCCCAGGATTTGGGTGGCCTCTACAAATAAATGCAACTCGGAAGAAGTTGCTGGCCCAGACAGTAACGTAACTGCTACAGAAAGCTGAAACGAAAGCTCAATGACAGCAGGCAGTGGCACAGAGCATGCTGGGAGTGGCACGTCTCCCACCCCAGACACACATCCTCCCCTTTTATTTAATGCTGGGAAAATAAATTTTATTGTAGCAAGAAGCTTAGATAATTTCTTTACTGAGGTTAGATGCTTCTTTGACTACACTGACTGCTACCTCCAGCAATAATGCCTTAAATCTCCCTGGGCAGGGTTTGATGGCACAGTAATAAAAATGTCTGTGCCCTGTTTATACCTCAGCTGCTTCTGCAACAGCGGTGATGAACAACACGATTGATTTCTCCTAGTATGAAAACACCCTCGCCTGTCATCCCTGTTTGCTCTTGGTTTCTCTCCTCCTGTCTATTGCCAAAAAAGCAGACTCAAAGTTTTCCAGGTATGGCTGGCATCTTCCAGCGGGTTTGCGCATCAGCTACCGTACCATCAGATACCTCTGCGATGCTTTTTGCATTTTTGCCCGCCTAAGGGCGTTCAGACCACGGCTCTCCAGTAAAGAAACCTGAACATCATTTCTCCATCTTGATTACACAGCTTAAATGCCCATCTCATTTACATCAAGTGAGACAAGGGGATTCTGGCCCACAGGGAGCAGAGAGCCCTAATTTCATTTCATTTAGCCTGCAGTCACAGGACTTCTTTTTCTGTTGAATTATTACTGGATAGCATTAAGATGTATGGCCTGCCAAATATGTTTAAATGACTTTTTGGTCCCCATCATCCCCGGGAGAAAGCTAACAAGATCTGTCCAATCTATCTAAATAGAGATGGGAGGGAGCTGGGAGGAGACAGTAGTATTTAATGAAGCGGTAAAGAACTGAGGCTTTCAAAAGAGATGATAGACCCTAAATAAATAAATATAAAAGGCTAACAATGGCATGCCTAATTATATCTTCACTGTATGCCTGTTCAAAACAGTTGTATGTATCTATTCTCTCTGGTTTCCAGGCAGGCAGAAGCAATCCCTAAGTGACGCAGTCCTCTGACTGAAGCAACAGCAAAAATTTATTAAAAATAGAAAAATCCGCAAACAAAGCTGCATAGGTCCCTAGGCCACTTGTTATCTGCCATCAGAGCAGAACGGTTCATCTAGGATGTGTGATGGATGATCTGGCAAAAGAAATCCCACCTCAGCCTCAGGACATGTCAACACACCCTGCAGGTTTTCACCATCCCCTTAGCTCAGATGCCCAAACACAACCAGGAAGTATTTATCTTATTTTTGGTAAAATATATACTTTACGTAATGAGTAAGGGCCACAAAACCTAGGTGGGAAAGCTGCTATGTTTTTTGAAGGGATAATGGGCAAAGGGCAACAAAAGATAGAGGAAATACTAATTCCTTAACGTCTACTGTTGCTGGAATTCCTAGAAGTACTGTAATTAAGAAAGAATAAGGAAAACATTCTTCGATTTTGATGTTAGACAGTGCTTCAGACAGTCTACATACCCACTGTACGCATTCTTTACCAAAACATGGGCAGACACCCGATCTTTAGAAAAGGTAAGCATGTGCAAAATGGATACCTGAAAACAGAAAACCAGAGAGGTGTTTTACCTGAAATCACTCAAAATGACTGTTTTTAGGAGGGGAAATAGCTTGACTTCAAGCTGCCGGAATACCTGTACTCGATTATTCAAGTGTCACATTAACCAAAAAAACCCAATGAAATAAGAACTCAATTATAATAATTTCAACTAGTTATGGCAGTCAGACGAAATCTATCTGAAAGGTTCAGGGAACCAGATTTCCAACTTTCCGTTTTTTCTTTCTTTTCTGCATGAGATGATGCAGAAGTTATGAATGTATTGTCACACAGCACAAGCAGTGAAGAAATTTAGATGACTCAAAAATTTCTGTTGACTTCCAAGAACACCAGATAGCATCTGATTGCAATATATAGTTTATCTTAATACAACAATACCCAAAGTCAACTGTTTTTCCCAAGTCCAAGTATTCTGTACTCCATACGAACATACCAGGGCACAGTTGTTGCCCCCAGGATCCCATGGTGTGAAAGATCTTGCCATGTTATGACATGCACCAATTTAACATACCTCTGTTTTCATTTTTCTACTGCTATCTTTGAGGAAAGAAAAATATGGAAAACAGCGCTGGAAAAAGAAAATAATCTGAATTGTATTTTTATGCAAATGAAGTAAAGATAAACTCTATGTCCTCTCTTAACGTATTTCTACTTGCCCATAGATGCAATAAAAAGCAGCCTACTGAAAGCTTTTCATCCCTCCAAGAAAAGAATAGTCTAAAAGAAAAATGACTACTCTAACCAATTCTAAGCAGTCAATTTGTTAAGCAACCATGCAAGTTACTTCTGCTTGGAGCAACAGAACAATATCAACAAGAGCTGCAAACTGCCACGTGAGCTGCATCAGGATTAATTATTTTATATGACGATGTCTGGAAGTAAGGAGAGCAAAAGAATGAAATGGAATTTTATCTGTTTTCAGCCAGCAAGGAAGCCGTTTAGGCTATTGGCTTCTGTAAGTGAACAGACAGCTTAAAGGCAGATCAATCAAGCTGCTTCCTACCTTGCCGTACACTGATTTAACCTCTTTGAATCTGAATGCTCAATGATGAGCAAAGCAGAGACGAATGGCTTGAAATGGAGTTGTGGCGAGACATGCTTTAACCAGGTTGGGTGAATTGCTTGAACCGTTATTTTTGAAAATCTTTCATGAAATAAGAACAGATGAGCAGCAGATATCCCATGATTAACTAGCATGTCCTGCCAACAAAAGTAAAACATGGCTCATAGCAAAGTCATTCTGCTGTTACTGTTATTACAAATACAGACAGTAAGAAGGAAACTTAACAAAAAACACCTGAGCATCTGCTTATGCTTACGAAGGAGCATCTCCATCAGCACTGGAACCGAAGCAGGTTGTTTTGGCGTATTTAAAACTTTTGCCTCTCGTCAAACTAGTAGATAGGTCCAGCAGTTGTGGGGGAGGTGGGAAGGGGAGATGAAGCAAATAGATACTTGTCAAATGCATGAAAATAATCAATATTGAAATACTGCCATCAGACCCCAGACTGAACCTTTCCAGACAGCCCGGCAAGTTTGAGACGAGGGTTCCTCCCTGTTCTCCTAGAGGAGAGCTTGCTCAGAAAAAAAAAATCTTTTCCTATGTTCTTATTTGCTGTTTCTAGCCAGGTATTACGATGGAAACCACCCATTGTTTGTACTGCCCTGACAAGGCTAGTGATGTAAAGGAACACCGCTGCTTTTTTAAAAATCCCCTACAAGGGAACTGACAGGTGGTTCACTTCTATAAATTCAGGTTCACTGATTTAAGGACATAGCCTTGGAGCACAGATGCTACTGCATTCTCTTTCTTACTGTTTTCTACAAGAGATGTTATTCTTCTGGGAGATAGTCAGGCTGGACAGTCCCATATTCTGCAGGGCAGAGTTACTCAATTCAGCCTCAGAGGTTTTTTTCAAGAATCCTTCCTTCATCTTCTCCTGCCACTGTTACAGTAGATTTAGCTGCAGAAGAGGCTAATACAGCTGTTCCCAGATAGCCACAAATATTACCCTGCAACAGCTGGGGGGGGGAACCAGTTAACACTTTAGTGGCTGCTGCCAGCAGTGCCCAGAGCAGGTCTCATCTGTGTGGTATAGCTCTGGTCCAACATTACTCCTGGTCAGTTTTGGAAACCAGGATCTGCCTCTCTGCCTTCCTCCGCACAGCCATCCTCTCACCGCTCCCATCCCTGTCCTGCTGGCTCCCCTGGCTCCCCCTGCCCATTCCTGCAGGTGATCTCCGCAGGCAGCAGCCCCCCCCCGTCCCCCTCAACTTTCCTAATCGGAGAGACGTGCCCTCACTCTTGGCGTCCACCATCCAGGACTAAACATTCCTTATCATCCTGCATGCTCAGGAAGATGGTAATAAACTTCATCTGTCCCCCCAACAGCATCAGAGCTGCTGCATACCCAGTACACACTGAACAGCTTATTTTTTTCCGTGAGAATCAAACAGTATCTTCTCTTGGAAAAACTTTCATGGTCCAAGGGTCCTCTAACTTTTCTGATCACAATTAGGTGATGTTTAGACACTGCAATGAAATAGTGGCATTTAAATCATAGGAAAATCTGGCACCTCTGTCCTATAGTTTCTTTCTGGCGAAAGGGGGGCTTTGAGAGAAACCACCGACAGCAAACGCATCGCTTTTAAAAATCCAGAGCATGATTCTTTACCGGCTTTGTAAATCACTCCTGAACATTACAGTCGTCTTGGCTTTAAAGTTACTCCAGTCCTTGTGTGTGATACACAAGGGTGGCTGTCTCAGACTGCTCTTGTTACACTTCAGAGAAAGATAAATAGTGGCTGGTGGCAGCGATTCCCCTGGACCCCCGGCTGACACAACAAGCGCATCAGGTGGTGACGAGCGAGCGGCGATGGCAAGGTCAAGTTCTGGGGAAAAGTCACTCTGAGCCACGTTGAAAATGAAGGTAAAGTTTTCTTCATAAGTTTCCATTTGAACTAGAAGGCAGTTAGGCTTTTTCTAAGAGGGGGGAAAAAAATTAAAAATGTGATGTTCAGCATGAAAACCCTTTGCAGCAGCGAGCAGCATGTAATGTCATTGTAAATGGGATTTGTGTTTGCAAGGGCCACGGCCGGCACTGACGACCTCCTGTCGCACAAGGAGCTCCTTGAGGGAGGCAGGGAAGCACTGCCGTGGTCAGCACGAAGTTTTGGGATCTTCAGGCACTGGCCCGGCTGCAACTCTAACGAGAGGGGTCCTAACAGCCATCCATTTGGTCCAGGCTGCAGGAAAGGGGTCTTAAAAGACAGAAAGTATATAGAAAAGTGCACCTCCAGAGGGTGGAAAAAGCAAAAAGTTGAACGCTATTAAAAAACCCTACACGACAAACACTTCTCCAAAAACTGACAGCTTCAGTAAGACCGACGTGGCACCCAAACCCTTCTCCTCGGCCAGCGCCTGCTCTGCCGTCCTGCGACAGAGAGAGAAGCACAGGGGGAAGCCTGAATCCCACTTAACGGAGACTTCGACTACTCACAACTTCAGGTAAGTGTTAGACTCCCTTGAAGTGCAAACCTTGTGCAAGTAGCTATGACAGAGAGGTCATCAGTCCCTTTGCTGCATGTAGTAAAGCAAAATTTGGAAAAAAGTGTTCACAAAAAGATGAAGACCAATGAATTTCTGGGGTAGTGTAATAAAAGATCCCCCGTCATAATTCACACATAATTTTAGAAATTAAATCTTAATAATAGAAAGAAATTGCAAGAAAGTTACCCATGTAGGTCTTGCTATTTCTAGCAGTTCTTCAAACTCATTTTGATGTGTTTGCTCTACAAACTCAGACTCTAACCAATTTCTTCAGATGATGGCTAAAATCCAAGGAAATTTCCTGTCATTTTGATTGAACTAAACCCCTGTGATCTGACGAGATTGTGATGTTGACATTGTAACATTGTTCAAGCATACCAAATCGTGAATATTTTTTCTAATATATGGATGATTCTCTGCTTCGCCTTGTAGAGGACACATACTCTGCCAGGAAACACCACTCCCACAGCTACAGCTCACGCCAACGAATACTCTGATAAGCAAGACCCCGTTACTCGGCAGGGGCATTTCCACGTGGCTACCACCAGCCTCCAGCCCGCACTGGACACACTACCGGTGTGATGAGCAATTATAAGCAGATCACATCATGCAAAATCTAGGTGTAGTTCTTGATTTCCTGCCCACCAAGTTGAGAGAAAAGAAACTCCTGAAGTGGTATCATGTTGTCCATTCATCGGAGCATGGATGCTTCCATCAGCATCCCTTTTTGGAAACCGGCAGAGCTTGTGACACCTAATTCACTCTGACAGAGTCACACCATTATTTCCATATGTCCATCTGCTATAACATAAGGAACTAATCCTGATGTGGACATGTCCAAGAAGTTTGTAGCACAGGAATGAGTGAACTTGCAACCTGTTTCATGTATAGTACCAATGCATTTCCTTCTGCTCTGGAGAAGACAGGGACATTGGAGACTGCCCACAACCAGCGGAGGTGGAGGACATGGCAAGTCCTGCAACAGATATGGCTCAGAAGAGTTTAAATGGTGAAGAAATGGTTTCTTTCTTACCCTGGTTTGAAAGAGATCTGTGAGATAAGAGACTTAAATTACCCTTGAACTTTCCAGATTTTCAGTGTCTGGGAATTGAAGAGAGATGCTGTAGTCCCCGAGAGCTGAGACCCACCTGCTATTGACACAGCATAACTTCTAAGCATGAAAAGAACTCTTCAAAACATCTCTTAGACACTGATAGTCAAATTTTTCAAGAGTTATGCAAGGAGCAAGCTTAGAAATCCCTTAATTTGCCAAAATGGGAATTGTTCACGTTCCTCTTGCGCCTTCATTTGAAAACCTTTCCCTTCATTTGTGACAGAGTAAAAAGAGGCAGGTATGAAAAAACCCCAAACCCTAAGCTAATTGAGAAGAGAAAGCCAGCCAAGCAAAGCGTTGGGGTGGAGGGGTAGGTCAGAGCTGCCTGCGCAGGCAGCCGCGGGCAGGCACCTTCCGCACCAGCGTGCGGGGCCGCTGCAAACCCGAGGGGCAGCAGCAGAGCAGCCGTACGTGATGAAATGGCATGTGGGCTCCTTGTTATTGTACTTTATTAGCCTGCTGGAGGCAGGGAGGGATAAAAAAAAAAAAAAAAAAAGAAAGAAATTAGCAGTCTCTGTTACTCCTCATGCTGTTTTCTCTCCAGGGCTGTCACTGGTTTATTTATTTATTTATAAGGCAGGCTCCTGCAATGAGAGATGTCTTGGTGATTTTATGGAGTGGGCAGAAGAAATGGATCGAAAGGAGGTTTCTCAGCACCTGAGACCGCAAATATTTATAGATAGGTGTGTTGTGACACAGGAGCAATTCTGCTTAAAGTAAAAAGCTTTTTAAAAATTATTAAAGTTACAGGTGGATGCGAGGGCAATTAAGATAGCCAGAGGTCATACCAGCTTAAACTTGGAAGAGGCAAAGACCATCAGAGTATGCAGAATTTGCATTTCATATACAAACTTGATACAAGAGATAGTAGATTCACAAGAAGTAACATACTTCAAAGTCAGCCTCTGCTGGGTTTGCTGGAGACTGAGCTCTGGGCATGTCAGCTGGGTGCAGCAGCACAGCCCTCGCGTCATCTGGGGCTCACCCGGGCTCCCGACAGCAAAACCACCCAGACTAATTAAATAACACTTCAGCACAGCAAAATCATCTTGCTTAGTTCGACTGATTATTAGGTAATTCTTCACAAGATAACTGTAAGAGAAACAGCGAGGCTCAGATACCACTTCTACTATCTCGATACAGCTGTTACAGCACCTCTAACATTTATTCGGCTACTTGCAGAGCCCAGCACCAGTCATCCCCACCGCACTGAACCAAATCTGTTATTTCAAGCGACTTAAAATGGTTTTCACCTGACAATTTTTGAAGTTGGAATTTGAAATTAGCTGGGCCTCTCAATCCAGCTCCTATGGGGCATTGTCCACAAAAACTAATAACAACAGCAGCAGCAATAATAACTATAGGAAACCAAACATCCCCACAAGCAGTATAACTGCTTCATCAGATAGTTCAACCTCTTCTATGAGCAACTTGTATCCAATCCTCAGAGTAAATTACCCAGTGCGCTGACAAGAGACACAATGAAATTGCTTTGCCACTGGCCCTGCTGGTTTCTTCAGAGTTTCTTTTATTATAGGAAATTAGTGGATCAATTAACACTTATTGAAGTACTTTTTGTTTCATGGGCAGAAGAACGCTTGCAAAGCCTGATGGAAGATCTACAACTTAGAAAGTTGCCACATGGGAGAATTAAGGTGATGGCTCAGCACGATGCGGTCCCAAGTCCCCCAGCTTTCCTTTTCCCTTCCCAGTTCCTTTCTCCTTAAAGGAAATTACACCTGCCAAGTCTTCCCTTGCCTAATGTTTAACAAAAGGAAAGCTGATCAATGATCGCTCGGAGCTGCTGGTCTTCTCTCCCAGGAGCCAGAAGAATGAAGCTAACCTGCCACTCTTTTTTTTTTATTTTTAAAGCTGTTGGACGCATGATGCCTATTGCAGGGAAAATCTTTTATTCCCCAACGTCCTCTGTTAAAGAGCTCTTACAAAAAAGGAATCCAACAGTTCATTACTTCTATCTGCTCAACACACTTTTGACATAATTGTATTAGTACCTCACTGCAGGGCTTGAAAAGTGAAATCTGAAAAGCTGCTTTTTGCCATTGGTTTATTTATTTGCTGAAGCCCTGTTTATGCACTAGAATACAAACCATATTATTTGCAGTTCATATAATTTGTTTAATGCATTACGTTCAAGAGGCCACCTGTGCTAATGCGTCAAAGGAGTAAGTGGGTTACTCTCACTCTATTTAAGAAAGGAGAAAACTATTTTCTGAGCCGAGTCCCTCCCGTCGACGCACTTGCTTTCACCAAATTAAAGTCAGCGATGGTGCAGGGTAAGGGAAATGGTGAAGGGGAGAGCAGGAGACGACACCAGCGGCACTCACCTGGATGGCAGCAGCCGAGTTTGTTCTTTTGGGTCTCAAGCATCTCTCTCCTTCATGGGAGCCCGATAACGTTGGAGGGATGTGATGCTCTCCGGAGGAGTCAGCGCGTTAGCAGCCCCCCCAGCACCCACAGGTTTGTATTTCTGCCGTGTCGGTGTTTCGCTGTTGCCACGAAACTCCCATCTGGCAAAGAAAATGCGTTTCCACTCTCTTTGAAAGCTATTTGACTTGGTGGGTGTCCACATAGCACTGCAAGATGAATGCATGCTATGTCCATTATAAATTGCTTTCATCTTCCATTCCGCTATAGTCGTTGGATGTCGATGTATTAGTTACGACCCACAGCGCCTGTTCATCACATTACACTGAAGTATTCAATAAATACCAATTAACACATTGGAGTCTTTCCATGAATGTATCTTGCCTGACTTGGAGTGGTGAATGGGTTCATAAAAACACATCTTAAAACAAAATAAGGGGGATAATAGCAGTTCTGCGACAAATTCAGACTCATATTACATCTCATATTTTAGCAGATGATTGGTTAGTAAATTGCATTAAAAGCAAAACTCTTATCAGCCCTGCTAGAGGATGCATTACACCTTGCAGCAGACTCCAAACCACTCTACCCAGGAGAGACACACGTATTTTTTGTGGTTTATATTGCACTGAATATATACTAATGGTGAACCCCCCCCCCCAATAGTTAGCGTTAAAATAAGTGGAGATATGCTCTCTATAACAGTCAGAACATGTGTCCATTTTATACCTTCTTAAGTCTGTAAATTACCATATGGGCTTGCCTTAGGGGCTGGAGGCGATTTTGGTGGCTACCACAGTGTTACATGAATTAAAGACAGCCAGCGTAGACTTTTATGCCGTTTGCTGCAGGAGAATATGGCACAGAGCTCTTTTTGTTGCTACAATAAACTGCAGTCCCCTGAAGAGAAAGGACTGAAGGCAACAGCCTCTGATATCAGTAATGACCAAATGCAACCAGATGTTATCACTACTTCTGAAACAACTTTGCCTCCAGGTCCTACAGGAGTATAAACCCCATCTAAGTGATGCTTGCACATCAGCTACAGATGTCAGGACTGCCGTGCTCGTTTGGGGTTTTGGGGTAGAAAAAGGAGTTTTGGTTCCATCTAGTTTGGTCTGTTCATGAAGCTGGGTTGCTCTGCTGCAGGAAGCCCTGCAGGACGGGAAGGTCCATGCCTCCCACCCCAGCCAAGACATCCTCAACAGGCTACCACAGTCTTTCGCTGTAGGACTAGCATATTAAAGAAAAACACATTAGCATTCCTAAGAATAATAAAGAAATGAGATCCCTGTCCTGCCAATCAGGCCCTGCTGGATGGTTCATTTTTAACTTCATTGCTGTAAACTGCAGGAAATTGTAACTTTACACGTGGACTTGTACCCACAAATGCGTAGTCATCCTTTAGAGGAACGCTCTCCCGGGCACGTAACCCACCCGGTCTTTGGAAAGACGCTGAGTAGCAGGCAACGCAGCATCTCATTCTCCAGCTTCACCATATAAGCATTCGCAAATGCTTTTCCTCCAGCTCCCAATTTTATTAAGGGCATTCAAGAGGGCTGTGCTAATGGAGATAGGTTAGACACCCAGAGCAATATTAAGCCTGGACCAGCTGTAATAGTGCTGCATTTCCTCTCGTCGGATTGCCGAGGGCTCCGTACACAGCTCCTGAATTTTCATGGCAGAAATGATTCCCCCACCAGCAATGGGTTCCTTAGATCAATAGCCTTTTGGAGGTGAGCAGAATATAAAAGGGAGACATTTGTGCAGCAAAATTTTTATGAGTCTAACTGTAAGAGCTATCAAATAATAGCTGTGAGAACGTATATTAAAAATATGCATATAGTGCCTTCGCTGTAAAAACAAACAGTGCAGTGGCACTGCCTGAAATTGGCCGATACAGTGTCATGCTGGCAATGGCTCTTGTGTTTTCACAGACCAGGGTCAAACTAAACTTTCTCTTTTTTTTTGCTTCCACATGTAAACAGCAGGACAGCAATCCTGGCTGCAGGTATGGTTTCAGCAAAGGGGGTGTGATGGAAAACTCCACTTTGTGGTAGCACCAAACACTGGGGAAAGCTGAATTCTCTCCACGATTAAAATGAAGCATGAATGACATGGAGAATGAGGTCACAGAACCAGACAGGAGAATAAAACCACGGGGAAAGTCAGTCTGGGCAGCGTCTTTCAGGAAAAACTTCAAAATCAGAAGGCAATTTCAGCAGCAGCTCCATCAGACCGGAGCCCTGCACTGAAACTACATTAAATCAGGCTGTGGGAAAACCCTGTGAAACACAGTTCATGTCGAAATACAGCCTGAAAATGTTTTTTGAATGTTACCCTCGTCTTTCAAGCCCTTGATTCTCCCATTTAATTTCATATTTAAAAGGTGTGTATACCTTATGAAATCACAGGGTGAGGATATTTTTATCCTCTCTTTTCACCCTGCTCCATTTTTGGTGCTTTGCTTTGTAATTACTGTCATTCCCACTCGCTTCTCTGTCCCTCGCTGCACTCCATCACCACTCCAGCAGTTTTGGGGGCTGTGATGCACAGTGCTGCAAACCAGTGCTGGGTTTTAGCTGGCCACAGAGCAGGACAGTGCTCCAAGTGTTCCAGTGTCCCGGAGGGTACCCGTAGCCTTTTCTAACACATTATTCAGGTTTGCATGATGAACAGAATGACAAATAAAAAGAAAAAAGCCCCATATACTTAGCATATTTCTTTTCTTCTTTTTGGTAAATCATGGTCACAAATTACTTCTTTAAGCAGCAAGTTTCTAATAATACTGCTGGGAAGTCAGTGTCCGGACTTTGGTGAAAGTTATAGGATCTAAGTGTGGCTTAAAGCATGAGTTCAGTGGGATCTGTACTTACTGGTTTGCAGAAAGACAAACCAAAATTCTGCAGATGTATTTTATATACTGCAGAGGGAAAATCTGACGGCAGAAGAAGTGCTTTGGAAGCATGGCAGGCCTGAGCTCCGAGTTATTTATTTCTGCTGATGGCTCTTGATGTTCTTTCTGAAGTTTTGATCATCAAGAAACTTGAGAATGAGCTTTTTATGATGGTGCTAAAGACAGACATTGGCAACAGCTGAGTTTCACCTCAAATCCTGATGCACTGAAGCATCTCCAAAGCTTTTCACTTTTCTCTATAGGCTAGCACCTTTTTTTATTCTTTTTGGAAGTATTAAAGCAGAACCAACCTTTGAGTTCAGCTTATTCAATTTCCCACTGCTATTTTTTTCAGTTTCTATCTGGACATCCTGCATTTGTCAAGGAGATTTTATCCTGTGAAGAACATGAAATAAAAACATCTCACTGTGGCTCTACATAAATCGTATCATTGCACTGGGGATATGTACTGTACTTGGTAATTTTCTGATGGCTGCTCCGGCATTTTGATTAAAAAATTAGCACTGCAGCTCTGTAGTGCCATACAGTATCAATAAAGTACGTGCTAAATGAACTAAGAACTGGCTGACGGACAGATCTCTAAAAGCATTTCTCAGAGGGGACCACTCAAGCGGGGCTGTTTCTAGTGGCACCGCACGAAGAGTCATCCAAAGCCCAAATCTGTTCAACACCTCCATCGAGATCTGGAACGAACACAGAAATCCCAGCTGACATATGGACACCAGAGAGTGATGGAGTGGAAGGCAGGACTGATGTGCTGAGCTTTTTGGGTTGGCTAGTAACCTGCATTCGTGCACAATAAAGTACTTTAATAGAACCACGTTTACAGTTATATATAACACATTGACCACACATCCAGGAATGAGGAATGCAGGACAGAACTATAAAATGAAAACCAGATGAGGTAACTAATCCTGCCTTCACCTTTAGCAGGGAAAACTGTTTGTAAGTGAGAAAACACAACAGTAGCCAAAGACCAGTGTGATCCCTGCCTGGATGGTGACGAAGGGTAATAAGGGAGGGGAAGGGTAATACAGAAGGTTTTATCCTCTGAACCAATGCTGGTGGTACTGAACCTAAAAGACACCCCACAAGCTACACAAGACAAATACAACATGAATCAGGACTGGCAGCTGCAGCAGACAAATCTGAGACAGATGTTAGACAAACTTCTGATATATTAAGGAACATTTTTGGCCTTAAAAGCTATGAATCTGCTCAAGTGGTCGAAGAAAAGATGAGGAGCACGTAGATGGAGAAGCAATTCAAAGCACCTATGAAATGCCTGAAAGGGCAAAGAGAGAACATCTGCAGCAGCTTTCCTCAGATGAAGGCAGATTTCAAGAGAAAAATACAGCTCTAACAATTACCCGTTAGGAAAAACAGGTAGCGAGAACAAGAAACGAGGAAAACAGAAGCTGAGATGTTCCAGTCCGTACGTAATAGAACAAGATCTAGGAAAGCCTGCCCAGGATGCTGCAATATCATGCCTTTGACTTCATGCAAAATCTTACACATTTTAAGTAAGATTTTCCCCATTTTTAGTGAAAAGATGTTTTTACTTCATGACTACGCTGCATTTGCTTCACAAATTCCTCAGAAAGATGGACTTTGACTGAAAAATAAAAGGAAATGCAAATCAGAAAGTTTGGGTCCGATTTTCAGAAATGGCCTCTGGTTTTGCAAGACCAGAACAAAGCCATAGGAAAGCCTGCAGTTCCTCATTCCCAGCTCAGTGAAAATGCAGATTGTACTTTTTAGATCCTGTCCTGGTTTTGGCTGGGATAGAGTTAATTTTCTTTCTAGTAGCTGGTATAGTGCTATGTCTTGGATTCAGTATGAGAAGAACGTTGATAACACACTGATGGTTTCAGCTGCCCAGCCAGCGAGAAGGCTGGAGGGGCGCAAGGAGTTGGGAGGGGACACAGCCAGGACAGCTGACCCAAACTGGCCAAAGGGGTATTCCGTACCATGGGACGTCGTGCCCAGTATATAAACTGGGGGGAGTTGGCCTGGGGGGATCGCTGCTCGGGAACTGACTGCGCATCGGTCGGCCAGTGGTGAGCAATTGCATTGTGCATCACTTGTTTTGTATATACCAATTCTTTCATTATTAGTATCGTAATTTATTATCATCATCATCATTATTATTTTCATCCTTTCTGTTCTGTTAAACTGTTCTTATTTCAACCCACAAGTATGGGTTCCCCCCCTGCAATTCTCTCCCCCATCCCACTAGGGTGGGAGGGACATGAGCAAGCGGCTGCGTGGTGCCGAGTTGCTGGCTGGGTTTAAATCACGACAGATCCCTACCTACATGATCTGAAGGTGCACGTGTATGTCTAGGACCATCAGCCATTTTATGATCTCACCAATATTTGTATTTACTGTTCACTGACGTAATTTTGCGTCTGCAAGCAACTGAAAATACTATTATTTGTGTATGTGAAATAGCTTCAGTGAACATTGCCGGTACGGATCAAATAATTTTTTGAGAAATGGTATTTGCCTGGTTTTATGCGCCAGTGAGTCACTCATAAGTACTTATAAATATTTAAATATTCTACTCCTGCAAGAGTGTGTGTAGACATTTGATATGGTTTGTACTACATCACCTCTGAAGCACTACTCCACACTGCAAATTCCTGCATTTAAAACCAAGATTAACAAATCAATGCACCCTGAAAAGCATTTTAAAATCACCAGTACTATGTATTCTGGTAAGTTTTCTTTGCAATTTGTAGACAATAGATTTCCAATAACAACTTGCAATTAGTTCACTTCTCTTATTCAGTCATTACATATTAAGCCCGTTGACATTTTGCAGATGGTTATCTTTTGAAATGAGAGTTTGGTAATTCACACTCGAGTGTACTGGTTCCGGTGTGCAACCAATACATCAGAAAGAAACAGCAAAACCAGTGTCAGATACTCTCCTTGCCCTTTCCTGAAAATATCTGGACAGCAATTCTTGACCAAAAATCATGGAATCACAATCATGTTAACCATGTCTACATTTGCCATTAATTCTGCCAAAATTTTATTTCAGGAGACTTTTAATTCAAATCATAATGCCAAAGTATATAAACTAAGCAGAGTACAAAACTGAACAGCAAACCTGGTTAGATGAATTAACGGCTGGTCTCAATGTGGAAACATTCCCATTTTTGGCCTAAGGCAAACCATGTCCATCTTTCCACTGGTAAGCATGCATCCACACACAATGTATTTTTTCTTGATCTGAGCATTCTTAGTTTTTTCTCTGGAACCATATTTTAGCTTTTGAAGCATTTTTGCTTAGACTAAATTTGTCTTTCCTGCGACAAATTAATTCTGTTTTGTTTTTTCTCCTTTGAGAATATACCTTTTACTTTGTTCAAAAAGCAGCAAAACAATTGAGAATACACAACAAAACCTGACTCTGACAGCTGTTTTGCGGAACTGCAAACAATGCAGGGCACTTTGCTGGAGACCAGTGATACATTTTAGGCTTGAAGCTCAGAACTGAGGATTTTCACAATGGGAAGAGCTTTAAAAGAAAGAGAAAAAGAAATCACCTTTTTGCAGAATATGTTTCTTTGATAGCAAGGGAAAAAGAAAAGCAAAATCAAAGCAAGAAAATTTTCCACGTTCAAAAATTACCTGCCCACTAAAATGGATTAAGGACAAACTCACTTTGATATCCCCAGCTGAGGCATCCTATCAGTCAAAAATTACTTTTCCAGGTGCAACAGGATCATTCCTAGTGCTCAAGCCAGGCATCTTACACTCCATTTATGAGCAAGGCAAGGAGCCAGGTGCTTCTGAAGATGATCTAAAAAGTCTAAACATATTGAGCAGGGAGATCCTGAGAGCTGATCAAAGGCACCTCTGACCTGGGGCTCAGCCCTGTGCTGCAGCACAGGCATCAGCCAATGCACAGAGACACCCCGAGCACTGGATTCTCTATCTCCACTTTGCTAAGCTGCTGCGTCTACCTACAACTGCCAGCTCAGTTCTAATAAAGCCTAAAAACCCGCTGTAGGATCTTGGCTCGGCTGCCAAAACACTGGTTACTGGACGCTGTTGCAGTGACTTGGGTGCTTGTTGTTTTTTCTTGTCACCCCTGCTCAGCCAGTCTGCACCTGCTGCAGAAATCAAGCTAAATAGTTTTAAATTTCTGCTTTTTTGCTTGATTTTCAACTTTTAGTTTTGTTTTTGCTATAAGATTGCACTATTAAAATAGTCATTCCAGAAAATGCCCACTAAGTTGCCTTTATCCTCAGTAACACGGCTGCGCATCATTCCTCAAGGCAAGCAGGAATGGGCTGCTTTGGCCAACTGAAGGAAACCTCATTTCTTTCCCGAGTAGTTCACATCACCTCTAACACCGCCTCAATCCAAAAGCAGAGGCCAACGCTCCCCTGCTTGCTAAGACGTGTTTGAAGTTTAGATATCACATAGCTCACAGGAGAAGCAAATCAATGTTGGTAAGCTAATGAATTATTTCCAAGTTTGTACCAATATCTGCAGCAACATGAAAGAAAAATCACATACCAGGGAGATTACAGCTGAAGAGGCAGAGCGTGTGCACAAATTGTCAATATTTTAGGACTATGATTTGATCCTGTAGATAACTGTTGCTACAACACTGCTTAAGAGAACACCTCAAGCAAAACATTTTATCTCACAATATAGTTGTCCAATATAATTAACTGGGCTTGACCAATCTAGCTGGAAGGTAGCAGTAACAAATACCCAACCCCATGTGCCACGCCATCAAGGAGAACAGCTTTGTAAAGATGTGAGTAAACACTTCATCTGAACATGGAATTTACAGATGCAATTTCTCCTGGAACAGCTGGCTCGCTAGGTGTACATGGAGTACATACATTATGGACGTATTTTTCCAAATACGGGTATTCATTTTCCTCACACAGAATTTATCACCTTCCTTAAGGTGAGGTGTCTATCAAGAATAGATAAATTTCTGAAAGCTTCCTTCCTCACTCAACAACTCCCTCTCCCACTTGACCCAACAGCCTCTTTTTAGTTTCGTTCCCTCTTCTGCAAGGTAGAGCTTAGCTTTTCCCAGGCAAGCATCAGTCTCCATGCTTTTGGAGTAATGACAAAGCTCTGCCCTAAAGTAGTTTCCAGCAAATCAGAAATATGCACACCTTAAAAATCAATATATACTCCGCGCTTCTGAGGAGCCTCTGGAGGATGCCTGGAGGGGTCAGGGATGGATGGTTCACTCCCCTACACCATGTGGTGGCATTGCCTGGTGAGGAATAAAGCTACTGGAGATTTCAGGATCACTCCAGTAAATCTAGAGCCAGTCCAACACCATTCACTGCTGCTTCTCTGCATTGGCAGTGATTTATCCAACACTCATGCCCAGCCCAGGCTCCCAATACATTTTTTCACCCAGTTCATTCAAATTCACCCTTCTCTCTGGTTGCCCAGTCCCCAGGACACGGGTCCACGCCGTGGGCTGGTACCATCCGCACTCCCTGGCTGTTATCGAGCATTTCCCTGACCTCCTGCTGAAAGCACATATATCCCAGTTTTGTATTTCTCCATTGTGCTTTTTCAATAAATTTTAAGGACAGGTAAAAAAGGAAAATCTGAACCACAACAGAATCAGGGAAGAAAGCAAACTCCTTTTAAAGACTGTAACAGCATTGTAAGAGAAAGTTTAAGAGAAGAGCACATTGATCCTATAGCCTCTTCGGCATTCGTTCCTGCATGAAATATGCTCCTTCTAAGCAATATTTGTGTTCTTTAGGTAATAATGCATCCATAGACGATAACATATCTCTCATCTTAGAGAAACAGCAATTTTCTATCTACATGTAACGTATATGTATAGACGCTTGGGAAACAACGACTGGACTGAAAAATAAAAATTCATTCTTTTTCTTTCCAATTGCCTTTGTGGGCTTTTTTGGTCGAGATATGACATCAAGGATCTCAAAATGTTGCTGCAGAGCCACTAGAAACCGTGTGACACAGCAGCCTTCAAGGGCCACACTGGGAAGCACAGGGCACGCAAGGCGATCTCAGTAAGCCACGATGGCCTCAAGACGGGGAGATTATCTCGGGGTATAATTTCTAACCTGACCTAGTGAAATACTCCTGGTCTTTTATGCAAGCTCAGTGAAAAAGCTTTCTAAACCCAGCATGCCCTACTAGGAAGAGCTGCTGGAGGCTAGCAAAGGTGCTTGCAAAAGGCCTTTTCTGTGCTTTCAAAAATGTAATGAAATGCAAAGGCAAGCTGTGAGAAGCCGATGTCGGTTAGGAGACTGCTCTAATTGGCAATGAGCTAGAATTTAAGGGGATTTTATCATAGGGTTAATAACTTCTTATTAGCTAAACAATGTTGACAAGATAAAGCCATTTTGATGGAATGCATGTTTTCCCTCTCTTTGACATATTTGTATTACAAATTGACCTGTCCACATTGATGATGATATAGATCTAGAAGATTACGCTGATTTTTTTTTTTCTTCGGCTAGGCTTTCACATCTGCCAACCTGCTACTTTCCCATTAGGGAAGACAACAGGAATGCCAAAAGTGACATGCCTAATTCTAATGACCTCCAGTCAGATACGGTTCCAGAAGTTATATCCAAAATTCACTCATCTGAGCATATTTAAAGCATGACTCGGCTAGGTGATGTGCTTGCAATTCACCAGACTATGTCCATGCTGATTCATTAGATGTGTGCTCTGCTTTAGGTATTGTGACAACTAAGCCTTTCATTTATTACTCATTTATTGGATCTTTGTGACGATATAAAGAAAAGACAACAGACAAATATACTTGCTAGTACGCTGTTTTTGGAATGTGAAAATCTTGAGATCATCATATTAATTTTTTTTTTTCCCCAACTATGGTCCTAAGCCTGCTTATCTAATAAAATTTATTAATGAGAAATTAGAAGACACCTACAAGTTGCTCTTGCCAGAGCTGCCAGGAGACCATTTCATCCGTCTCATATATCACTTATGTATGATTAAGATGATTTGAAAAGCAATGCTTTAATCCTGTCTTAACAGATATTTCTAGTCATCCTCATAAACGCAAACAAACTCCTAAAAGTTGTATTCTTGGGATTCAGGAACAAAAGAACTTTCAGAAAATCAGAAGAAAGTTGATAGGGTTAGTAGTAGGGCTGCCATTTCTGTCCATAATCCAAACCTGTGCATTAAGATGTGTACGCAAATGATCAGTACGATTAGAAATTATTATTAAAAATAGCACATATTAGATGTAGTGCTTGTAAAGGTGAAACCACATTTCAGAAAAGGTAAGAGATTGGATTTTTCTCATCCATGCGCTTTTCATTCATTTACAGCTGATCAACATGGATGGGGATCAAAAACACCCTTTGAATCTCTGTGGGTCTTGGAGAGAGACGACGGGTCAAGAGAAAGCAAGAGACACACACAGAGTGAGAGAAAGAGACCACTTTGTGGGTCTGTAAGTTAGAGAAAGGCTGTGAGACTCTAAAATGAAATGCAACTTCTAAAGCAGCACAAGAAGGACAAATTGGAAAGCTCTTCACATTATCAAGGTCATCTTCAAACCTTTCCAACACTGCAACACTATACCAGAGCACGGTGCGCCAGAACAGATGTAACGGAGTTTTTGAAAGGATAAATTAGATAGAGACTTTCTGATGTCACTGAATTCTGGTAATTATGTTCCTCAGCTTGCTGAGCAGCCATCCCCACAGCCTGCTGCCAGCATGCAAAAATGAGTGGCTTGGGTGAATTTCAAGCAACAAAAGAATCACCCAAATGGGCCAAAAATACAAAAAATGGGCAGGATGTTGTACCTTTATACTACCGTTGCCAGCCAAATTCTGGCTCACAACAAAGCAGAAATTTCATAAACACTTAAGGACTGCAAACCAAAGCATGCACTTAAGACAAGTGTTTGAAGTATTTTTGAGATTCTTTCCTACATCATGTAATAAAGTAAGGGAAAAAGTTATACTTTCACCAAGCACTACCACTCGCTTACAGAGTCCCCAAAATTTCAAAAGTTGCAAGCAGCGAACTTTGTTTTTAAATTAAAAGCTGATGAGCCATTAACCACTCTTGATAAAAGCAGAGATTCTGGGAAAATTGAAAATGGAGAAGTCAGTTTGATTTTCAGCTTCACGAGAACAATTCTCCTCATATACAAAACCCTTTTGACAGACATTCATTGTTACGCCTTGGGTTTTGTTACAATATTTTTGCAGTTTATCGATTACTATCTCTATTCATTGGGTAATATTTTGTACTTGTCTTATTTTCATTGCCTACTTAAAATTCACTGAACCAAAAACTCATACAAATGACTCTTGGAATTTAGCTTCGAGCTGCTGTGACTTTGAGAACCCATTGATCCAAATATGCTCCCAAATAACTGCGTGTCAAGCCTTTATAGCTGGGTTAATTCACTTTATGGCCTTCTTAATGTATGAGGTTTTATGTTTTACTGTATATCTGCTGGTTTGAGTGTGCTGTGTTGAATTAAATGCATATGCGGTTCAAACAGGTCCAAGGTGACGACTGGGGCTAATTTTAAAGCACTTTAAACATTATTATCCAAAGTTGTTTCTTTTAATGAAAAGCTGGAAGTCAAGAAAACAGAAACCACTCTCTTTAGAAAACAGGATATTTGGCAAAAATAGAGGTTCTGCATTGGCATCATGGCTTGCCAAAGAGCATCAACAAGGAACGTGCTGGTGCAAGGCACATGGTGACTTGCGCACACCAAGCTTTTCCCACCAAGCAGGCATTGGAGCAGGGTGCCCTGGTTTAGAAAATGAAATCAAGAGCTACTGAAATTACTTTGTCTATAAAATGCCTTTTGCAAAGATTTGAGAATCCATCTTAAGAGGTAACTGGCTTCTTATCGGCTCTTTGCCTGCACTGTTCAATGATTGAATCCTGCTTCTGTTTAAAGGGTATTAACCACATACAAGTACTCTGTAGCTTACATATCCTGATTATTGAATAAACCCCCACATTTTCTGTCTGTCTTTTTTAGTATCCCAAAGGGACAGGCATCAGTAAAACTTTCTATCATCCGGGTGAGTGAGACAATGTGGGCCTTTTCCAGGGAAGGACTTCAGTAAATGCTTAACTTGAAGCGTGACCATAAAGTTATGAAAATAATTGGGATAACACAAGTACTATTTTTTTCACACTAAGTAGCTCAGTGATCTAGGGATCCTTGCAAATGGTGCTGAGATATGTGTTGAGATTGAACACCATAATCCACTTACTAACACGGAAACAAAATGTGGAAAACGTCATTCCCAAGCAGAATATTCAGTAAAACATCTTCCCCACAGCAAACTAACTCATTCCCACCAGACATTTAGACAGGTTTCAACCCTCGGGGTTACTCAGAAACCACATACTCAGGTCTACAGACCTGACGAGTTCACCAACATCTCTCCATTGCCTTCGACAAGAAGCACAACAAAATACGCAAGAAAACAATAAGCCCCCCCCCCTTTTACCAACCTCCTAGTTCATGCAAAGAGATTATCTTTGCTGACCGTGTCTGGGAAGATGACATTGCCAAGACAGATATTTGCATGCTTTCAACACCCAGGACAGACAAAAGCATCGGCACTCACGGAAAGCCGTGTAGAGCTCCTGCAGGGTTAAGAGGCCGTCATTGTTGTAATCATCAAATCGGAGAAGGTCTTCTAGTGTACAATCCAAGAAATCATCTTCCAGGTCCTCCTCCTTCATTAGCTGTAGCAAAGAGAACAGGTAATCTTACATATAACATAAAGCTACAGACTGCCGTCCTGGCTCACCCAGCAGATTTTCCATTAAATGACCTTTGGGGAGATATATCTCTATATATCATCTCTACCGTTAACATATTTGCTTTGTATCAAGATACAACTAATACTCGCATTCCTGCAGCACTTCAAGGGCCGTAGACTGGTGAGAGTGAGGAGCCTCCTCCTTCAGCAGCAGCACAGAAATGCACTTTCAGTTTACAAAAGTTTGGAAAAATAAATATGCAACAGGGAAAAAGGAAAGTTTGTTTCTCCTCTCTAGGTAAGGACAAAATTGTATTCTTTGCTTTTAGAACTAGAGTGGGCAAGAGCGGATGGTGTATTCAACACTAATGTGTTTTTCCAGCCCCCGATAGTTTGTTTCTTATGTATTCTAAACATTTCACACATTCTACATTAAAAATGAAGAAAGCTTTAGAAGTCGTACATCCAAGTTAGCAAATAGGCAAAATCAGACCTAAGCACAATGAAAATGTTGGGTTCTCTGAATGTATTGCAGAACATGAAGAAAATTGCTGAAATGTTGCATTTTTTCAGCAGGAAGGCTTTTTGCTGTAGTCCAGGGACTCTTTTATTTACTATTCTAGTCTTGGCCCATTATATTGAAGCAATTTAAACTAATAATGCTAAAAAAATGACCCTTCACCTAGCAAGTAAAAATGTTCAATAAAAGTGAGATCAACCATAACTTCCAAGATCAATCTTCTAAAGATGGAAATTTCCCTTTGTCTACCTTTGTATTGAAAATTGATTAACTTTTCATAAGACTGACAAGTTTTTACTAGTCCTTTTGATTTAATGTCAGGGGGAAAAAAAAACCCCACCCACAAAACACTTCAGCTGCAACAAATTCAGTAGATTTATGAATCTGACTTTAAAATACATTAAAGTTTTAAATGGAAATATCATTCCAATTACCACTGTTGTTAATAGCCCTGCTACCCATGGCTGCAAAACTTCACGGGCATTTCATAATGCTGGGTCCAGACAGAAACTATTCAATAGGGTGTGCCAGGAGGCAAAGCAGCTCTAAATAGAGGGAGTCGGACCATCTGCTGCCACTTTTTTGCTCAAAAGAATTCTGTTGGAGAGAAGAAACAAGTGGGCAAAGATCCTTGCCATCTCCCAGTGCTAGGTGCTGCCCCGACACAGGACTGTCCTCTCTGCTTCCAGTTTCTCCTTTGGGGTGAATCCCTCTGCAATGAGCCTCTTCAAGATCCCCCTTCGGGTCTTAAAAATGACTTTTTTCTGCAGCAGTGCACATTACCTGCCTCGAGTTTTTTGCTTGTAGACAAGGTTATAGTGCTCGAGAGACTATTTTTCTTTTAAATAAAACAAAGAAAATGCACAGCAGCAGCTCATCCAGCAGCCAGAGAGAAGGAGATCCCACTGCACCACATACATTTCAGCTGCCTCTACCCATGAGCAATGAAATTCTCATCTTTGGAGGAATTTTAAAGTTGCAGAGAGCTTCAAATTAAAGAGCCAACACAAATCAATCAAAAACCTACCTAATAAGGCAAGCAAGAAAAGTTCTGTTAAGACTATAACACAGAAAACTAAAAATTGCTCGTGACTTAAAAAAAAAAAAAATCCCTTGAAAACTGGTGAATAAACCGGTCACTTAAGAGCACAGGAGAATCATCTTGTTGTTAGAGCTAAAAACTAAAATAAAGAATTGACATGCTACATGTAAACTGTAAATACTGCTGCTCCGAGAGCCCCAGAGTTGCCCTGCAGACGTGTCCTCAGCCCGGTCAGGACTTCAGCCACGCTCCCACCAAAGGGCCCAAGATCAGTGCCACTTGGGTCAGGATTAAAAGTATTCATGGCTTACCTATATTCTGCATTAACTGGCACTATTTTGTCTTTTGAGAGGTGATCGTGCTGTCAGCTCAGCAATGCAGGTGGCAAGCCTTTGTGGAGGATGTTTGGGTGAGAGGCCTTAATTTATTCCCTTCCACCAAATTGAAGGGGGCTCCAGAGGCGCAAGCATGTTTACCGATTTTGGTAACAGTGAGAAGAATTAAAATAAGAGTAGCCAAGGTCTATGCTTGCTCTTGTGAGAGATACCTAGGCTCCAAGCACATCTGAAAACAAAGCCCATAGTAACTTTGTGGCAGACCTTAGAGCGCTGAATCTTGCTCTTTTAAAATGCAGGTCATTGTTTCTTCCTAAAGGTAATGGCTTGCAGGCTGCCAAACCTTTATTTCCATGCAAGTTGAGTTTTAATATCCTGATGGAATAAGTTTCATGTAAAAAGGGGGGAAAAAAAAAATTGGAGAGTAGAACAGACACTTAGATGTCACTATGCAAAAGCTGGCTTTGAATGCAGATAAAAGTGTTTTCTTATACCTACCATGCCTTTATAAAAAAATCATCACATTTAGATGAAGTATTGTATATATTCATAGCTCTGAGATCTAAGGGAATTTACGCTGACACTTTGCATTGTGCAGAAAGGATCGCGCATCGTGCGTGTCAACAGCCTGAGGATTAAAATTCAATGCGAACTGTCCTACACGGGAGCGAGCTCGGGGAGGAGCATGCTTGCGTCTGTCCTCCTGCTTGCTCACAGCTTGCATTTACACGCTGGAACTGCAACGCACTTCATGTTCGCTGGGAAGCGTGAGCGCAGATGAGAGGCTCCTGCAGAGCAAAGGCTGAAGGGCCAGCTTTGGAAACTGGAACAGGGCCCGGGCAAGTATTGGCTTCCAAAAGGCTCTTAAAAGGCATTTGCTTCTAATTCCTCTCACAGATGACACCATGAAATGGAAAAGACAAGATCTTTCCAGATCTGGCATAATGCATTTTCTCATATTTACAGGCCTGCTTTCTCAGGTCTGCATGTATAAAGAGCAAGTTCAGGACACAGAGTAATCAGCTCGAGTGCCTGGGCTGCGTGCTCGGTTCACTTTACCAATTAGATGAATTCCAACAGCACAGCATGCCCGTAATTAGAAATAACAGGTTTTTTTAGGCTCTCACCTTTTCTGTCGTCATTAAGTTCTGCTAATCAACATTTTGGCATATGCCTAGGGATTTGGGGAAAATAAACCTGTTATAAAATATTCCAACTTTGCTGTCACGTTACTACATGCTAATCCACAGTCCAGAAGGCAGGGAGGAAGAGTTAAGAGATTTCTGCCTAACTTACACGCACCTAAAAAATCCAAATTAAATCTCCCCAAGGCAGCTAGCTGGAAATTCTTCAGAAGATGATGGTTAGCAGCAAGGATTTAGTATCTATTTTCAGGAGCATGGATGAGGCTGCAAAGCTGCCATGTTTTTTGTTTGTAGAGAAGCTTCAAATGTTTGAGACAACACCATCTCCCCAGAGATGCAGAGAGACTTGCACGCCGCAGTAGATTTTCCTCCTTTACCTACTGCCAGCCGGACAGTTACAAACGACCGTTCTCACTAGAGTGCTGCTGCGTTACATTCAATTCACACTCTGAATGAAAAATGAAATCCACTTCATAATTCCATTTTCATTGAACAATAAACCCACCTGAGCCAGTTCAGAGCTGCTGAGATGCCCATCACTGTTTATATCCAAGTGCTTAAACATATTTTCAACTAAGAAGCGCTTCTGGGATACTCTGTCCTCAGCGGGGCTGCTCAGCGGGCTCTGCCGATGAGCCTGCAGGTCCAGGAGGATGCTTTTGAGCCGGCTGTAGTCTGCCATTGTACAGGTGTCACCTGAAAGATAAGACCGCATTACTGGACCATGTATATTTGCCTTGTTGTTTTTAAAGGGCTGAGCTCCTAAAGGGAAAAATAAGGCACAGTCGAAGACAGGCTGTCTGCATATACAGCACCACTCAGCTCTGCACTTGAGGAGCTCCTGTAGTCATTACCTTTTGTAATAGCTGGCAGTTTTTCTAAATCCTGCTGTCAAGGATGCTCTCCAGCATGTTACCTTCCAGATTATAGGGCTTCAGTTACAGACTTCCACACTCAGCTTCGTAATCCTCACCCATATTAAAACAGCTCTATGTTTTTTTTAAAGATAAAATAAATTCACCTATCCTCTGATTATGAAGTAAAAAATAAACCTGGGGATGCTGATGCTTAGCAAGTGCCACAAGCATAAATAAACGGCACCCCTGAGTGTCACCCTGGGCCAAACATGGGGCTGATCTTAAGGAATCCTTAAAGGCAGCCCAAGGTGGTAAGATGGCCAGAGGGAGGACAGTGAGGAGCGCAGGGCTGGGGGGAGCCCCTGCGGCTGGGGTGTCGCTGGTGCCTGTGCACATCACCCCGCTGCAGACTGACATAAATGCTTTCCTCAGCACTTGACCAGGGAAAAAGGTTATTATCACAGAAAAGCCCTCAAGCCACTTGCTCTGAAGTGACACTGGCTTGGCTGGAGGAATCAGACTGAACCTTCATGACCCTCAAAGCTCCTGCTGTGCTCGCAGCAGCCAGCTCTTCCGTGCTTCTTCTCCAGGGAATGCCTTGCTCTGATTTAAGGGCATCCTCTTAGAGGAGAAACATATCCACATGCCCAAAGTGGTATAAGATGTTACAGCCCTTTTCTGCTCAACTGCTGTCTGGCAGAGCTTGGCAGAATGAAGAATAGCAACTGCCTTTTTTGTGCAAATCTGTTTGCTTTAGTGTAGAGCCCAGCGGCTGGTGCCTTGCAGGAACCTGGCTGGCTCTGCCTTGGGGCGGACCCTGAAGCACCCTCATGCTCCAGCTGTTCCTAACTGTGTGGGCATCAACCATCACCCACCAACAGTACCGACACACTCAGCTGTTCCTCTTAGATGCCCTTTTCTCTGTAATGCAGATGCCCTTATTCTCTAGAATGGTGGTTTTAAAACAACTTTTTAAGTCCCATCGCTGATCCTGTTGGATTAAATCTAAGGGAACCTGGTCTCACTTCAGTTTAAGGAACAATACCCTTGTAGATCAGCTCCTCAAAGACTCCAAACGTTATTCCTTTGAAAAGTAACAGAAGACTCTGGCACACTGACAACTAGTGTTCCTGTCCTTTTCTTGCTGAGCTGCACCATTTTTGGTCCTCTGGTCCCGCTCCAACTGAAACCCAATTAAAATTCCAGGTGGGAGGCATTTCTCTGAGAGCAAACTCATCTACTGTCAAGATTTTTTTTTTCACCCTTCCTATTTTGTGCTCACAACTTCAAAAGCACCATGACTTGAGAAGGTGAGAGAGGACACAGAGGCGGGCCGTGCATTCACCAGTCAGGTCAGTGCCCTATTGCTACACAAGCAATAACTGCAAGACAAGGCTTATTTTCCACCCTGAACTCAGACCCTTCCAGATTTGAGAGCTTCTCACTGCTCAGAGATATTAAGCAGCTGCTAAATTTTTCCTTCTCTAAACAACCTCCAAAGAGCTCTTGGTCCCACATGGGATCAGTCTCATTGAAAAAACAAGGCTACTCCGCTACTGTTAGTCTTGTTTATTATTTCTGTTCCCTCCCACCCCCGCCCCACTGCAACCATGTAATTTGATGGCTATTGTGAAGGCAGTATGAAAAAATTTCTTTCTTCCAATCGCGTGCTTATTTAAGAGAAAATCTGATTGCCATATCCAGTGTAATCAACCAATTTTGCAATCCTGTTGTAAATACCGTTTTACTACTGCAATAATAGTTTTTTCTGAGCTGAAGTTTTCTTTTCAGTCAAAGCTTAATCCCAGAAATGTATCTAAGGCTAACGAAGACAGGGAAATCTATTTAATTTGCTTCCACCTCCGTTTCTGCTTTGCAGTTTCCATTCGTGAGCACAAGCACGGCGACAGGCAAGCCCCACGGTGACACTCCTGTCAACTTATGCCAGTAGTGTATACCAAAGCAGCTCTTCCTTTACGCCCTCCAGACCTTTCACCTTCTGCAGCTGGGTCTTCTTTCCCAGATACTCCCTAACTATTGCCAGGGGCAGTCCTTTCCCAGCCTTCCTCCCTCGCTGGCCTCCCGACTCACTTCCACCTTAACCCTCTTTCTGACCACAAAAGAAAGAATTAGAAAAGGACCTAAGTGCTTCTGAAGTCCCCTCATCTCTTCTAACAGCACCTCTCACTTTATTAAGCTTATATTGACAATTTCTCTGGCTAGCAGCTATCCCTGGCACCAGTCTGATACCATGCGCCTGCCTGGAGAATTAACTGGGTGCGAGACTTCTTTAAACACTGAAGCCTCAGCCAAAACTGAGCACAACTGCATGTTTAAACAGAATTTCCAATACAAATTGTGTGTCAATGCAATGGCAAAATATAAGGAATAAGTGCAAGGACCAGACGTTTGAATCCAAACATCGCATCTCTACTCCCGCACGTGTGGGACCGGACCAGGTCACCCACTGGTGACACAGCCAGGCTCTCAACTGTGTTGGATGGTGTGAGCCAGGAGACGGCAATCTCCTTTCACTGCATTACAACTCTCCTTGATTTTTCCATGCTCTGAAAACAAAGCCACCACAAAACCGCTTTTCTCGAAAAAGTACACACTCATCTGGGCTGCAAGACAGCCCAAGGTAAGCGTGCCCAGTTTGGGACTTTCAGAGGGTCACAGCCATGCTGCGGCCTCCAAGCAAACATGATGGGCACGAAGAGTGATATAAAGGAAAGCACAGATGACAGAGTTGGTGACAGCCTCTGGCAGTAATTCCCAAATCCTGCTATAAACTCACAATACTTTTCCCCCCACCACACTACTGTCCAGGGTCAGGGACCATCCACCCCGCAAAGCCCCATCCTGCATGGCAGGATAATGCCATTCCACTGCATACGCAGCAAAGAAAAGCAGCAATAAGACAATTAGGTCTCCCGTTTAAAAAATAAGTTCAGTTTCACATGTTGTTAACACACGCCACAGTCGGAAGGTCAGAAGGTGCTCTCAGCCCCTGTCAAAACTGCTCTAAAACCTCATTACCATTACTTCCCTCTGGAGAAAACGACACTCTTGAGCTCTGCTGGATACAGATCCCTCGGCATCTCTCCCCAGTGTGAATGTGACAGACTCGGCGGGTCTCGCACCTTTGAACGTTTTCCCCTGACATCCGAGACGTCCGAGGGTTGTAGCGAAGCACAAGCAGTCCCTTCAGAGCACAGCAATGTATAGCTGCCCAGCAACACGCGACGCACAAAGCGATGAGTAAAAGCAATAAAGTTCTGTCTCAAGGGTGTGAGATTGATAGTTTGCACCTCTTCGGCTGAACTAAAATATTGACAGGAAAAGGCACTAAAACTGTAATATATAGATATGCATATAAATATATATGTATAATTTTTATATTTAATCTCACTGTAGTGGAAAAACGGGGAAAACCACTTAGATCAGAGAAAATACTCTGACCTGAAACTCTGATTTTATAGTAAGTCTGGCCAAAGTGTTAGTTCCAAAATCATCCATGCTTGGGAACTTTGAGCTGATGTTTTGCTGCGTAACCTGGACCTAATGCTATTTCCAACCCAACCTTAAGGCACTGGAGCCCCCAGACATGGATGCTGGAGGCACCGTATAAAAGACACTACCTGCTCCTCCGCCAGGGAAGGGAGAAGACACATTCAGGCAACTTGAACCATTTGGCAAGCCAATGCTAAGGACAGCTCTCTAGGTTTCCGGCAGCACTGCCACCTCTTGCATGTTTGCTGTTCTTCCAGGTGTTAAAACCATAGCTGTTAAACAAAAAGAATCACAGAAAAGCCATCTGCATGCCCTCTCACTTATCCTCATTCTTGTCTCCGCTTTGCTAGGTGCCCCCAGCAGTTTCCTTTGCAACATGAGCTCATCATTAGCAGTTTATCTCATCTCAGACTGCTCTCATCAGTAGGTCTTGTTAATGGATGTCTCTCAGCTTGGCTTCCTTGTTAGGGCTTCCCTGGGGACTTGGATTCTGTTCGTAATTGCGACCAGCTCACAGAAGTTTTGTATTTCCAGAGATGGCTTGCCTGGAAGTGGGTCTCCCAGCCGGCATGCCAGGAGGTAACCACCACCGCTCTTCAGACATGGGTTTTGAAGGACTTCTTCCCTTCCCCGGGTTTTGAACGGCAGAAGTGCCGCCATGTGTGTTTTAATCGCCCGTGCTGTACTACTGCCAGCGGATGCCCTGTCTGCACTGCCTACTGAGGTGTTCAGGGCACCATCCCCACCGCATAGCTGGGGGAACCAAGACACAGGGACCCAAAGACACAAATTTGGCATGAGCGAAAACTGCTATTCTGTCCTCCGTGCCCTAAACTAATTCGCTACTTGATCACCTTTGTTTACTACTTTATATGAGAGCTGGTTCGAAAAAAGTCCTTTTCTATCTTTAACCATGATCCCAGTATGATTTATTCTGCTGACTCCAGAAGAGGAGAGCTAAGGGCATACTGGAGGCATCTGACATCAAAACTAAAATGCTGATCATGTAACATGGGGTGGGGTTTGGGGTTTTTTCACGAGATTTAATAACATAATACCACTATCTTTGGATTCCAGCTTAGGAATTTAAAAATAAATAAATAAAAAAATAAAAAGGCTACCTTCACCATTTCAAAAGACTTTCTATCACTTCCACCGATGGCCACTCTACTTTCTGAACAGAAACCTAATTTCCTAGCAATGCTTTGTACAATACACACAAGGACTCCCCAGGAAAAGCTGCATGGTTTTTGTCCTGTGGTAGGATGCTCTGGGCAGAGATGCCTTTGTTCACATCCCATGCTGGAGGTCAGCATGTGTTCCTCCTGTGAGCTCTACATCTGACTTTGTAGCCCTAAGAAGAAAACGCTGGTGACTTTCAAACAAACCTCATGCAAGGTGCAGCTCCCTCCTGTGCTCTTTGGATAAAATTTCGATATACTTGTCACACTCAACAGACAGGGATTTCTGCTGGCATTTTTTTTTTAATTTTTTTTTTTTTTTTTTCCAGAAATGGACCATTAAATACACCCTCCAGCAGCAGCCTGCAGTGGCTTTCCATCCCCAAGCCTTACTCACGCAGCAGCCATAGTCGTGTGATATAGGATGGAGCCGAAAGCAAGGAACCACACTGCAACACCCCTGGCCAGGGAAGCCCACGATTCCCCCCTCCACACTGGGGAAGATCTCTGAAGAAACAAGTCCTTTTTATCTGTTTACAGATACTTTCAAAACGAATGAAGTCTGGCACTGTTTGAATTAAAAAAAAAAAAAAGAGACGGGCAAAGAAAAACAATAAGACAGAAGAAACGTAAAAGAAAAATCCAGCGTATTAAGGTCTGATTGCTAAAGCGTGGCCAGTAACTGTCACGTTTACATGCTCTGCTCACTTGGAGCAATGCTGTTTCTTGCTCTGTTTTGCAGTGGCTACGTAATTCATCCTGTTTAGCACTTCTGCATGCTTTGGCAGATAAAATATTGATCAGCCTGCCAAGAAACACACAGTGCCATTCTGTTTTCATGTCAGAACTCAGTAATGAACTACATTTATCAACAGCATCCTCTCTGTGAAAGGTCAGTGGTGAATGTGGCTAAATTGTGATGACAGATCATTAATCCAGTTCCCTCAATAATTGCCCTCTTTAAGAATTTTACTCCTGGTTTCTGTGAATTGTAGCAGGTTTTTACAGTGGGATCCCTGAGCAATCTTCAACCCACTTCTGAGTCAAAGCAGATAACAGAGAAACAGCAAGTCTGGGGATTAAGTGTCCTTCAAAGGAACACAGTTAACATAAAATAAAAATAAAGCGAGGAAGTGCAGAGCTTGCTTTGATGGGTAAACTAATCTCCCTGTAAAATATTACTGTGCAAGGTGCCTTACAATGCAGTGATTACTAGAAATGTCAGTACTTCTTTATATATCAAAAATGATCTGGTAACACCTATAGAGCACCAATCTCCAACTCCTTGGCGTACAGCTAACCTGACAGTAGGTGTGAACCTAAACATGTACAGAAGCCTTTAAAGGATTTGAGCCCCACTGGTTACTGAGCTATTTTTCAGCACAACTACAGGGGCTGCACGAATGGCAGGTGGCACCTGCAGCTCTTCATAAAATCCCTAACATGCGGTCGTTAGCATCCAGGCTAAGTATAAGAGTATGTGATTATCTGCTCAAGAAGGTATATACCGAGATTCAAATTTGTTGTGGCCCCCAAAAAAATCTCTGGAGGAGGTTCCCCTGGGCATGCCTGGGCACAGCTACCCAAGGCAGCCCGCGTGCTCTCAGGTCCAGGCTCCGGCCCTTGAAAATCTGCAGTCCTGCCGCTAATCCCAACATTCCCAACCCAGGATTAGACTCGGTGTGCTATCACTGGAGGCAAGTTAGGACATCACGACCTGGCATCCTACGCAGAGCTGCCAGACCTGCCTGGCTCCCTGGATCCCACACCATCGCCTGCCAGGAACCTGCCCGCACCGGCGGGACCGCGCTCCTGCTCACTGCTGCCACAGGGAAGTATAATAATCATAACCCAGTACAGATAAACCGCCACCAAAGGTGAACTCCAGCGGCACTAATTTTCAAGGCAACCCTTCACCATCACCAAATGTGGTGATAAAGAGCAGTTCGGAGCAGGCTGAAGAGTGTCATTTCTTAGGCAGGAGGCACCGGGAATGTCATTTTATTTGACAGTTCCTCTTAGACTGTGCTGGCTATTTTTGGCTGTTCCTGTGGCAGTTTTCTAGCTCCAGAAAGAAATTCAGTGCAGGAGAGGGGAGCACTAAGCTTTGTTTTATCATCTGTATCCATGGGGCAAAAAAGATATGGTTAGCAAAAAAACCCCAAACATTTCTAGACAAGATTAAAGGGATCTGAGAAAGGTTTTGTTTTTAAACAGCCCATCCTTTTATATGCTTTACTCAGACTTCACCTGGTATTGTTAGAAGCATCAGAAAAGGACTAAACAAAAATGTTACAGGATACAAATATATTTATGAGTGTGGCTCCTTAATTCCTATGCCGTTTACGGCTAAATTACCTATCAGCAACAGCCCATTTTCATGCGTACAAAATGAAAGTGTTGGCATGCCTAAACTGCAAAAATGTGGTCCCAAAACATCAGACCTCTGAATCAGAGTGAGATGATTATGTGAACTCTTTACATCAATAATCTCTGGCTTTGTGGCCTGCTTGACTTGACAGAGCAGGTCTACACAGGGATAGGAAAATTAAAGATGACTTCAGTTCTTCAGGGGTCTCATTGTAAACCCCCATTCCTCCATGCAAATTTTCTCTCTCTCTCCTCCTCTCCCTTCCTCTTCCTTTAATTGCTCTTTTTTTGCACATGCATGGAGAGATCGGATGGACTTTTCTCCTACTTTTCCTTTGTGGTTGGAAAGAAGGAAAAAACTGCTTTTCTCAAGTTGCATGAACAGATTCCTCTGAGCAAGTGTAGCAGCTCACTGCAGTAAGGGAGAGAAGAATATCAAGAAAGCCTTGTGAAATTCAGAGACTTCTTGCAATTCAGAGACATCTGTGAGTCTTGAACCTTCCCCACTCTGATTTTTATAGGCTACAAGTACTAGGTGTGAGTAAACTGATGTAGGATGAAGAAAAATTAACTAAATCTTAAAAGTCATGATACCAACTATTTGACTTTTGATCACTCAGAGAAAGCTTCTTATAAAATACCAGGCAGCACTTTGCAGCAATTACACTGCAGGTAACAGCACCGCAATGTTTCTATAATGTCTGATAATAACGCAAGGAGCATCCTGCTGCCTCCAAAGACCACTGAAGACCATGATCTTTACCGTCACTGTGCTCACGCACCGTGGACGTGACATTTAGGCAAAGCTGCTAATCAGGTCGTGCTCCCAGCACAGTGCTACCTGCCCACCTACTTTACACACAGCTAAACGCCTCAAAGGCTGAGTACCTATTTTATTCCTGATCTGAATTTACAAGTTAAGTGAAACTCTAGTAAAGTTCCTGCTAAGAGGAGCAGATGTTTAACATCATGCAAATTCATGAACATTAGCAATCCTTCAGCTGCTACTGTTGAAAAAATTCAATTAACAATAAAAGCCCAAACTAACTTGCTTATCTTAGGGATATGTTTTAGTTAATAAGATGTACGTTTATCAGATATCCATATATAGTTTAGCAGCAACTAGGAGCTCACCTAATATATCACAGAAATGGAATGGAATATATACCACGAAAAAGATACTATTAAACAATGGACATTTACAACCTGGAAGAGTTAAAACTTGCCTCAGTGTACATTTATTTCAATATTTTATTTTATTACAAGAAAACGCACCTGTCTATTACTCTGCAAGCTTTTAAAATATATTAAAAACTTACAGCATCAGAATATAAATTCCCTGTTCTGTAAACAAAAACTCTATTCCTACCTTACACAATTACCTTCCAAACTCCATAAACCTAAATGAATCACATGCTTTAGCCTCAAATGCACAGCAAAAGAGATGGATTTGCAACCTTTCTCGGGAAGCCCAAGAATTACAGCTTGGTTTACCAAGTCCAAAAGCAAGTTCTAGATTTGTATCCTTCCCGGGAGGGAGCAGGCAGTGGTACAGGCGGGAGATGTTAGGAGCAGCCCCAGGGGAGGGAGACAGGAGGAAGCTTGCAGGTGGGAAAGCGTGCGAGAAATGTAATTTATCAAGTGCCTATCACCACCTAGGCGGTGTGCCACAGATTTATAGATTTTTAAAGCCAGAAGGGATTGTGTGCACGCTCTGACCTCCTCCATTACACAAGCACCAAATTCAACGAGATTTTCCCTGCAGCAGCTCCATAATTTGTTTCCTCTATAGCATACCTCCTAGGAAGGCTTCCAGTCCTGATTTAAGCACATAAGAGTAATTTTTCAAATGATTACTTAGTCTCAGTGGGCAAACATTTTATTTTTAATTTGTTTAGCTTCAATTTCCATCTACTGAATTTCGTTACGCATTTATCTGGTACATCAAACCCTAAGTCTTATATCCCATACGTCATCTTCCCAGGTTTGCACTGATGTTGGGCTCAGCTCATGTCTTACCTGTCCTCTCCTATGAGCTGTGGGATACAGCGGCTCTCGCTAAGGTAGCTCACATTCTAAATGGCTGTTTCTTTTCTCTTTTCTGGGAATTTTATCATCCCACGGTGGGCAACAAAAGAACCATGGTCATGTTCACAAGAACCTTCGGCTTCCAGTTAACAGCGGGTGGTTCTACCACAGTTCAGTGCCCACCACCTGAGCTGGCTCAGACCCTTCGTGGTACTACAGGGTGATGCTCCACTACCCACAGAGAGCCCGAGCCCATTCCCAAGCCAGGGAATTAGAGAAGATTAGAGTGGACAATTGTTCTCATCCCACCAGGACATCTCTCCCAAAGATGCACTCAGACAGCGTTCCCAAAAACTATTTAGCGTAAAGAAGATGTAACTAACAGCAACGCCTGGGCAAGTTCTCTATGCGACACCATAAGCAAACAAGGCTATTCCTACTGCTGCTTTTATTGTTTGCTGCCTACTGAGTATAAGCTGTTATTTTCTTGTTAAAAAATTAAAAATATTTGTCAAACCAGAGAGAAGAAACAATGCACGAACATTAAAGCAAATGAAAAAGGACCACCACGCAGTCAAGGCAAACAACTCGCAAGTAACCCCTACACCACTCATCCAAACTATTCGGTAAGCGCAAATATAGTAACAGAAATCACGAGTGAATTATGCATGATTCATAAACAGAAAACTGGCTATGTCTAATGATTAATTTATTTACAACACAGCCCGCTCTGCTATAAATCTATCACTTCACACAGAGACATGATCTTACACACACGCACAGTCACATACCCAACTCTACGTGCCTGTTGCACACTCTCCCCAAATTATATTTTGTCTTCAGATTGTATTGTTTTTCTTTGTAAAAACTATTAAGCTAAATTAGTGATGCTGCATCCCAAGTTGCAGGCAGGGGAGCGGGGAGCAGGAGAGGAAAACGTGCCATACGCAGCTGTTTTTAACAGCAACAACAAAACGAGCTTAAGGATGTCTAATTACTTAAGATCCCAACCCAAAACAAATTCACAGTGTAATGAATTGATTCAATTATTGAGAAATACTGTATTGAAATAGCCCGGAAAGACAGAGAGGCCTTTGTAAAGGTCAAGATAAAGAAGAAAATAAGTCAAGAGCAGTGTCTGGGCAGATGCCAGGTGGGTGCTGGGGATGCCACCCCCAGCAGGGACCTACGTGTAGACAGGGAAGGAGCCACACACCGGGTCTGAGGGGCTGGATTTGGCAGGGGAGCGGAGCTGGGAAGGCAAGGGCTGGCATAGATGGGGAGCAGAGCAGTCAGCACTTCTGAGGATAATTAAGCGGCTATGTCGTACACGCCTTTGAAGAGCACGGACTTAGAGGATCAAATTGTGCGTGGCTGCCAGCTGCCTTGGGGAATGTGAAATACAGAGAGGTGACAGAAGGACTCAAATAGCAAATTCCCTGAGATCTTGAGGGGGGGATCCGTCGGTGGCACTTCAGAGGGAGTGCAGCAAGGTGCTTTGCTTGGCTTACACAGGTCCAGATGCAACTGGAGTCCCAAAACGCTCCTTTTCCTGCTCTCCTCTTGCTTGCTCCCCACGAAGGTGCTGGAGAGCGGGCAACTAGCCAAGCAAAGTGAAACAAAGCAGCGTAGAAAACTTGTCACGGGATATTGAGGTAGCTTTTTGCTTCCTGAACGCAAGCGATTTCTCAGAGAGGCACTGTCATCTACACCATGGCCTCGGGAAAGACACCACTGCTTTTTTCTCCCATGGGAGCCTGGCTTTGCTGTGCTCAGTCTGGCCCATAAAGGATATTTCATATTATTACACTTTCCAATACAAAAAACAAGACAAAGAACGAAACAAGAACAAAGGTAAAAATACCTATCTTACGAAAAGCCATGCTCTCGGATAGTAAAGGTTAAACAGAGCTCCTGAAAACAGGGCTGTTCTGCATAAATCCAGACTTTGATTTCTGTTTCATTGCTTCAACAAATCAAAGGTAATTACAGGCAATCCTACCGTGTAGGACTGACATCTCCACTCGTGTGATCCATGCTGTCTGGGGTCAAACCGTCCATCCCAAAGGCCTGACGCTCCTGTGTGCTGTTCCTTTCTGAGCTGCACGCAGCAGTGGCACTTCAGGAACCTCCTTATTCAGCCTGTACAGAGTTGTACAACCAAACCCCCTGCTTTTAGAAAGAATTAACTAGATTATATTTATTCTACGTATCTTCTTGTGCTTTTGCTGTAAGGATGGTCGGGTGAGAGAGGGTTCTTTCCATGGGGTGAACCCTTTGGACCACCAGTGACAGCAGGAAGGCTCTGATCGGCGTGGTTTCCCTGTGATGGACAAAAGGAGTATTTAGGGTGGGGGGAGCTGCAGGACCGTGGGGGGATTTTAGTGGGGTTGGGGAGCAGTCTGCAATAATCTGGACTTCTCCCTGCCCCGTGTCTGTCCAGTCCATTTAGAGGCTGTGGGATTAGGCTCTCGCCATGCATTCAGAGAGCTCCTGGCACAGGGTTAGAACCTCCAAGCGCTGCCAAAACACAAACAATAAAAATAAATATGACTCAACAGATCTGCTGGGAACCTTCTATCTACAAACACGGTAGCATCAGCTGTGGTTGTCAGCGAAGGATTACAGCTTCAAGTACAGAAGTAGCAGAAGCAGGAGATGGACAAGAAATTAAGAGCTATCATCCTTGGTTTGATGCACATGGTTCAGAGGCCAGAGACAAGGGAAAAACCAAAACAAATATATCAACAGGTAAACAAGAGGAAGA
Organism: Astur gentilis; assembly: GCF_929443795.1. NCBI lineage: Eukaryota > Metazoa > Chordata > Aves > Accipitriformes > Accipitridae > Astur > Astur gentilis. The sequence continues at coordinate 20,440,435 of NC_064905.1, read as the reverse complement.
CTTGTTTTAAAGCTGGTAATATCTTTTGCAATGCATCTGCTGTAGACAGCAGTTTACACCTCGTACTGTGCTTTAGTTTTAATTTTTGCACCCGAGATTGCCATTTTTAAATGAAGGCAATAGACCTGGGAGACCTTTACTGTTTGGGGAGTGCTGCTTTATTAATGTTGAAGCCAAATCTTCATGAGCAATTTGCAGGACCAAAAAAAAAAAAATTTCTTTCTGGCCATTTGACGCACCTGAAGACATCTATGACACATCCACTTGTCATCATGAACTGGAAGAGTTAATTTTAGTACAGCGATGATTAGCTTAGCTCATTCTTCACTTCAGCAGTCATAAGAGCGACCAGAAAGCCTTGGCTCTTCACTGTATCCAACTCACAATCTTCATTTCTATATGGAAAATCTCATCACAACTTTAACCCAGACATCCTGTAATTTAAATTAACCAAACCAAACAGGCTTGTTAGATAAACGGTACGTTTGCTCCTTATGCCTGCTTCAGTTGATGATGCTACGCAATCTGCTGTTTGACATTTTACAGTCCTCTACCTTACTCCTATTAGAGAAAGCAAAATTGTCTGGATTCCTCTGGGAAGTAACCAATGCTCACTTTTTTTTATGGCTGACTGGCACATCTATCAAATACTTCTAAGATAGCAAATGTATTATTTGGAAGCTTTAATAAATGTTAAAGCCCTCTGGCACTAATGTAAATTTTACTGATCCTGTTGTGCTCTGAAACACCTTTGCAAACAACTCACTTCTACTGTCAGAAGGAGCACTTCACCGTCACTCTGTACTAGGGATCCCATGAATCTGACTCCCCGGGTAAAGGTACTTTGCTGCCTTACTGTCTGGTTTCTTGCCTGTACCATGAAGTACACATGGGAAAAACAGCCGGCAATGCGTACAATAAAGGCTACTGCATGCCATCCTTGGTGATGGATGGAGTCAAGAACATTTTTTTCTTGGGTATTTGTGTAAACAGGTTTTCCCTGCTGCCTTCTTGGAGATACTCTTGCTTCTACCACGAGACCGCAGGGTCTGCTCTGGGACAGCTTCATCCTCTACCACAGTAACTTTCTAAGCAATTCTGAGCCAGCCATTGCCTACGGTTACCCTGTTTCTCTCAGCAACAGCCCTGCTCAGAAGGTGTGTGATGTTTACGACTGCCCCTGCAGACAGAGTGAGCAGAGGGTACGTGCACATGCTGGTGACTAGTTCTCATGACATTTTCAATCCAACTGCAATAAGAAAACACTATAATTCTCCCCAGACTGTGTGTCCTTTCACATCCTCATAATCCAAGACATTGAGAGAAACCCACTGCAAAACGACTGCTGATTTTAGGCACTTGCCCACCTTGCACTTGAACTGTGAAGTCTCCAAGATCCTCTTCCTGAGCACTAAAGGACAATATAATTACAGTAAGCAGAAGTATTTATTATTGTTAAGGATGTGTGTAATGGTCTAATAACGATGTGCTGTGACTGTTGTTCAGATGTCATTAGGAGAGTTCTCAGGCATCTCATTAGCAGATCGTAATGTACACCCTAAAGGGCATTACTGTAATTACAAAATGTTAACTTCTAAAGAGGAATACATGCACAAGGAGGGAGAAAGTACTTCTAAATGTAAAAAACAACAAAAAATTTAAAATAAAATTAAAAAGGAGTAAGAGACTTTGCATAGAAAACTCTAAAATTGGTCCACCACCAACAGATTAAAGGGAAACATCTATAATACGCACATTTATGCGTGAGAGTCCACCTACTCCTCCAGAATTTGATGAGGTCAAAACTACTCCACTGTAGTAGTTATAAAGGTTTGCAAAATAATAGTTGGATTTTTGTTATTATAATCATCCTGCACAATATGTGTGTCACGGTTTAAGCCCAGCCAGCAACAAAGCACGATGAAGCCACTCACTCACTCCTCCCACCCTGGCCCCAGTGTGATGAGAAGGAGAAAATATCAAGAAAGGCTTGAGGGTCGAGACAAGGACAGGGTGGGATCACTCCCCACTTACGGTCACGGGCAAAAGACACACTCAATTTGGGGAAAAACCAAAATCGATTTAATTTACTACCAATCAACCCAAAACAAGGATAATGAGACGTAAAACCAGACCTTAAACACATCTTCCCCCCACACCTCCCTCCTTGCCGGCTCAACTCCACTCCCAATTTTCTCCACCTACACCCCCCCAGTGGCGCAGGGTGATGGGGGAATGGGATCAGTTCATCCCACCTTGGCTCTGCTGCTCCTTCCTCCTCAGGGGAAGGACTCCTTACACTTTTCCCCAGCTCCAGCGTGGGGTCCCTCCCACGGAAGACAGTCCTCCACAAACTTCTCCCACGTGAGTCCTTTCCGCGGGCTGCAGTCCTTCAGGCACAGACCGCTCCAGCGCCGGCTTTCCCGTGGAGTCCTGGCCATCTTGAGGAGCATCCCTCTGCTCCGGCGTGGGCTCTGTGGGCTGGGGGGGGACAGCCTGCTGTTTCACCACAGGCTGCAGGAGCATCCCCTCCGCCGGTACACCTCCTCCCCCTCCTTCTTCACTGATTTCAGCATCTTCAGAGGGGTTCCTCTCACATTCCAATCTCCCCCCACTCGCTGCAGGTTCCCCCTCTTAAATCTGTTCTCCCAGAGGCACTAACACCATCACTGACGGGCTTGGCCTGGGCCAGAGACGGGTCCGACTTGGAGCCGGGGAAGCTTCTAGCAGCTTCTCACAGGAGCTGGCCCTGCCCTGCTAGCAAAACCCTGCCACACAAACCCAAAACATTATGCCACCCCAGAAATCAATAGAGCCTCCCTCGACAGATAGTCAAAATTTGCCACTTAATGATAGAATGTCCTGACTACTTAAAGTGTTAAATCTGATCGTTTCCACATGACGAATGGTGCAGACAACAAGGACTCGAATCCCTCCTACACCAATTCAGCCAGTTGACCACAACATTCAACCCAGCTACACCTTCGAGTACCCCTTGACCTGCCCATACCAAGCCAAGCTGCAGCGTTACAGCTCTCAGGGCTCCAACAGAGAGAAAAATACAAGTACATCTACTCTAACTTCCCACTTACAACACAAACCCATGCCACTCCTCCTGCCCCTTCCCATCAGAGCCCAGACAACAGAAACAATTAGATTTGTGTTTCTACTCAAAACCCACGTTACGAGGAGCAAATGCAGCAGACCAAGAAAGTGAATTAAAAAAAAGCTCAGCAATGCAACAGGCTGAATTTTGGGGATGAACTCCTCTCCTACTTCTTCATGGGATTTTGTTTTGTTTTGTTTTCTCTTAAGCGCTATAATGATAAGATGATGAATGGGATAGTCATCTAAGCACTGGAAGTGCTTTGCTGCTGACAACGCAAATAACCTTTCTGCGGTTCAGGGTACCAATTCTGGAGTAGATCTGCTGGAGGCCTGTCAAGATAGCAATATCCCCACACTGAACCGTCAGCAGTGGGATTTTTCTTTATATATGTCACTATAGTACAGAGGGAAGCTTCTTACTGCAGAAATAAGGCGATGAAAACATGTTTTTTCCTGAAGATTTTCAGCACCGAAAGTGACATATTCTAGGGCAAAGCACGAATGACAAATCACTATGTTTTGATCCGTGAGAGCACTACACTGAGCCTCTGTCGAGAGGGAATTAGCACAATTTAAAAGCTGGGATGCAGGGAGAGATGGCCCCGAGGGAGCTGCCCGCCCAGGCAGAGCGCAGTTGGTGCCAGCACTTCTGTCCCCATCCTGCAAAGCTTCAGCTTGTGCTCTGCCTAAACAGGCTGCCTGTAGAACCCCCTAAAGAAAGGGGTTCCCCAAATTTCCATCTCTCATGTGGACGAGGATTGCCTCTCCTATGGCAAACCCACAAGCTGCCTGTGTCTGCCTCGACTGCAGCTGAAACCCCCAAATTACAGCCATGCTGAAGAGGACAGAGGAAGCACAGGGAACCGCTCTCGGTGCCCCACTGTGTCCTGACAGCCACCCCCAGCACCGGAGAGCATTTTGGGGGTCAGAAAGGAAAGAGGGAAGGAAAGGAAAGCACATCACTAGACTCTTCCAAAAGAAAGAGTTTAAGCCATTTACCAGGTAGCCTTCAAAACATATTTACCATCTTAACGCCTTCCTGCCCAGATGGCACTGCAACAGAGACCCCCAACTACGGTGGTGAATTTGCTTCACGTACCAGGAAATCTTTTAATTTCACTCAAGCAACAGACTCAAATGGTGTATCCTTTGGCTCCCAGGGCTCTGCTGACTGATGAACTGACACAACTCCACGCCCTTACACTCACAGTAACAGCGAAGTATCACAAGGGCTTGGGCTTATTCACAATTTACAGCCAGCACTTCATTCCCAGAGAGATCATCGAAATCCCACCTAGCTGTGTCCAACAGCACAGGACACAAATGAAACTCAAACCATTGAAGAGGATAAAACTCTGAGGTTTATTACAGCTGGGAGATTAAAATTCAATATTGCAGTAGAGAAGGATGTTAAAACGCTGCACAGATTTAGCTCCTCTTTGCTCAGAGAGGCAGTTTGATAATGGTAAGTCTGGTTTAACATAGTTTTATTGACATAAATTCTATTTGTCGAGGGCTCTGAAGGAAGAAGCGATGCTCGTGCCTCGCACTCCCAGCCACTGGGTACCCAAAGTGATTTTCTTTCTTTGTCAGGAAACGGATCCAGCTTAACCTGCAGCGCAGGGCACGAGTAACTCACCGCGCTGCACCGCACGCGTTGGGCATCGCGGAGCGGTTGTGTTGGCACTACAATAAAAGCAAAGGTCTGGAAACTGAGTGCTCTGAAGAAGCGATGTAATTAGGTTTTATGTAAGGAAGTCCCTCCAGTGCAGCAGGTTTTGTAAGATAATAATAGCCATTGATAACATCCCTGTTTTGCCAGCAAAAACCTTTCCTAATCATCTCGGTATCTTGCTAAAGCCCTCTGCAAGCGTACAAAGACTCTACATTAATGAGTCAAATCAGTTTATACATGGTCTTGCACAAATGCTCTTCTCCTTGTCTTTAGCACCACATAAAATACAACAGCTATAGAAAACAAGTGAAAGTTCCTGCTCTGGACGGTAAGCCAAGGAATTTAATGCCATTTATTAGAAGCAGGGTCAGGCCCTCAGTCATGTCAGGTCTTTCTCACATGCCGTGTGGTTTTGTGATGTACAAACTAAGATGTATCACTCTAGGTTTTTGTTAAAACACTTGAAACGTGACAAAAAGTCAAAATGGGATCCAATGTTCAAGCTTTAATTAAAAATTTAGCCCAACCACATGGCAGGCGATGAAAACAACTTGTGCACCACAGCCTCCTGTCATACTCCTACAGCCCCTGCCTATCTCCCAAATATCTCAAAACCACAGCCTGTCAAATTAAGACAGCACCAAAAGCCTGCCATGCCTTTATCACTTTGCTTTTAAAGTAAATTAAGGGTCACGTGTTAATGCTGCAATTACAGGGTGATTGCATTTTTTCTCCCATGGACTGCCCTTTTTGCAGGGGATTGGCTCCTACTCTGTTCACCCCACTTTTACGGTGGCGGAGTATCAGTGAGTTTGCAGGACTCAGCCTTCATTTGCAGCACAGAAGACTGGAATCAAGATCTGTGCTTAGTTATTTCAGTATCTTTTCCCTGCAGTCAATAAATGAATAAATAAATGCATTTTCTGTGTGTAATTTCCCACCCATATAAGATACAAGTTTGGCCTTTTCTTCCACCTACACCGGAATGAAATCTCTAAGAGGAAGAGGGGAAGATTCAGACCATCATTTGATAGCTTTGTCTGCATCCACATCAACAGAATAAACATAAATCAACCATTCCTTCCGTTGGCTGATGCACTCTGATAAATAAGCAGTGGCCCGTCACATTAATGGGACTAAGCTCCCAGCTCAAACTTATCCAAGCAAGTACAGTAACCTCCTGAGTTTTGGTTTTTTTTGTTTTGTTGGGTTTTTTTTGGTGGTTTTTTTTTTTTTTTTTTTTTTTTTAATATAATAGCAGCCAAACATCTGAAAACTTTTAAAACTAATATTCTAAAATTTTATGCTTCACATGCTAGGATTTGTAGTATCACAAAATGTTTTGAGTTGCAGTCAGTCAAGCAGAAAAATATATCTATGGCTGTCAGATAAATTTGTTTCGAGCTGTGAAAAAATTATATTGCTATCTAATGTAAGGTAGCATCCTGACATCCCAAAGATACCAGCCAACAGCCTGTTGGCCCAATTCATATTTTGAGATATTGCAAGTGACCCATATACAAAATGTGATGGTGGTATTCATGAGTAGATTTGTACCAACACTGTAACCCTGTCGCACTTTTTAAAAAAAGAAATCTAGAAAGATTGCTTATCTGGCTCTCTGTTAAGGGGTGCAGAAGGTCAGCAGCGACTCAGCCTATGCAGCCTGAGATGTCTGTATTACACAGACATACAGAGAAACTACAGAAATGCATTTTCACACAGTTGTTTCTTTACAAATGACTGTGCACGTTATTTCTTACCTCCTTTATCTGCATGGAAAACACTGCATGTGCCAAGGCCCTGAGCAAACCAGCAAACGTCAGCAGAGCAACATTTTTTATGCTGCTCGTTAAACTTTAATCATCATTTCCTACGACACACAAAGAACCGAGACTGTTCTCTGGCTAACTGTGCCACTCCCTAGGTCACCTTTTTCCCATGTTTTTTTAAAAATCTTATTTAGTGCCTTTGGGCTTCGAGTTCATCCATTCCCTTCCGACAGGCTCTTTTGCTGTTCCCTCCATATACATTCGGGCTGGAGGAAGCCATTATAGGAAACCTCAAGCATTTGAAGCTCTGCAAGAAGCCAACCCCAGAGGTTTACAAACCACGCACTCACCCAGGAAAGCCACGCAGAGTCTCATCCTGCTAATGGACAGCTTTTCTCTGCAACGCTTTATCAGGATCTTTCGTCTTGTGAGCTTTATGGCATGTTATGGCATAACTGCTTTCTTAAAGACATTCAAATATCAAAACAGTTCCTTTGTTTCTATTCATTAAGTTTTACACAAAAATTAAATTTTCATGTCAGGTAGAAGATCTCCACGGTGTTTTAGGTTAAAAGACATTTTAAGAAAGCTAAACCTGAACTTTAAAAAAACATTATTAGAAGCCAGAGAGACACTGAAATCAATTTATTTTCCCACTTTTGATTTATTAACTCCTCAAAAGACATTTAGAAAAGCTTTATCTGAGAAAGGCTGCAAGAGCATGCTTTGTCCATGGGTACATATTTGTAAAGCGAGTGAGGTGAAGAAAGAAAAATGTTAATATGCATTTGGCTAATACCATATTCCCTGGTACTTCACTTCCCACATGCTCACTTAGCTGATACGTTGCGAGGGAGGGATGCAATAAAGACCAGAGAAGAACCTGAGATAAAACACGAAGAGCACAGTTCAAGACGGTGATAATGGCACCTTTAAAACAACACCTGGCAGAAGTATTCGCAGATGAGACTCCATCAAGTCATAAAGGGAAAGACTACAGCTACAGGATTTCCTTCGAGGAGTGAGATGCTGAAAAACTATAATTGCAGAAGCCTTGGAGATAAGAAGGTTGACAGATTACGACTATTTCCAAGGAAGGATGCCACCAGCAACGTCCTCCATCATTCCACCACAATGGCACTGCTGTAAGACAGTGTCAAACCTTGTAGAGATTGCACCAGTAAATAAAAAATGGGAGCAGTCCACAACATCAAGGCAAACTACCTGACACTATTATCTTTTTCATATTTTTGTTAACAATATCAGCAAATGTTATTAATGAAACTAATCTCTCTGCTTCAAAGTAAACAGCTATTGCTTATCTGCACCTCAGCTTTTCTAACACACTATCTATGAGCTTGAAAAAATCTCAGATTCATATCAAGGGCTTTTGGGAGGGAAGAGGGGAGGAGGAGTTGAAGCTACCTTTTAACAGTACCTTTCACAAGCTACTGCTAAGAACTCTTCCTAATTTCACAATCACAGCCATAAATATCACCACCGAAAAAGCCCCACTGCCTGTGTTTGTAGGACAGGAAAGTCGCTCTTCCCGCAGGGAGCGGACATTACCAGCATGTCCTCCTCTGCACGCGTAATCCTCCCGTCTCGCCTCAAATTACATGGATTGGAAAACACCATGAGAAGTGCCTTTATGTTTGATGACTACTAAACTTAGAAAATGAAATAATCAGCTGCATCTGTTGGATGGAACCTGGAAAATACACTGATCTGTATAGGTAGGATTATTTTTACTCTTTACAAGTTTCAATATGTCGCTTAATTAAAAAGCACTCAAACACATATTGTGATTCAGACTATGAAGACATTAAATTACATAATTCCACCTGTCCATTAAGGCCAGAAATGGGTTTGGGAAGCATCACAACTTACAAACTCAGGAATTCTTTAATCTAAATTCTCCTGAACTTGGTGGCAAGCACACTGCCCAAAATTCAGTCAGCTCAGCAGGGCATGCATATCACGTTAATACCTTTATATACATTTATGCACATGATTGCACACACAAGGATACGGTGCAGCAATAGTATGGGCCAGACTGTCAGTGGGTCTGAGATAGGATGACACAGAGGAGCTGCTTGCTGGCTAATTCAGTGCTGGCATCCTTATCGCCATAAACTGTGCCCTAAACTGTATTAGCTGGCTGCTGCAACCCTAATAGGTGTGAAGCTTTGGACGTACACCTGCTTTTGCAGCGAACATCCCCTGCATGTGAAAGTTTAAGCTCTCAGAAAAATACATTCTAAATTAAAAAAATAAAAATCCTAGGAATGGAACTGTATTGCGAGTTTATGATTTTCTCTTCCCTTAATGCCGTATGGCAGGCTGCAAAGGAAATATTAGTCAAAAGAATACAGCAAAAAGGCATCTAAGGAGTCAAAGCCAACCACTTTCAAAACGTCCCTGGCACCTGTTTTGGACTTGCTTCATTATTTTCTTTTCCTTTGCAACCTATATATGGTGTTCTTCAGCAGGGGTCCGTCTCTTCTCAGCTCATCCGAGCACGTAGCTGTACTCACGCTATCGAGAGCTGGTCACACCGTCACCCTGCCAGCCTTAAAGCCCTCGTAACCCGCGGGCTTGCGATACCTGGCAATGAATGTATCTTGGCAGAAGAACTGTTTACGTTTGACACTCATTATTGTAATGCAGAGCCAAAAGAAGTTTCCTTTCATTAAAATATGTAATTACGGGGTTTTAAAACATGGAGAAAAAAATCTTATCTTGTTTTAGATGAAGAGTTTTTGCTTCTTTGACTTGAATCAAAAAGCGTCTCTTTTGGCAACCTCCCACCATACTCATACATCAGCTGTTAAAAACATCTTGAAAGGCACAAAATGAAATGAATCACATCTGGAGCCAATTTGGACTTGTATTTGTTTTCTAAACAGTATTAAATTCAAATCAGTATCTTGAAATGATAATATAAGCCCATTAAATCAAATAGAAATAATGAGAAATGGCCTCATTCATACCATGCTTACTGTCTGTATATTCTTATCAAAATAACTGTGATCAGAACTCATAAATAACTTCATGGGACTAATAGATCACAAAATGAGACCTAAATTAAAACTAAATATAAAGGCAAGTACTTCAGTGACTAGCTACCCAGCCTGCCAGACAGCAATGCCTGTAAGAGGTAAACTATTTCAACGTCCACCCAAGTCACGGCTACTTGGACCAGATCAGAAACATACTGTATTTCTGTACAAATCTATAGGTTATTGATTCCTTTTTAGTGCAATTATTCAGACACAGCAAACACGCTAGTCTGTAAAATCTACCCGGTGCATGCAGTTTGTGGAGCTGTGCTTGTTATCGCAGGCTATGCTCTATTTGCACAGTCCTCAAGGTTCACACATGAAATAGTTGTTTATTTGATACTGAGGGCAGCACAAAGCCAATGGCTTAGCAGGTGATGCCTGTCAGCATTACCATTCCCGTCTCTGATACTCAGGTAAGCAGGAACATACAGCGCTCCTTAACAATTCAACTCTCCTCCGCCACCCTCCTCGGCACCGCACAACGGACTCACGTGCCGAGGAGGGTGCGATCGCTGCCGTGACGTGACACCGGGACCCACCAACACGTTCGTGCCTGCGTACGTGGCCGCTGCTTCCCCCAGCTTCAGCCTTGGGGTACCTTCATCACCAGGATTTTCTCAGAGAGCTGCCTTGGCTTTGAGGTGATCTAGACATGATTTTTGGGGGTGGCAAAAACCCCACTCGTTGGTTGAGCCAATCCTGGTGGTTCAGGAGAAAGGTATGGTGCTGTCAAATGCCCTTTCAAGGTGCTGGAGATGTGGGAAGCATAAAATAAGTCAAAGCACCTCCCAGTAAAAAAAACCTTCTCTGTGGTGATGGTTCCTGATGAGCTTCGGAGCCAACCTGGGTGCCAACCACCTTAGAGTCAAACCTTCCCTCTCACAGTCCCCTGACCACACTGGGCTGACTGTGAAGTAAATAGAGATAACTCAAATTCATAATTTGGTCTGCAGAAAACAGGATAGATAAACCAACAGTACCCTCAAGAAGGGTAAAATTGCAGGTAAGATAACAGGGTTTTGGAAAAGATGGCTGAGACTACAGGAAGAAATAAGACAGAAGTAGCTAATATCGCTAGCAGCACTCTGAGTTGGCTGGACACCTCCCTCAGTGCTTTTTCCCATTGCTCACAAATCAAACATTAAATTAACAAGAAGAAAAAGACAGAGTTCAATTAAATGTCTGTTCACATAAATCCAGGCAGTTAAGACTCCTATGGATTCAGATGATCTGTGTGGACCGAGACAGCCATCTCCCAGCACAGTAGCTGGAATAAAATTTTTAAGAAAATGCTTGTCTTTCAGGGTAACAAACTTCCAACAGTCTTCCTATACAGACCTTTTCCTCCCAATTATCCCCAGGGGTGTTAGGCTTTCCCCGGTGCGACCAGCCACAATCAAAAGCTAGAGCATCCCCCTGACCTGGCCCAGCATCTGCCCACCTCTGTTGGTGGCACATTCCCACTAGAGCAGATAGTTTTACAGATACCAGAAAAAAGTTTTACTGAAACAAAGCAAGATCAGGAGGATCTAGTCCACATACAAAAAAAGTCTCCAGGAAAGTCTGCTGTTCTTCCACCATTATTTCAAAATCAAGAGTATCCCTTTTATCCGGACAATGAATAAGGAGCTATATAATAATTTACATCTGCCCTTTCTGACCTCTGAAACAAATCAGCCATTAGAGGAAATCAGATGCTGTCTCCCAGGGAGCTCGCTGGCAGGTGGAGCACAGAAAGCAAGAGCCTGTTAGAGGGTAAGTACAAAGGGCCCAGAACCTGGCAGGCTTTGAAACAACCCCGTCCCACGGCGAGGAGGCTGCCAACACAGACGCACGCAGCAAACGCTGCAGCAGGAGGAACGCGAGGAGGAACCAAAGCAGATAATGTTGCATACGTCTCTTCCCAGTACCCCCATGGCAGCCTCAGAGAAACACGCTCCATGCAGTCACGGTTCTCAGAGGACCTGGCATCTCTTTTTTTTCCTGGCCAGAAAAAGTGTTAGAAATATGGAATCTAAAAGTATTTTCTTCTTCTATTACCATTTTCTAAATAACTAACTAAAATGTGATGAAAAGAATGCTTCTGTGGGGCTCACACTTTTCAAACATGAATCAAGCAGACATTATCTCTCTTACAGGCAGATGATCGCCTCATCAAAAAAACCCAAAGATGATATCTTCATTTTCAGAGGAGACAGAGCAACATCCTCAAAGTCACGAAGAACCAGGAATTAAACCCAGGATAACCAAGGTACTCTGAGCACTGGGCCGAAGGGAAGGAAATCTTGCTATTTCTAATGCCTACTCATTCTACAGAAAAACTTAAAAAACCACTTTCATCCCTCTCTCCCTCCATATTTTGGGAGCAGCCTCTTCACACCCTGGTTCTCAGTCCTCTTTTGTTGTTTTCCCATGATCTCGAGGGTGTTGGTAGCATCAGAAACATCACAAGGGCATTTTTTTTTAAATCCAGCCCAGTCGCTGGTGAGCGTTGCAGAAAACCAGCCGAATTCTCCAGCCCTACAGAAATAACTGGAGCACCTATGGCCAGGGAGCAGACAGGGGCTCCGGGACTCAGAGGAGGTCTTTCACTCCTGGCAGTGCTTGCTGTGATCGGTAATAAATGCTGATAAACATAATCCACTAAAAACTAGCAAAAGAACTGACAGGGGAAATTGCATAGCTAGAAAAGAGACCATATGCAATTACCCACAGTAATAACTACTGACAATCTTTCCCAGGGCATTTCAGCAGCGAAACTAAGTTTTCCATGCTTCAGAAACAGCCACAAACTCTTCTTTTGGCAACATAATTAATTGGAGAACAAATAATACTATCAAACAGTAAAAGCCACGGGTCTACCTTCCCGGTTGAAAATGATGCCTTGTTCAAGCATCACGATACGTGTTCTTGGGGGTGACGGGAGCTACAGCTGGCAGCGCACCAGCGCTACGTGGCCAAGCAGCCCTCCTGCTACCCACAGTACGTTTTATATGTTCAAACGTGGAAGCATATTCAACATATAGCCAGATAAAACAGTGGGAGAGAAAAGACACATATAAAGTGAGGTGAAACACAGCTTTCCATTCCACTTCAGATGGCAAGAAGATCACAGCACTGCTGCAGCCTCCCTCAAATGCCCCCCGTTGCCCCAAGGTCCCCCCTGGGCCAAGAGCTTCGCCTCCATAGCGCTCGGAGACGTGCCCTTGTTGCAGGCTGACAAACTCTGTGCTCCCAGTGAGGACCGAGGTCTTAAGAGTACAAAAAAATGACACAGCAGCTGGACAAAAGAAGGTGCTAAAATGAGCAATAAAATGCAGAAGAAAAACCTGAAAGACATTCTCTAAAATCTTAATTAATAGGAAAATCTTAAGGACTGAGAGACACCATAAATCCAAGCTGTATAGATGTCTGATTAAGGTTTGCCGCATTGTATCCTGCAGAAAAACGGAAATGGTTATAGTCTGCAAATACACTCGGAAGATGATAACACGGTTTTGCTTTCAAAGATAAAGCAGAAAATAATTCAATTTAACAATCAAATGGGAGGTGGGTACCCATGCAGGGGGTGTCAAGGGGGATGGAGGGGCCTGGCTCAGGAACTGATCTCTTGGAAAAGAGAAAATAAAATAATAAAAAAAGGAGCCAGTCCTTCCATGCCTTAAAAAAAAAAAAAAAAAAAGAGAGAGAAGAAAACATCCATATTTCCTCAGCTATTGCTGCTGACATGCCAAATTTCCTCTACAAGGTGTGCCCATCAGATCCAGACCAAAATTATACAGAGCTGAGAGGGAGTAAGCAACAAAACATGCAGGAGGGCCTAGACCCGGCCTCCATCCATCCTTCAAACTTCTCCTGCCCCAACATCCACGACTCCTTGCTGTCCCCAGGGCCTGGAAAACCAAACCCAACCCGACCAAGCAGCAGTGCAGCAGCAGCTACAGCAGAACCTGGATTTGGAGATAGCATGCTCCAATCGCTGTCCTTCCCTGGGGACTTTCGAGAGGAGCAGAGCCCCTCCATCCCTCTCCTTCCAAGCCCTGGCACAAAAGTGGGGTGGCTCCTCCTGTGCAATTGCACAGACAAGAAATTGTTCCCAGAGCACCAGGACTTAAGATAATTTCCAAGTGTTTTCACACATAATGGCTCCATCTTACGTCAATTCTCCAATGTCTCTCACTAAGTTTGGCTTCAGCCTTGGCTTCCCGTGGACAACCGCAACAGGTTCTCAAATTTCATGAAACCCATTGTCTGTGCTGTTAAACTTGGTTGAAATCAGTCAGAAAGTTCAAAACACATTAGAGAGAACAGGTAAATAGCACAGAGCACACTACATCGGTGTGCAATTTCTGTAAACCATGTAAACACGGCCCACAACATTAGGAAGACATAGAAGACTAGCCTATATCTGACCCTTGAGAAACTCCAGCCCAAGGTTACACCGCTCCGAGTCCCACCTAAGAGCACAGAGCAGAGCAGGAATTACTAAGGGACTGTTGCTTCAAAGCTGTTACTTGCACTGGTATCTCCCCTGGCAAACCAGCGAGATGAAAAGCCCGCAAGAATATACTTATTGGTTTCCATATCAGCGTGTGCATTACCCCGTGTCTGCAATGAGCCAGCTATTGCTTTGTTTTTCACTTAATCCAGAAATATCATCAATAGCTTCATCTCTGCGTGGCACCAGAAAACAACGGAGGGTCAGCCAGGGCTAACACGGAGCCTCTGCCATTGATTATCTATTCGTATGATTGGAAAGAGAAAGTCATGCAGACAGAGAAGAAAAAGCACTCCTATGGTTTCGATTAGAAAGATGCTGCTTTCAAAATGGCTACAAAACCAAATAGCAAGAGCAGACCTGGCTTGATCAAAGACATAAAAGAAATGTTACCATGGCCATTAGTTCTGTATTTCAGATCTCATTTTATTCACGAGAGCCCGGGGTTTCTCCAGGGATTAGGTAGGCAGGCTTCAGGTTTACACAAGTCAGATAATCTGGAGAGATCTTTCTTAAAAATAAATCCGACCCAAGTTTTATCCAGAGCTTCACATTCACTGAAATCAGCTGCAGGTCGGCACCACACAAAGCACCCGAAAAGCTGCCGTGTCCCCCACGCCAGAAACACACTGCAGGCAAAGTTCATGACGCTGCAGGTAAAGTTGAGTTAAAACTGTGTTTCTTGAAAGATGTGTCACATGCCCCTATTTTTACCCAACTTTAACACTTGCATTCAATTAATTGAAGGGCCCAAATATTTTCAATAAAACTAGCTTTGCACAAAATGGGTGGTATTTACTTGAGGGGTGTTTTCCCTTTTTCTGAATGCTAATTTTTGTTTGCTTAAAAATGTAAGACAGCTCTAAGGCAGAGCACAGCTAGAGACAAGGAGTCATTCAGAGCATACTCTGAATTTTCAATGAAGTATTTTAATTAACCCACGGATAGTAATTATCTTCAAAGTTTTTTTTAAATAAAATGATAGCTTTTTATAAGCAAGGTTACTATTTAAAAAATAAAAAATATTATCAGACTTCTGACATACGCATGAATTTCACTGAATAAAAAACATGTCCAAATTAAAAAAGTTGTAGTCAAATTCTCAAGCTATCACAAAACGTTTTAAAAGGTCAAAGTAACCTCAAGTGCTCTAAAATGAAAACCTTTTTGAAACTTCACCCTGTTTTGCAAACAAAGGCAACATACTGAAACCACCTCTCTTCACACTATCAGTAAAAACAGGCAAAGTTCTACAATCAAGACAACGTTCTTCTTTCCTCTTTAAAAATATTAAAAGCCACCCCGGGTTACCTTAGTGTTCAGGTTCACAGAACAATGGCAATCCAACCTTCCCCATGGTAAAAAGTACCAAAAAAGGTAGTAACACTTTGGATGTTAATTAAAATAAAAAAAAAACCATGAGAGAGAAACAATGCAGATCATCGTGCTTATAAAAGCCCATATGCCTCCTGCCAGCACGCTCGTGTATGCTATAGGTGCTTCAATGCCAGCTGGGAAGACCGGCACTAGGTGTACACATAGATAGAGCAGGTAAGATACATCCCTACCTGATCAATTCATAATCGATACACTGCAGCACTCCAGACAGCTTTCTAATTCCTTCGCTCTTGGGTTGTTATACTTTAAAGACAAATGACAAAACTCCGAAGTAAAACAGCCCGCATGCGCTGCCCACAAATATAAATGCATTTAACTTAAGATGTAGTCGGTATTGATCCCCCAAACAACTCCCCCTCTGACATTAACAGGAGCTCTGTGTGCCCGTCTCGCAGGGACCAGAGCATCACTGCTGCCCTTTTCATTTGGATAGACCTTTATTCAGTTAGACCTAAGAGCCAGGGAACAACCTTTTTCATTTTGTAATACACTGAAAACAGAGTATTTGCTCTGACACAGGTTTCGAACATTTCCCCAAGCAGAGCAGCGGGTAGGGATTACGTGCTAATTACAGTCGCTCTCCTAGACATGCCACAAGACAAATCTTTGTTACTAAAAGGTTTATTTTTGCCAGCGTTCTTGAGAGGACTCATTATAAGTGATCACCAGATGTCACCAATTCTTCAAAAGATACAACAGAAAGAACATTTTTCCCCAGCAAAAAACAACTCGCAACCATCAAAGTGTAACAAGAACCATAAATACACCATTCTGGAGTATTTTCAGCCACAGCATAGCTTCCCTTTTTCTGTTATATATCTAAAACAACACTTACTGAAATAGGAACAAGGTATTCTAATACTGTCAGCACTAATGACAAGCTCTCGCTAACAGATACCGTACTTCACCCCAGCCTCCAAGAGGATGATCAACAGCTCTACAGCAGAAAACACAGCTGGTTTTCAGCTCAAGCCCCCAAGCAGCCAAGACCAAACCCCCGTCCATGGAAATAACATGACATTGCAACCCAGCAAAGCAGAACAGCTGGAACTGGGCGATGCACCTTCATCTCTTTTTAAAAAAAACATGTAAGAGTAGGGTCAAAAGAATGACGGAAAACAGGTTTGTTACACCAGGGCAGGTTTGTTTTACCAGGGCAATTCCCCGAGACGAAGGTACATCACACTTGTGCAAATTCAAGGCCAACCACCCTGCAAACTCTCGTGTGCGTGCTCAGCACCGCAGCCCTGGTGAAATCCCCGCATCTCCCGTACTAGGGGTGTAAGCTGAAGACTGGGACGTGTTTTCTATCGCTAACTTTTCCCTGGAAATCCAAGCAAGGAGGCTTCCTAAGGTAAATTATACACTTCAGCTGCCATATCACTTTCCCCATTTTCAGATCTCAAATCAAATTTGGTCACTTTGTTTTCATTATCAGCACAGAGAAGTGTCTGAGCGACTGCCATCCAATAGACATTAGGACATGTGTCACTCATCCCTCGCACACACTGACACCACGGGTATGCAGTCTGGCGCTCAAAGCTTTTCATCTATTTTTACCTCTGGGTTGCTTCAAATGAAAAATATTCTGTGCACAAACTGTGCGATGCTACTTGCAGATCTGTCAGTTATATTTATTTCACAAGCAGTTTAAGACATGACATGAACTAAGTCGCTGGTAAGATTTTACTACAAGCTATCAAAGTCTTAAGCAGACACCATCTATAACTATTCACTTTCATCCTCACACCCACTGACTCACACTCCCGAGTGCCAACGGCGAGCACAGCCACAGCTTCGAAATCCCCCTGACTGTCTGCAGAGCTGTTATTTGGGCACTGAGAGAAACCCAAACTCACCAGGAAAAACATTCAACGGGCAAACCGAGAAGGAAGCCTCCGCTCCTGCTCTACTATGGGACAACACAAGGGACACCCAGACCCAAATCCCTGCCCTTCCTCCATGTGGCAACCTGGCTCTCGGGCTCACCTATGCTTGGTCATTGGAAGGGTAAGAGATATGCCAGCTCAAGCTGAGAAAGTATTAAAAGTGTCCACAAGAATTTGGGAATAGCTACTAGGACCCATCAGTGTATTTGAAAGCCAACAGCTCCCCAGACCACCCACCTCCTTCTACTAAGCTCCCCAAGACGACTTACTCCTGCCAAATAATTCCATTTTAACAGAGGTTGATTTGGGATAAGCCTACATAATCAGTTAGCAAAGCTTCATTGTTATATTGAGGCTTACAGAGATATTAGGAATTATTACCGCTCCGTCTGAGCTCGCCATCCATATGGTATTGATTTCCAGAGCAAAAAATGATGCATCAGATGCTTTTTTCAGGCTGCAGGCAACTCAGGGTATAAAACACAGGGGCTCCTCCGTGAGCACCCGACCTGCCCCACGTGCAGCGTCAGCATCAGCCCACAGCCCCGGCAGGCAGCTTGTTTTGCTAGAGCTTCACTGCATACCTCAGCGGCTGTAGTCCTACTCCAAACATAGGGAAAATGCTTGGCAAATTGTTTTAGCTTAGGCTATGACTCCCTGCCAAAATATTATGGTAGCAACAGGTCCTCAGAAGAACGAGGAAAAACTGCTTTCAGCTATGGGATATAAGCAATTAAACCAGAATCCATTAAAATGACAAGGCATTAGATAGAGTGCATGACCCTGTAAAGTTACTTTGTATTAAAAATATATTTGGCTATTTCTACATGGGAATCTGGTCTGAAGATAAAGATTTATCTATTTAATATTAAGGGATTTCTGCAGATAAGTTTAAAAGCAGCTACTTAAAAATGTAAATTTGACTACAAGATATGAGCACACATTTAAAAAAAAATACACATATTTGCATTTCATTCTCTAAGTTATATTTACATTCACTTTTTCATGTATTTATTGTAGCGCAATTCTTGAAAGCCTCAACAATTAAGGCTTAATCCAGCCATAATAAAATGCGAAAGCAAAAAATTAAATCCCGACTTCAGCTAAAGTTGTACGAGGCCCCAAAAGCCCAAGCCCAATGAAAAACCATCATTACAGGAGATAAAAATATATTTATTCATATTGCCTCATTCCCCTCCTACTCTATGGTGTCTTTAAAACACATGCTCAAAACCAGCACCTGAGATTCCTACGAGGGTTATATATATAAAATTTTGGGTGCAATCAGTTTGTGCGTGCAATAGATGATAGGCACAGAAAAAAAAAAATTCTCTTTCTGAGGAAGTATTAAAGCATCGTCTGTAACACCCTACCCTTGCCCCGCATGTCTCCTCACCCAACAGCAACGGGCTATGGGAAAATCCTCACCTTCTCCTGTGGTACGGACCTGGCAATCACCCTCAGGCTTATCCAGCCAAGCTGCTTTCCTTCAGTTGACAGAATGGCCCATAAAACTGAGAATAAAAAGACAGATGTGGCAAGAAGCAACACAGCCGCAGTCTCCCCTTCACTATTTTGAAGCCCTGAGTCTAAGCAAAACCACTGCACTATCGCTAACGCCCGAATTCACGCTTCCTGCGGCTCCTGTAGAAGAGCCAGGGCACGCACCGGGTTCCTTCCTCCCCAAGCACACGCCTTTTGCGAGGCACGGGCAGACTTTGATGTCTGAGCTTGACAGCCAGCACACGCGATTCCCAACACCCTGCAGATGAGCTCTGGGTTTTCCTCCATACGCTGCTCCGGCTCCCACTGCCCACCTCTCCCGAGGCTCCGCGCAGCCCTGCGCGGCTCCTTTCAACAGCAGTCAAACATCTTCTGTTCCTTGCTGAGCACTGACAAATTTTGCCGTGGCGAGCCTCGCAAGGAGCTTTGCTTCCAGCTGAGAAGTCTGCAACTCTTCTTCACATCACAGGTTTGATTTCCTGTTGTTCAAGAGTCAGTACAGCTCTATTATTAAGCTTCTCCAGAAAAAAATGCAGTTTCTTGAATTAAAAAAGAAGAAAAAAAAGGGGACGGGGGGGACAGGGGACGGACTTCTTAAACTTCCACAAAGCATCCTCCTGGCTGCATGCTGTCCTCTTTAACCAGAAGTTATATCAGATAGCCCCTGCTTCTGCACTTCATCCTCAGTGCTGTTTCTCATGGCTTTGTGATACAAACTCACCTGAATTCACCGTGACTTCACAAGCACCTTCCTGTTTGCAGAGCTAAATACGCAAATAGATACAGCAAGGTACTCACAATACCCTTCTCCGTCTCCGTGTGTCCTGACAAGAAGAAAAATTAGTTCCCTCTTGCAATAATGAGAAAGAACTTGATGCCACATTAATTACACCAGGGTGGGACTGTTTCTTTTTTGATGACAGCTTCACCAGCAAAAGCCTGGGACAAAGTCCTTCTCTACTCCAAGCATCTTGGATACGTCTCCTGGTAGAAGTAGTGATTTCTAGGAATTGTTTCTGAAAGTCATCAGGAGGCACAAATAATCCCTGAAGGACCCAAAGTGACCCGAGACACTTGTACATGGTCCACGAGGGCTCTGCCCAAAGCACGCGTGGGTTTGAACCAACTGGAAGTTGTCCTTCTCAATAAGTAGTTACATATAACATATTGCACTACATGGCGTTACTTTGCCATTCACTATAGTACCATGATCACCTGGAAATTTTTTACAGACGAGGTGCAAGTTTGTGCTTCTTAAGGCTGTCCCCAACAAATGGCAGAAATTTGGGAAAAACGCCAGTATTTTCTTTTCAAAAGCTGGCTACTAAAGCTTCAGAAGATAGCTATTAGCATCGTCGTTTGCAACTGTCACATAAAGAAATTACACAAAAGGTACATAAAGGTGGTTATTCAAGCACACAAGCTTTCAAACTCACGGAGGGAAAAGTGCTTGCTTTTTATGACAATAAATAGGACACATTTTGAGCAGCAAAATCTACAGGATTGGTTTGCAATGCTCACCTGCAGCTTTTAGAAGTTTCTTCATTGGCATAAAGGGAGACTGTACCTCTTCTTCCCCCTCCCTCACCCAAAACCCAAGGAAATTTTAATTTCTGCCCCAAGAACAGCAATAAAGCCAAGAGTGCCTTGACGCCCCCATTGGGCTGGGGACACTGGAGCTCCTCCACCGAAGCACAGATGATGGGAAATAACCAGTGGCAAAAGAGATGAAAAAATGTGGAGATGGGAAAAAGAGGCCAATGAGGTAATAGGAAAGGCACGGGTTTTCCATTGTGAGCAGCACACGCAGCATCCCACCTGCCCACCAAGCTGCTGAATACTTGCCACCTGTCTGCTTATATAAAGCTGCTTCTAGTTTATAACTAACAGCTTGAAAACTGGTATATAATATCAAACTCTAAATCAGCGCTTCACGCTGACATACCATATGCCATCATGTACTTAGGTAGTCACCAAAAGTGTTAACAGCAATTATTTAAAAATTATTACAGTTTATTCATGCAGAGAATCCCTTCTTGCATCAACTCAAGTCCTCCAAGCTGAGAATTTTTTCTTATAAACTGCATTTTTCCACAAACTTTCAATCTTATTTTATGTTCTTTAACAATTTTAATATTATTTTGTTTTAAAACAACAGAGTTGATTACTGATGTATTAATTTACAGTGGTGTTTTGAGGGGAAATTACTTCATGGAACTAAAAATAAAGGGTATGAGTTACTCTCCTTCCTAAACTTTTTCATTTTTTATGGCTTAAAAGGGATTTAATACTTTATTGAAATTCTGAACATCAGCACCTCACCTGAATACACTCTCCCAGCAGTAAATTCTCCTAAACGTTCACTGTTTAGTTAAGGATTAAAACCCTTGTCTAACAGGAATAGCTGATTACAGCATGCCTACGACCACCCTGTAGTTAGTAGTACTATCAGTTATTATTGATCAGTGCTGGGTTGCTTTAATAATTTCTATACTAATTCAACGAGCTTGGCATTTTCATTACAAGTAGTATTAAAATAGCAGAAGTATTAAAATAGCAGAAGACCATCTGGAAAGACGGACTTAACAGCTCCAAGAAAAAACAGCAATGCAATCTCCTCCAGCGTGGAAACAGAGGAGATGCACGGAGGTGATCGAGGACCTGCAAAATGGGACGGGGAGCAACTTCTAGATTGCCCCAGGATACGCACCAGAGACACAGGAAGAAATAAAAAGAAATTATGCTCTTGGACACATCAACGGAGAAAACGTGACCTCAGAGCGAATTTTGTCACACGATTGTGCAAGAGTCTGCAAAACATGAGGATGAGCGAAGCTGGCAGAGGGCTCTAGCAAGGGGCAAGATTCCCGAGGGTAAAGCACTGCCAAAAGAGGGATGAGGACGAACGTGCTGCGTAAGACAGGAGCGTTGGCCATAGGGCACCCCTATGGCCTGGGAAATAGCCCAGCCAACACTTACCCAGCTCATCCTTGTGCCCTGTAGGACACCAGCAATGCAGGGGGACAGTATGCGAAAAGTAAGTTTTAGAGGGGAGCTGAAGCTTTTTTGTTATTATTGCAGATTTCATCAGACACTGCTGAACTTCGTTCACAATATATAAAACAGTAAAACATATTGACCGGAGTCCAGCTGAAGGACTGCATCTATATTCATTTGTCATACTCAGAAGATATTCAGACAAGCTTTATAATCCCAGCCTTCCCTGTTTGAGAGCTCGCCGTAGACTTTTTTCCTCCCCTGCATGGTAATATTAAAAACTAGTGAGCAGCTGAAGTGCTTTGCACTGTGGGAGCCTGCAGGTGCAACCCAAACTGCTCCAAAATCACAGCTGGTCGGGGATGCCGCTTTCTGCCACCTTCTCTCCAGGCTTGCTCCACGCTGGATGTCTCTGCCCAGTATTACCTGCTGGAAGGGGGGACATGGCCCATTTTGAGGAGGCTGCAGGAAAGGGCAGGGTGTCACAGGGTTTAGTGATGGTTTGCTGGAAGACCTTAGACTCCCAAATCACCTCTGCCACATCCCTCATCCCAGTCTCCAAAAACGTGTGATCCACCAGCCCCTATTTCACACGGACTGATTTCTCCTGGATCGGCCATTCAAACTCCTCCTGTGGGTAGATCAAGGCCTTTTTAAAATCCCAGAATAACTGAAAGGGTGATTTTCTAAGAGCACAAGGTGCCAATCTTCAAATGCTACTCGAGCTTCTTCTCGGGCCCCAGCCTCTGACTGGTTTTCCACCCAAGCACAGCATCTTCTCAGTGTTTCCCTGGTTCAGCAGAAGCACAGAGACTTTGTCCTGTCTCCTGGTGCTGGTGACTGTTTAGAGCATTTGACCACCACACCTGGGAATAGCATCCACAGAAAACCAGTTGCAATAGAAGAGCCCCTGGGTGCCCTCAGCCCTTTCATCAAGGAGCAAAGTGGATAAAAACCCGCACAGAAGGGCATTTTTTAGCTTGCTGTTAGGCTTAAACATGGCAGCGTGCAAAAGCTCACATCACTTGGCTCTGGAAAACTCTTTTTTCAAGTTGATGCTATATAATAAGTAGATTTACAAAGAAAAAAAATTATATTGCATAAACCCACACAAAGAGTTGAAAATAAAAATAAGGGAGCAAAAGGGAGAGCATGTTCCCATGGATATTCTCCAGTGGTACAGGCAGACCTGGGAGTCTGCAATCACCACCGACACAGGCTCTCCCTTGGATGAAGAAAGCAGCAATAAAGAAAAAGTAATTAGATTAATCAAGTAGGGAACTATTTAGCAGCTAATTAAAATACCCTATTAATAACTTCTTCAAAACAGTCTGCTAAAAATGGGCCAATAATGCCCAGGCAGAAAATAAACAGCCTATTTAGTTTTTATTTCATGCTTTCCGCTGCATGCCCGATGCCACCTGCCTGCCAGGCTGTCCATCTTGCAGCTGGATCCATGACGGATCCCTGGACTGGGTCCCGGATCCCTTGGATCAAAACCTAAGACCCTGTGGATCAAAACTGCTGAGAAGATCCCTTATTGCATGAGCAACACAGAGAAAAGTGTAACTCAGCCTACAAAAAGGGCATGTCAATTGTCCACCCTGTTTTACACTAACAAAATCTATTTTTCCATTTATCTGCACCTTTTGCTGTATCGATCAGCAGCACAGAGCAAAGACTGTGGCAAAGTGACTTTTTATAGAGTCAGTGTGAGCAGGGAGCTGCGACGCAAGTGTCACTGGCTTGACAAATACTTACTCTGGACATCCGTCATCCTTACGGCTCCTCACTGCTACGAAAATTTGGGGGAAATTCCTGGTACTAAGACACAGAGGTGGGGGCAGGGGGAGGAGGGGAAGCTTCCAGTTTCTACCTGTTACAGGTGCTAAATTCCTACAAACAGCCTTTACTGACAATAAGCAATTTTCATCAGTGACCTCACGCTTTCCTCATTAACAATAACTGTAAATTGCCAGTGGAAATATAATGGCAATGAACCGATAGCTAGTATTTTACTTATTCTGTGCTTTTTGTTATGAAACATTCAGGGGTTTGCTTTTTTCCCCTACCATAACAAGTACCAAGCCAAATGCAATAATAAAAGAAAAATTAAGACCAACATCTTCCTGAGTGCTCAGGAGTTTCCTCGCTCCACATTATTTACCACTGATCCCAGGAGAGGCTATTATGTCAATACTCAGCATTTGGGTTTGGTTTTGGTTGGTTTTGTGTTTGGGTTTGTTTTTTTTTTAAAAACCTTTAAAAAAAAAGATTAATTCAGGTGCTAACATGTACGTTAGAAACACACATAACTTCATGCAGCATATAAAAGCAGGACTTATAGAAACTAATTCATAGATAAATCTCCTGTTTACTCAGTATTTGAAATGTCTCAATAGGGATAAACCTGACTTGGCTCGGCTTTAGACAACACCTACTCACTCAAAAGCTCATTCAGCCCAAGACTGTAAGCTAGTCATTATTTCTACAACAGTTTAAACTATTTTCAACACACTAAGGTAGATTTTTTTTAACCTTCCTTAAAACAGTAGTTTTTAGAGAGTTTTCCAACTCTATTGTTCAAAAGCCACAGCAGTCTATGAAGATTATTCCTTCTACTACCAAAAGACATGAGTTACAGCCATCTACAGAGTTTGAATATAATTTTCAATGCCCCTACAAAATGCTCATCCTGCATTTCAACTAAATATTAACATTCCTTTTTAAAAAAACCCCAACATTTACAATCCTATTCACATTTCCTTTTAACTTCTTGCTGCAGATATAATTTGTCATCAGGTATGCTTCTGAACTTGGGTAAAGCCACTGGGGTTTTTTTTATCCAGCTGAGGAAGAGCCTGAGTGACCCAATGATGCCCTCCCCTACCCCGCACTGATTTTTTTTATCCCAACCTACATCCACAGTTTCTTATTCCTATGGCTCCAGCAGCAATTCTGAGCTCTGTACCCTGACTGACAGGCCCCTCCACACAGGCACGCATTTGAAGTACGGCTAAAAAAAAAATCCACGTCTAAAAAAAATATCCATGTCAGGATCTCTGCGGTTCTTATTGGCTAACTCTGGTTTATGCTTGGTTAAGAAAATCAAAGAGCACGGCAGTCTATTGCCTGGCATCAAGAGTGTGTAAATGTTTGCTGGGTGACCAAAAAGATGAGAAAATTAGAATAATAAATAAATGGAGAAAACCACAGAAGAAAAAAAAAGACAAAAAATAAGATATTCCATAGGAAACATATACAAAGATATTGCGTTCCCAGACCAAAACACTTGATGAAGCATTTTGCAGATGTGGCTCTAGGCTGTTTTCTGATCTAATGAACGTTATGAGATGATGTGAATGAAATATCAGTAAATAGGTTAAAGATACCGAGAGATGCAGTAATTCTACCTGATTACTTCGAAATGTCAGAGTTCTCCAGCTCCTTGTTGGGGACGATGGCTTTTTCTGGAGCCTTTCTGAGGAGCAAGGAGACGAGACTTGGGGATTCAAGGCTGCTCCTTTCTTAAATTAGGTTCCTATTGGCAAGTGTTCTTTTGGGATAACTGTTAGTATTTTATGTATGTTAATGTCAGGAAAAATAAGTTATATTACTACATTCCCAGAGCTTAGGTTACCAAAGACTTTCAGTTGTGTAGACAAGACAGTACAGTTCAGATGCCATTACAACTAGATCTCACTCTCATGGCCGTAACAGTATTTAACAGGATAAGGAAGCATTTCTTAAACGCTTCTCCACTTACTCATCTTTTTTGAAGCCTTCAAAACAAAGCTGAGTGCAAGGAATCATTAAGCAGATAAATGTGGCCTCCTCTGCTCTGGAGCACAGGCTCTGCAACCAGATTGAAAAGAAAAAGAAAAAAAAAAAAAAAAGAGCCAAATGTCCATTCATACAACATGAAAAACACCCCAGCCCAATGCAGAAAATCAAAAAATAATTTAAAAAAAGACCAAAAGAAAAAAAACACAACTCTTTTACTGAAAACGCAAAAAGAAAACCTTTGAATAATTTCTATCCATTAGGAAATTGCCATCAATTTAAGAAAGCGGAGAAATCCGACTTCAAAAATCTGCCCCAAATGCCATCAGGCCTGAAAGGGTATGCATTTGGGAGGCAGCTGCTCGGGAGGAGCAGGACTCTAAAGGCTTCCCCAGCTCACTGGGGCAGCCCCGTGCGCTGCCCATGCCCACACCGCCTCTTGCAAAGGAAAATGAAGCCTTTCAGTTTTAAAAGAGCCAAAGGAATTCGCTATAACCGATGAGCCCAAACCTGCAGCCTGCAACCTGTGCACATTTCTAAAGTGAACCCAAAGTAACTGCACTCTGATTTTCACCAAGTCATTATGTAAAATAAAACCCAGCTGAAAGCCAGTGTGGGGCCACAAAATGCCTTCATTATCTTTCAGTCCTGTTCCAGTAAAAAAGCCGCCAAAATCTCATGGGTTCAGAGGGGCTGAGGTTTTTGTCTTAATAGCCTTTTACTTCCACAACACTGTACAGCTTCAGCAAGATTTTCTGCCAGTTTGTTTGGACCTAACAAGCTATTTTACCATTAAAACAAAACACAATGTGTCCAGGAGTATTAAACATTTTCCACAAGGCCCTATTTTACAGTGACTCCAAGAATGACAATGCCAAATTACGAGTTCAAGACAGATGTCTTCCAGATGTGCTGAACATCTCACGTACACGTTGGATGCGGAGCTCTTCCGAAATGCTATCTGAGTTGTACCTGCTGCATTTAGATAGGTTGACCCCCGAGCTTCTGCTTCTGGGAAACTAGTCTTACAAATAATTTTCTCCAGAAAAAGGCCACATATCTCACATGCCTACAGCAGGGTGAAGAATAAAAGTCTGATGATAAGCATTGTACGGAACAAAGGGAAAGTAATGGGAAGCCGTGGGATGGAGAGGTGCCGCGCGGTGAGCGTGACTTCCCCACCGCGCACCCGCGCTCCGGGTACCATCCAGCCAAGCAAATTGCATGAAAACCGTCCAGCATCAGAAACTTGGAGATGATCAACGGCTTCAGCAGCCTGACATTTTGTTAACACAGACTGCTCCATTCTCGGGACAGAAGGGACAAACGCAGGAGGCAGGAGGGCGATGCCAGCTCAGCGCAGCAGGAGCAGCCACGCGGTGCCGGCACAAACCTGCCCCTCAAACGAGGGCTGTGTTTGTTGGAGTGCACGAACTGAATAAAACCAACTGACTGTAGTTTAGAGCACGCATTTTACGCTCTAAATAGTAAATATTCCTTACTCCAACCTCCTTTCCTCCAAGCAGGCATCCCAAGTGCTGACTCACCTCTAGCATCGAGCCCATGGGAAAGAAGAGCTCCCTCACCACACACCGGGGCGATACCTCTGTACAGCTTAAACCATGGAGTCTTTAGGAAAGAGATGATCCTCCATGCTGAGCGAACAGAAATCTCTACCCCTCGTGCAGAAGCACCCCTGAAGCCCCTGCCCAGAAGGCCCGGAGGGCGTAATGCCCACCCCACGGTCCCCCACCGCCGCAGCCTTTTGCGCAGCTCACAGCGAGTTCCCAGCACTTGGAGTCCTTGAGCCGAGCGGGTATTCATGGCACTTGATATTTTTCTTCCACGTTATTCTAGAATTCAATACTTGAACACTGGCCATATGAAAATAGCGCCGTGGCAATTTTCTTTCAGATTGTTTTACAACTCAAGCCAGAGGAACACAGCAGAACCAACAGTCCAGTTACACTTTGAAAGCCTTCACATTACATGGGACATCCCAAACAAGAATACTTCTTTCAAAATCTTTCCCTCAGAAGAGCCTGAGCACAGCTCTGATCCAAAAAAAAAAAAAAAAAAACCCAAAAAACCCCCAACTATCAGAGGTTCCTACAAGCCCACAAAAGATTTTGCTATTGCTACCAGTTTACCTGCAAGGCACCCAGATGCTGTGGTGACAGATAACTATCCACAGCTGGTCCAGCTGTCTATCAGTCTTTGATTGAGTTTATTCACAGACAGGTTCTGAGAATCATATTGCCAAACAAGATTTGCTTTAATTGGCTACATTGGTCCTCCCAGAGGAGCACTAAGATGGGGCTTCCACAGCAAGTAACTGCAAATACAAAGTTAAATCTGGTTTTCTACAAACATACAGGAACATTTGCTTCCTGGCAACATTCCTGTTAGTAAACGAATTTGCTAAATATTCATAAATAGGAAACTAAAGGGCCATGGATAGAGCCAAGGAACTTACACACAAAATATTCACCACAGATGTTTTTTTCACTGTATTTGGCTTGCTCAAGCTTTAATGGTAAAAACCCTGTAATAACACCTGGCATTCAGCATCGTGGCTTCCACTGGAAAACCTCTGGTGAGGAGATCGGATGGAGTTAGAGAAGGGTGCCCAGAACCGACCCACGTCCGCGGGGTCCTTGCCCGTGCCCTAACCCCGCAGAGAGGAACCACGGCAGGGCCGGGGCACCAACGCCTCCTCCAAAGCCCACCGGTGAGCTGCCGCGCCAGAACAGCACAGAGGTGACAGTGCCGCTACGGCAAAGCCTTGCCTGAGCTCTAATAGCAAAGCAAAAGCCTCGAGTATATGTTGGATACACCCCAATTTTTTCCCTTGAGCTTTTCTACATTTGGATCACAACCCTCTGAGCAGGAGAAATAAATAAAACCCCAGGAAACGTTCAGATATTACTCAAATAATTTAAAAAATAAAATTCCCCACATTATTCCTGAAAAGCGGCTGCCTTCGCTAAACTCTCACCTAAATTGCCAGTGTGGCAGATAAAAAGCAAGCAAGGAGGGAAAACTCTGACAGACCCTGAGAGGAGATTGCAGTCATTGCAGGCAGAGACAAACCCCATGCATTTTACATGGCGAACCTCTTACAGGTGAACCTTTGTTTAGCCCATCAAGCTGTTTCCAGTGAAAACAACCCTCACTCAAAAGGAAAACAAATGTCTTCCTTTGGACTTGTCACACCAAAAGGCTTTTTACTTAGAAGGTTGCATTTAAATATAATTGTAAGCAAGCAAGTTCCTTGCTCTACATTGTGTGGTTCTTTCTTCCTCTGAATTTTTAACTGAAAGAGCAGAAGAGGAATGAGCTGTGGTTCTCTCCATCACACGCCTTCATTACCTTGGGGATTTTTTTTTCAGCAAGATCATTATGAGATGAGGAGGCTGCAACTGCATTTGCAAAACTGCAATATTTCCTTGCCCTTCCAGAGCCCCAAACCCAAACATGGGGCAACTCTTTATGAGTACAGCAGCCAGATGAGTTTCAAAACCTGCTGTCCTACATACGAAGGACAGCACAACTCCACGCTTGTAGACATGATGCACCATGATCACACCTCCACTGACCACTACCCGTTGCATCCCTGCTTGGGCACAAGGATTCTGCGTTCCGTAGCCCCAGCCTGTGCTCTTCCTTCACCCCTGCAAAACCTATAGGAAAACCAGCACATGCCGGGGGATTTTATAGGGACAGGGAGCCTAGAATTAGGGTGATTTAACAAAAGCTCCAATAGTCACTTCTATGACCTTGAGAAAGTCACTGGCTCTCTTCTAGACTGCAATTCCTCCCCTATAATAGGTGGATTACTATTTTCCTGGCATGCAAGGGTGTTGTGAGGTCTAATTCATTAATCTTTTTAAAGCATTCTAGGACACTTTGATGGAAAATGCAAAATACTATCAGTAAAAGCCTCCCATTTAAATCTCACCTGGAAACCTTCCTCTTACTCCTTAATTTGTGATTGATCCCCGCTCAATTAGAGGTAATGGGATTTACATGTACACTCCAGCAGCAGAGCAGACCCCACAGGAAAGTGCCAGCAACGGTGCTAATTCACATGAAGTAGCCAGGTGATCGGTACCTGCAACTCAACAAGCAGCGGTTGGATGCTGCGTCCCTGGAACGCACCGTGACCACCCAAATCAGCACTGGGCAAAGGGATGGGACACGAATCCCTCCACTACCGCAGCGCCCATCCCTACACAAACGCCGCAACGGTTGCACTTCCAATTAACTATGCACTTTAGGATTGAAATTCCTCTGTGTGACTCAGCTTTTTACCAAAAAAAAAAAAGAGTTTCTACTCAAAGAGCCTTCGAGTCACTAGCAGATAGACCAAATCTGCAGATCATTCATTAGCTCACTATGTCAAGTTTTAATGTTCACGGGAACAGTTTCATTTCACATGGGCGAGGGAAGGCAGATAACCTCACCGCCGGCACTTCATGCGCCTCCAATGAGAATACAGCTTCAATACAATATGCAAAAAAACAACCAGGGAATTACAAAGGGCTTTATCAGTACCTTGTGCTGTGAAGCTCTGGCAGAGTGCTTATTTTAAAAAGTATTCCTCTGACTTCACCACACCTCCGGTAGGATTCAACCCTCTTGAGCATATTAGCAAAAGGTGTCTGTTAAATTCTAGAACGCAGAGGCAGGAAGGCGCGAAGGCTGCTGGAAGCTGCACCTGCTTTTTTCCTTGCTGTCACTTAATTGAATCTGCAGCATCCAGCCTGTTGGTATTCCCCAACTCTCAGAATTTCAATTTGCTCCATGGATTTTTATACTGAGCACCCAGAAAAATTAGCATTTCTGCTGAATAGCTTTTAATCAACTATTCTCAAGAATCAGTCCTTTTTATCTTTAAAGCACTTCTAAATCTCCTTGCCTGAGTCTCCCCAGCCCTAAAATTTATTCTATACATTTGTTTTCATCCATTCAGTTTCCAGCATCCTTTACCACAATCTAATTGTCTTAATCTTTAATGCTTATCTCCACCTTTTAACCTTTTTGGTTTTCTTTTTAAAAGCAATCTCTTGGTCTCTCTCAGGGTTTGTTGTTTGTTGGTTGTTGCTTTTTTTTTGTTTTTAATTAAGGTTTTCCCTGGCCTCTGTCTCAGCACAGAGCTGGAGATGTCCCATGGAGAGTCGCCTGGCACCAAACTGAACATTACCTCTCCAAAGGTGACTTGTGAGGCCCTTAATTAAATCAGTAATTTCTCTCTGAACACAATTTATGCAATTTTACAGAAATGAAGGCAACTTCACAAGTGTCACGAGCACTGAAGAGCTCAGCTCCTGAATCCTGTGGTCACCCGTTAGCCGACACACCTAATTCTAAAACAATCCAAATTCTTAGGGAATATTCCCAGCATTTTTTTACTAGGGGAAAAGAAAACATTCATGGTTTTAATTTTCAGTCTAACAATGTCTCACAGGAAATCTGTTCAAATTACTTGACCTTTTTTGCAGCAGCGATTTCATGCCAAACTGGGACTTGGGTTTCTTGCAGAATTACAGGGGCTGCCAGGAAAGGCAACCGGCCCTGGGGAGAAACCCCAACCTAGGAGAGAAATCACAATGTAGGATATTCTTTACATGCAACTGAACTAACCATGCTGTGCATCTCAAGTGATCTGTGTGCAATTTCCACATGTACCTCCATGCTCTGAGGTCCAGGCTCACACTTGCTCCCAAGCAAGCCGACGCAAGCTCTCGCATAAATCTCCCAGCATGGAGAAATATTTTGCTCTTTGTGGTCACAAGGAAATGAAGTTATAAGATATATTCTCCATAGGTGACATTTTGCACATACATAAATTCCGGGTCTCTTGAACCACCGTCCTTAGTTTCCACCTGATGCTCTTCTAGGTGGAAGCACTTAAAGAGCATTCCAGTAATGCTGAATTACTGCAGTTCAGCACTGAAATTTGAAGGTTTTCCAACACAAAAAACACTTGAATTAAACGGCAATAGGAATTCTTAATCTCCGCCGGTGAAGAAAGTATAAAAACCCCTATTCTCTATTTTTAGGCAATATTTGTTTTTCTTCACTTGAAATTACTTAGATAACACACGGCATGTGCGATCCTTCCCATCCACTGGGAAAACCACGGATGTAAACAATTCATAGAATCATTTAGGTTGGAAAAGACCTTTAAGATCATCGATTCCAACCATAAGATTGATTCCATTCATTTTTGATAGAAGCCCTAGAAACTCAACTGAATCAAAATGTAATCCAAACATCCCTTCATTAGGAGATTGAGTAGGAGTCCAGATACGATGCTGAGTGCAGCCACAGAGTATCCAGAATGGGGTTCAATCCTTCCCAATACTCAGGTATGCTTAGATCACCAGTTTTATTGTTAGTTCCAGTCAGAGTCAATGGGAAACAGCCGGGAGTGCTTTGCTAGCAGCTTGGTTAGCTCAGCATTTCGCTATGCAAACATTGTCCGTCCACGTGGCCCAAGTGACACCCAGCTGGGGGACGGTCCTCCCCATGAGCACCCCTCAGGAAATTGTATTCTGAAATTTAAAGCTTGACACAATCATGTTTTTGTAATATTGACACATTAGAAATCCTCCAAATTACTGGAGGAGCAACAGAAGAGTTCAAAAAAAAAAAAAAAAAAGACATAAGGGGAAAAGAAAAAGAAATGTTGTTGTTGTAGTAGTGTTGGTGCAACATGGTCTAAGAACTAAAATGTGCACAGGGTTTACAGGGAAAGGCAGTATCTTTTATTAGACTAACAACATTTGGAAAAAAAAAAGGCAGGTAAACTTTTGAGCATCCCAGCTCTTTTCAGGACTATGAGAGATTCAGCAACTCAGAGGCTCTGTAAATGTCTCACTTTTTAATCATGATTTCATAATATTGTGCCCCACTTTGCTGGCATTTGTCTGGTTTATTCACCACCTAGAGTGGTTTGGAAAATTACTGATGGAAAGGTGAGAGCTAGTATTAAATTCAACAAAATAAAAAAGCAAAAGTTTTCTTTAATGTTTCCTACATAGGGCACTTCGATATTTAAAGTATGGTTTAAGCTCCCAAATTAATGTGCAATAAATATTAACCTGATTGGCAGAGAAGAAAAGCAAGGTGGACACAGTGAGTCCAGACTGCCATCAAATCATGACAAGCATGTGTGAGATGCAAACAGCACACAGAAATAGGTAAAAATTAAAGACAAACATCCCCTGACATACTGAGTCTTGTAGGCAGCAGTACCAAAGTTTGCACAGAAACTCCAACTGGTAAATGCAAGCCACATCCCTGCGTCTCTTCCCACATCCTTTGCTTTGATTCTCCATCCTCCTCCTCTGCTTCCATTCCCAATCACAATTGCTAAGGCTATGCATCAAAAGAAGCTTCATTATCACCTCTCAGCTTTCCTGAAATCGCTGCAGTGAAGGTTTACCAGTGCCAGGCTTTGAGTCGGCTCAGCAGATGCCACCCGAAAGAATAACGAGCTGCATCTCATTTCTCTGCCCTCAACTATATTAAGCTGCAACTCTGGATGCTTTAAACTGAGCCCGTCTCATGCTACCATTATCTTCCTCCATACCATAGAGTTTTAGGCTGAGCTTTTCTATTTTCAAAGTGTAAATAGTTCCTTAAACCCCCTTCTTAATCACCTATCATACCCTCCTTCACATTCACACAGAGCAGAGATTCCCAAACAGTGCTTGATGCTGGCGTGGTCCTCCAGCAAGGCAGACAGGCTGCATATTTCATTAACTATGGGCTTCTGTGACTGCAGTTCAACCAGTACACCCTAAATTATAAGGGGGAAAGAAATGAGAAAGAAGAATTCTGACTGTTTTGGGGTTTTTCTTAAAGATGTTAATACTGCTGCTGAAATATCCTTTAATTCCTTTGTACACTAGTTGACACATAACATGAAACTGTTTGGTTTTATGGGAGATGTTATGACCATACACGTCAAGACTGGCAACCAGAGAAGATTAATAGACTGGTCCTTAAATAAGATGAAACAGATAACAGCCACAAAACAAAACTGTTCACAGGGGCCCCAGTCATATGACCGTTGTAAAAAAATAAACTTTACACAATTTCATATTAAAAACAAAAGGCCACATTACAGTTACTCCTGCACTCCCCAAATGGCCATTGCCTCAAATTGGAGCTATAAAACCACCAGGAATGCTGGACAGGGATCACTTTAGATAACACCACTTTTTCCACTAGCTTCATCCATGGTACGTTTTTCCCCATTTCAGCTTTACCGACCGTATCTGAAATCTGTCACCAGTCTATGTAGAGTCGCAGCATCAGGGAAACAGAGATTTGATTTTGGCAAAGCAGAAACAGGTAATGGCACTGCTGAGAGGAGTTACAGTGGACATAATTCACCTTTTGATTGACTATGTCAAATTCAGTGTCCATCGCAGTGCTCCAGCCCCACTTTCCTTTGAACCTATAGGATTACCATTATAGCCATAAGTCCTCAGCAAAGGCTTTCTATTACTTGTATGTATTAGGTCTCAAAGACTCTGTTGGTTTGGGTTTTTGGTTGGTTGGTTGGTTTGTTTTTGTTTTTTGTTGTTTTTTTTTTTTTAATTCTTACATGCATTTCTTCTTTGGGGACTTTTTGAGGGTCTTTTTAGGACCTTTGCTAAGTTTGATTCTTCTTATGCTTAAACTTCCCACTCTCTCTTCTTATTGGCATTTGATTTCCAATGAAAGCCCGACTATATCAGGGACAGCTTCACAACTGACTTTGAGGGCCAAGATTTCCCTTCCATGAATTTCCATAATGTGAGGAAAGGTCGCATTAAAATGAAAAGGTCTTTTAAAATGAAAATTACTCTTAAAGACCTTAGACATTACTCCTGCAAAATTCCTATTACCAAAGCTAGAAGCAGACTATCTCATGTTTGCATCCTCACATAAATCAATGGAATTTCCATAATTTACCCCAAAGATTGACGCAGTCTGTTTATAAGGAGTTAAGCTGTCAAACACATTTAAGAGGATTCAGCCTGAAAAGCCAGGTAAAATTGATCCCTCCCCAAAAGAGAGTCAGTGGAGAGCGCTGAAAAAGCAGCATGGGAATAGCAAGGAATCCCTTTGGAATTCAGAGTCCTGAAGTATTCAGTATAGTGAGAACTGTATCAGCCCTACTGAGAGCAAACACATACCTCCATTATATATAGCACTTATCTCTCTTTATAACGTTTGAAATTCCTAATATATTTACATTGGACACTGAAATGATCATTATAGGCCAGACCTACATGTCAAAGATCCCAGCCTACTCCCCAGAGGGATTAATTGCATGCCTCCCAACAGCTTGGAATCCATCTCGCTGCCGCCGAAGCAGCCTGTCAGCAGTGCTGCAAAGTTAAATCGGCAAATATTAATTGCCAGCTGGGAAATCTGCCATTAGTTCACACTCAGATTTTTTCCAGCTGGAAAGATAGAGAGTGTTAAATGGAGCAGATTTCTTTGCAGTCTGCAAACCAGCCGACGGAGAGAGTTTGCCTGTTTTGCAAGCACTAAATGAGCAAAACATTCAACACCTTCTCAGAGATGTTTTGAGATGCTGTTCTCTAGAACAAATTACTTCTGGAACTAACAAAGCACCAAACTAACACATGGACAACAAATAAAGTACAGAGGAAATAAACCACCACCACCAGAGGCTGAATTCATATCTATTCAAGATCACTGCAGTGATATGTTGCACAAGTTATTAGCCTGCTTGGGTTTGGGGTTTTTTTCCAAGTTTGTAATTTATTTACATTCAAGCACAGAAAATTTTCTGTCAACATGCAGAAGATTATCATTTTCCATAATTAGAAAGAAAATTTTTGAGAACTGGAGGAAAGATAGATGAGAAGTTGAAAATGAAAGATGCCATTTAAGGCCATGAAATCGTAAGATTATGGGATGATATGGGTTGGAAGAGGCCTCGACATTTAAACATTTAGCGCAGGGTTAGACCAGGTTTCTCAGGGCTGTTCCCAGCTAGGTCTTAAAAGCCCTCAGAGATGGAGGTGGCACCTGGGCAGCCTGCCCCACCACTCAGCGGTCCTCATGGGAAAACCAGGCTGAACCTCTCCCATTACAGCTTTTCCCCTTGTTTCTCATTCTCTTCCTGTGCAGAGTCAGGCTCCATCCTCTATGCTATTTGTGCATAACTGTCATGTGCGAACAAGTTGTTCTCGCTCTTCCAATGTCTACACACACTTGCACGCATATGTGTACATGCACACACAACCCAGCACATGGGCATGCACGCTTTGGAAGACTATATATGTAAGTTTATGGCATGAAATGCAACAGTGAAAGGCTCAAACCCAGCAGTGTGACTCTGTGTGTAATAGAGAGGAGAAAGGCAGGTGGTTTTCCACAGGGATTTCTTTCCAAGTTCTGCATGAAACCTGTACAAAAATATGATTTATCATGGGGTAAGAACTGACCTTGTTTGAGGAATGAAATTACTGTCATATATTTGCTTAAAAGAAAAAAAATATATTTTACACAGTGGGACCAAATTATTGAAAAAATTACTACTGACATTTCAGGAGAGACTGGAGGAAGGAGGAGAACGGGACTGGAATACTAGACATGAATGTGCTTTTATAGTGCCCCATGTCTCCACATAAAATTCTGTCAGACCTCATAAAATTAGAGCTTTAGTAGAAGTTGGATTGAATGGGCAAAAAAAAATGAATAAAGTAATCAGCACAGGTACAGTGCATTTACATAATGGAAAGTTCAAGAATTTGGTCAACTAAGTTGGATTGAATTCATGCCAGAGCGCAAACTAAATCTGACCAGCTGCAGTACAAAGCTGCTATACAGCCCAGCAAGAAAAGCTTAGCTTTTTATAAAAACCCCAATACACCTGGATAAAGGGAGGATGTCAGAACCAGAGAAAATAAGGAATGAGCTTGGGCAAGCAACGTGGCTGCCTCCCTCTAGCAGGGGCTTGGCTGCTGCAGAGGAGCTTTAGGATTGCTTATCTCACAGAAAAGAGCAGGGAGGGAAAGAAAGAAGGGGAAAAATTACTACTAAATCCTGAAAATGGAAAAGCATAGCTCTAAACAGAAAGAATTTCTCTTAAGTATGTACACTGCTAGAGAAGTGCATTGCTCCGATGTTTCTGGAGGAAGGAAACAGGTAAGGGAAGAAAACTGTATCGAGTGGTGTATGCACAGCTTTCACTGGCCAAAAAAAATGAAAGAAAAATGAATGAAGAGATTGAATGGGTGTAAAAAGTCAAAAGGAAAAAAAAATTAATAGAAGTGGAAAAAAGCGGACTACTGCTATGGGAAAGCAAAGCATAGTCCAAATCACTGTGCTAAAAAGATATAGCTGCATTATCCAAGGCATTTATTCAAATAGGAACGTTTCCAGGCCAACTGCTCATTTTGGACATCTGTGGGACAATTGTCATTATAAGCACAGATATCTTTCCAGTTTTCATGGGTAGTAGGAGTGCTTCTGGGGAAGACGAACCTCTTTCTTCTCCTCTTTGGCAAAGAGCAAAAGTATTTTATCCTCATCTATTTTGTTACCCAGTCAGTATCACCAACACTCAAATCAAATGACTATGGAAACTCACAAAACAGTGAAAATATATAAAACCAAAAAAACCTGCCCCATATAGAGAAGTCTTAAATAGAACATTTTGCCATGGGAAAACCAAACTATGTTTCATACCAGTGAATACAACATCAAGGAGAATTTGAACAGCTATGAGTAGCAGTGACATTTCTCCTGAGACCTCTGGATGTAGGACTTCTGCTTTATGGTATTTCCCTTTAGGTTCCAAACTTCTAAGTGAGGTTTTCCACCTATTTATCATTTTCTTTGTTGACTGAGAAAAAAGGGATGGCATTCATATTTTTGTGCATGGCAGCACTGGGGAACTGTGCTGCACCGGAGGGTACAGGATGAAGCCTCGGGTGATCTATCCTGCTGGGACCTCTCATTGCTTCACCCACATTTCCACGCACTCCCACCTTGGACGTCGTGTCCATTCACCAGCCCAGCCAGACCAAGCCTTGGGCAGCCCAAAGTCTGCACACCCAGGACTGACACCCTCCGTGAAATATTTCACAAACACAACGTTGATGCAATCAACCCACATTTGCCGACACGAGAGGGCCGATGTCTCCATGTGGCCCACACTTACCCAACACATCTGTGTGATTTTCCAGATTGCTCTCAAAAAGACACGTATTAATTTCAAACAATGCCATGGGGGAATCTGGATGTCTGAAGTCACAGAAGTTTTTTTTAGCTTCTTGGACTCTCAAGGTTTCAAGAAGCCATTTCATTCTAGGCTGGGCAAAGGAGAAATTGGTCATTTGCCTAGAGCCAAATTCTCTTCTGCTTTTCCTAATACTAATGCTACTACAGAATGAAATGCTAGTAAGGTAGCACAAAATCAAGCAATGCTTCTAGACACACACAAGTATTTGCTATACACCAGTATTTACAAAGCACTTCACATGTGATGGATATGCTAAAAGACAAAAAAATCCTTCTCCAAAATACACAAAAGAAAACAAGATCTTTACTATTTGCTTTGTTATCCGTTTACTGTGCATAGACCTAGCTCGGTCAAAGTGGAATCAGAGTATTTGACCTCCGTCATACTTTAAGGCCAACCAGTTTGTCATTGATAACTGGGTAAACTGGCAGAGCGCACAGATGCAATCTGCGGTGTCCCTCAGCTCTACACAGGGACTTAAGTCGTAATTGAACAAGTCAACTGGGACAAAAAACCATGAAGCAGCCCACTCATCAGCCTAGCTGTACTCAAATAATTAAACGATCTATTTGATAGAAAACAAATAGAAAGCACGTGACTACTGACAGATGTACACCTAAGATTCAGCTGAAACAATTTGCACCTTTAAGATTTTTCTCCAGTCATAGCATCTTATGCTTTATGTCACATTTATAATGTTGCTATAAACCTGTAGCTTAATTGCTTACTACATTTTCTATTTAAGAAGAAAACACTGTCATTCTTGACTTATAAATAGGAGACTAAAGTACAAAGAAATGAAAAGATACACAGAAGGTTACTCAGGAA
The DNA here is from genome assembly GCF_929443795.1 of Astur gentilis. Classification (NCBI taxonomy): domain Eukaryota; kingdom Metazoa; phylum Chordata; class Aves; order Accipitriformes; family Accipitridae; genus Astur; species Astur gentilis. The sequence continues at coordinate 20,401,636 of NC_064905.1, read as the reverse complement.
CTGCACTGCAGAAACGGGCTGAAGCCAAATATTTCTATGGAGTCCCAGTCTGCGGGTTTATTCCCCCCTTAAGGCAAATTTTTTTTCCCTACATTTTATCTCTGCAGACAGCGGTGTGAAGTATTTTTTTATTTATTCATCTGGGAAGAGAAGTGAGTTTGTTTCTTTCTTCCCTTCCATAAAGCTGTTATTCTGCTGAAAAGCAGATTTAAGCAGTGCTCCGTGGCAAGAGTTTAAGGGTTACTTTAAACTGGGACACAAAACTACTACTTTCTGACATCATTTCATGGTGTGTTCAGGAAAGTATTCAAGCGTGACATTGTATCATTAGGTATAATACAGCCATTGCAGAGGCACTGATTACTGCAATGAGAACTCATTTTCTTTAACACTATATGCGATAAGGAATGAATAAAAAACCAGGCCAGAAGCATCATTGTAAAAAGGTGGGCTATGTACAAGAATGAAAAACCTGAAGACACTTTCTGGGGAGTCAGGGGAAGAAAACCCCCTGCATCAAGGAGGGTTGGAGGGCTGCTGAGCACCTCTGAAATTAAGATTTCCCCTTTCTTTGGGAGGTTTCTCATGCTGCAGTCCATCTGCATCTCACTCAGGGGTGGAGGCAGTTTCCAGCCAGATCCATGCCCTGATTTGAGTCGATATCCAGAGGCAGAAACACCAGCACTAGGAGCAAGGAACAAATGTCCTTCTCAGATGCTCCTTTTTAAAGTGACAAGCAAAAATCCCTCTTCACCTTGACCTGCTCAAGTGACGTCCCTCCAAACATGCTTTTAGGTGACTCCTTTCCATGATTAACTTCATACAAGGTCTATTGATCCTAGACCTAATTACCTGCTTTGGTAAATTTAGAGTGTGCCTGTGACAAACTAACCCAGCTCAGCTGGTGTTCACCAAGCCAATCGTCTGACCAGTCCCTCTGTCCCGTTCACAGCCAGAGCTCCAAAATAAATGAGACTTCGCAATGCTGTGCAAAGCAGTGCCTAGATATCTCTGGAAATTTTGGTCTGGTCTCAGTCTCTGGGCCTCCTCTGAGGCACAAGAACAGTAATGCTTTTCTATCTCCAAAGGGTATCACAAGGATATATTAATAAGACTCTTCAAATGGGCTCCTGTTTCTTAAATAGGCTCTTCTAGCATCATGTTAGTAAATGAGAACCGTGATGGATAGCTCTGTATACAGCCAAGCTCCTCAGGGGCTCAAGTGCCCAGTGAGCTGAAGATAAAGGAATTATTTTCATATTTGATCACATAAATGTCACTGGATATATTTGCAACAACCCACTCAAATCTTTCTGTAGGTATATGGAGCCACATTTGACAGTGACTTTTCAAGACATACTCTAGTGAGGCCTTTATAAGGCCTCTCATTAGAAGAAAATAATTTACAACTTCTACTCCCTGGCATTTTATCACACACTCCTGCTCCTACAGCCTCGCCCGACTTGTGACAGGATAGTACATGGCATACAAAATATTAAATGGAAAAGACATGGGACTCCATCCCTTTAATGATTTGGTGCAATGATGATAATGAAATTTGCTATTGAACAAGTAAAACAGCTGAAGATGTACGCATCCTACTGGTAACCAGAACTGTCTTTAAAATAATTTTAAACTCTGTTCTGGCAGTACACTTCCCACTGCTCCTACCTCATCTAAACAGCTCCTTTCCTTTGCCTGCGTCATTTGCCTAAGTAGGTTTTTGTTTCTCATTTTTGCAACAAACTTTTAATAACACCATATACACCTTTTTCTTAACACCTTTGTCTTGTTCAAAGCCTTACCAAATGAATTGGATTGTAAAAAGTTATTACACTGGCAGTTGAAAGTACTGAGTACACAATGCATACAGTGATGTTAATTATTTACCAGTTTCCAGTCTGATTACATTTTGGGTGGTATGACACTCAGGGGCTTAATAGCTGCATAAAACATCATGTTATGTTCTACAGTGTCCTAGAATAAATCATCCTTGAAAAATTTATCTCTTAGAAATAAAACATACTGTTCGGCCATTTATCAGGATTACAGTAGGATGAGTGATGAAAATTCTACAGAAGTATTTATTTTTAATGATGCCCTACCTTTGAAGAAACAGTCCTTGCTGTGGATAATGTAGATTTTCTTCCTCTGCAGACAGGAGGCTTGATGCAGTTGACAATGATTTTCATAAAATTTGCCATCAGATCCACACACGGGCATGTAGCTGGACTTGCAGTCTTCTACACATCTGCACTCGGGCTGATTGGTGTCCTTGTTCACGATACATTTACTCCCCCGGCCGCAGTACTTCTTCTCACACGATGCGTGCAGGCCGTCCTGCCCATAAAGCACTGGGAAGAGCAGAAAACATCAGGGTAAGCAACATTTACCTAACAGACCATACTCGTCTGTAGTAGCAGCACAACCATGACAGAAGCAGGAGGTACAAGGTTTCAGATGCAAAAAGCACACCCCTCTGAAGGGCAGCAGTTTGAAGAGTGTCTTCACGTCTGTGTTCCCAGACCTCCAGCTCTCACTCATCACAACTTTAAGTGCGTGCTGAAAAAGCTTTACTGAAAAAAAAAGTGACGGACGTGTGGCTGTTTGTTCTTTTAGCCCTTTGCAAAACCAGACCCTAGAATAAAATCCACTAGGAGTACTTCAGTGCCCAAACTTTGGCCATGAGTTACATTTAGAAGGCGATTCTGAAAACCTACACTTCTCCAGCCACAAAACTCACAAGGAGCTTCATTTTGGGGCAGCAAAGAGCCCTAAGTGCCAGCACTTCAGCTTCTGTACTGGTGTCCGCATTCAGAGTCTAACTTCCCCCCATGAGCCAGAAGCAGAACATCACCAAGGCTACAGTTCACACAGGTTTCAATGAAAGCTCAGCCAGCCAATTGCTGAGAACTTTTGAAAAAATAACCCCCAAGAAAGACTACCACTGAAGTCAAGCAAATATTACAGGAAGATGCTTCTTGCTGCAAAACTGACCATCAGTATCTATCCCTACACTCTGAATGATGACATATAATAAAAAATAACTTTCTACTACTTTTAAGAATTCATTGGATATAATATTCTGAACTTTACTGTACTATCTGCTGTTTGATACTATTAAAAGGCTAAGGAAGTTGACCTTGTGCTGTAACATTTTCTGCTTCTGAAGTTTCCTCACTTACAGGCTTACAACACAACATTATTATAATTCATACAGGACAGGATACTTCCAAACAGGCCACTACTCAGAGCAATAATTAGCATTATACTCAATGAAGAGAGTTTCAGGAAATTAGATTAGTCTATGCTAATTGGAGTACACAAAGTTGAGAATTACAAAGGGATACTGCAAAAGGCGTAATTAAAGCAGAAATAAACATTTTGTAGCGTACAACCTGCTGCCAGCCTTGCACAGCCTTCCAACAGCGGCAGCCACCGGCTGCACCAACACCACTGACTCAGTCTGGACCAGAAGACAGTGTGGAAGCAAATCCCTGTTGTCTGCATTTACCACATGTCGGTTTGGGTCTTGGTGAGGTTTTGGTGTACGCTAGGTTGCAGGGGAAGCTCAAGTGGAAGCACTGCTCCAGATGTGCTCCGGTGTCCAATGGGACAAATCCTCAGCAACTGTAGCACCACAACATCCTCCAAAACGCACCCAGGGCTCTTCCCTTCAAAGTTTTTTCAAGTAGCAGAACAGTTCAGCCTAGCAGAGCAGACTGGATCTCATCCAAAGTCCCCTCCATCACATGCAATGGAGATGTGAGGAGTATCAGCACTAGCTACTTCAATCTACCCGTCCTTTTTTATCATAACCTTTGTTAGCTAAATTCCTTGCTAACATCGGCATAGGCCCTGCCTGCCCAGCGTTTTATGCCAATATGAAATGCCCCAGTGTTGAAGCTACATGTCATCTACTAGTGATCAAGGGGTTAAAGCGTGTGCACAAAGACAAGCAAAAGTTTCTACAAACCCCCATTTTTCTTGGTCTCCATTAAGCCTTTGTTTTTATCACTGTAAATCTGAAAGGGAAAAAAATCTGTTATTGGAGGATTAACTATTTGACTCAATAACTCATTAAAATTCCTCCAACTTGGCAAGCTAAGAAATATTGACTTTTCCTGACTTGTAATAAACTAGAAGGTCAAAGCATCTCTAAGCAGTGCAAAAAGTACAGTCCCTGGAAGGAGTATCTGAATATTCTTTATTTACTTTACTAATTGTTCCAGAATTTCTGCAAAATATCCTCGGGAATACACATTTTGTGACTGCCAGGAGACCTCGCTGCCAAGGCCATCTGCATTTATGGCGTCTGCTGTAGATCAGAGTGGCACGAAGGCTCAGGGCTTGAGGATCACCTGGCCGAGCATCCTCCTCCTCTCGGTGGCAGGATCTGCACCTGTACAGGCACTTGGCTTGTCCCTCACAATGTGCCTCAACGCAGGTTTTGCAGACTGCCGTTGATCCTAAAGATAATTAAAAAACAAGATTCGGGAGCTACTGCTGTCTATAAAAACGTAATTCAGATACAACTACGGCAAAGCCCTTCCTGTGCCTTCTTGATCACTAAAAATTGATCTTGTACCTAGCACCAGCCGAGGACTGCACCACGCATCTCGCTGAAGGTTATTTCTGTCTCCTTGTTCATGGTGGGCTGCTCCGATTTAATGCACCAGGTCACATCTGCACCCTGCCCCAACAGCTACCGTAGGCACCAGCAGCAGCAAAAACCCTTTTGGAGCCTCAAGTATTTTTGGTATTTTGATTTTTAATATAAACTCAGCATTACTGGAGACAAACACTATTCCTATTGCAATGGAAATTTTAAGTTTTTTAATGATACAGCAAAGATCTGATTAAGCATCAGCTTATAAAAAGACAAAATACTTCAGCTTTTCTACATCCACCCCGGTTACTATGGAGAACCCACAGAAAGCCTGTCTACATTTATGCCTCATCTGTTTTGTTCACAGTTTGGTTTATTCTGTGTTCCCAGATGGAGAACTCCTGTTTAAACACACCTAAGTTGGGCAAAGGGGGTAGGAAGGATATCCTGCAAACAGCCAGAAAGGAAAGATTCACATATCAGGGAATCCTGATGTGCTTCTACTAGTCCAAGTCCTCTGAAAACTATGAGTCTGCAAGCAGAGCGGTAACATGGGATGCCTTTGCCAGAATCTGATAATGTTGATAGCAGCTCTTTAATTCAATTACTATTTGCGTAATCCTTTGAAGAACTAAAGCTCCCAAACAAGCACACTCAGCCACACAGATGGACCCTCCGCCCGGGAAGGACAGTAACAGGATGTGAAACAGAACGGAGCCAGTGGAAACCGAGAGGAAAGAAGGTATTTGACTGTAAAAGCACTGCTGTCTTTATCCAATTAATTAATCCAGAGCAGCACCACGCACCACAGAAATTGCATCAACGTGCCTCCTCCAGTTGATCCCATAGGCAGGCACGTGAGCTGGGAAGAACACCGTGTAGCTCAGCAGCATGAAATGCACCTGCCATTGCTATTTTTTTGGCATATTATAAGAAGTGACTGAATTCCCCGCTTTTACAAGGATTATTAAAAACAGAAATTGGGAAGGTAATCAAGTGAAACTACCAACTAACTGCTCACAGTATTTATGAGCCCCACTGTACTGCATGGAAAAAGAAATAATTTAATTTATTAGTTGCAAAGAAAGTCATTTACTTAGGTTAAAAATTGATCATCTTGCAAACCAAGCCACTTCTGAACACTAATTAAGTCTACCCAACACGGCTGGAGTCTGAGTTGGTACATTGTATTAAAGCCAGAAGGATGGAGAGGGGAAGCCCATTGGCATACATCCATGAAAACTCTTGACTTCTCAAATTGGTTTCTGGCTGCCCCCGAGAAATTTGGAATTCCAGTGAACAACTGACAAAAGCTTGGTGCAGGCAGTAAAATAACTGACTTCAGGAATTTCATAAGGCTGGTTAACAGGCTGCCTTCATCTCAAAGCAAGACTTTAACAAGAAAATGAAGATGTTATTGCCACATTGGAGAATATGTGTCCTCTGGCTGCTCATTAATTCATGAAGACAGAGACCTCATCTACCTTTTACACACCACTAAATATGTTACAGATCAGACAAAGGCTCACAGACTTTTTCTTTTTACTCCCAAATCCAATCCTATCCCTTACTTCAGCAAAACTCCCAAACAGTTCAAGGAAAGGTTGGGTTCATGACATGCACTGACTTCAATTAAGACCAAGCAGACAAACCCATCACACATGCAGCAAAACCAAAAAACCGAACAGCTCTATCATATTGCTACTCATAAAAAGTTGCTTATACACTGCAGAAATGTAAATTACTACATTTACATGTAAAAAGCCAGTCTGCCTTCAAATAAAAGTGAGCTCCTGCAGGCAGCTGGACATCCAGTTTTACTGTTGAAGGAAAAAGTTTAGAAGTCAGACCGGGACCGGAGCCAAAACTGGAGACTTTAATTATGGGTCACTAGAGACTGGTATTTCTGCAACTGCAAGCTTCTAGGCCAAGTCCTTCAAATGGCAGTAGTGCACCTTGCAAATATTGTAACAAAAATAAAAATAACATGAGAAAAATATTCACTCTCTAAACTTAGTTTGTTACTTCCATTAGGTAAACCAGTGAGGTAACAGGCTACCAGCTATTCAACCAGCATCTTGACATCAGTTTTCCAACATTTTTCCTTTCCCACATTAAATAATCTTCTGTGGTCTAAACTGTCACACCTGTAAGCACTATTTACTGCTGAAAAATACACGTTGCCTGTACATGCAGATATATATACACAAAATGCATACACACACAGGTGTACGTGTTCAAGTGTGTATTTACACACATCTATACACATACAGAGATTATGCACGTTTACACATGACTAGACACTTCCCATACACTTGACTTGCCTCAACGTCACTTTTGCGGATGATACAAAGTCAGACGCTGCAGCACGGTGCCTTAAACCTCCCTTCCCCAGCACATCTTTAATATACATCTTGAATAACTCATAGTTGGAAGTAACAAAAGTTCAGATGTGTAACTACCGCACCTGGCTTCTGTTCAGTTAGCAAATGCGTGTGCTACATACATTGTTACTGCTGCAATAAAATAAGAAAGGAAACATAAAGGAGTAATTTCATAATAATCTGCTCTAGGAGTTTCTCGGGTTTTCACTGCATGCCTGTTATGAAAGTGGAGAGACAGAAAAGCCATGGTAAATCACCTGGAATAGGGGCATGGCAACAGCGCATTCATTATCTCTGTTACTAGCCTTTGGCGCTATAATTTATTTATTTTTATAAAGCAAAACCAGTGACTTATCCTGGAGAATAATACAGAAAATGAGATATGCTTCGAGCATACGTTTTGCTACGGATGCAAACTATTTTCTTTCAAGGTCCGGGAGATAACTCTGTGTGTGTGTACGTGTGTGCACACCTTTGAGCGGGACAGAGAGGGACACATCAGCCTCGGAGGAGAAGGACAGAAAAATCAGTCAGTTTTACTAATTTAGATGCTCTACAGGAAACAAAGGACAGGATGATGTGGAAAGCCTCCTCGGAATAAAAACTAGCAAACTTTGCCAGATGGCCACATTATTTCACGAGGACTCTTGCAGTGTTTAAAAAACAAAACAAACACCAAAAGGAAAGGAAAATCTACTCTGGAAAGGAATATTGCAACAAATAGTTACACCCGTGACACCAGCACCAAGGGAACTGCTTAATCTGTGTCTGCAGTTTAGTATAAAATACAAACAAATTGGAATTGCTCAACCGAAGTTCAGTAACAACATGCAGTTATTCTGCACATAACACCAAGGAAGCACTCAAAAATCATAGGAAAATTTTCTATATAAATTTTTACCTCTGAAAACAGGGATTAATGTTACTTGCTATATCTGTCAGGACTATGGAATCCATTAGAGGTGATACCATGAAAAGGCATTTGAACATTTCAGGTAACTATGCTATCCTATTATAATTAGCCTAATTTTTGCCCCATTTCAAATCCATTTAACCATTATGAGATCAAAAGCTTCATTAAATATTATTTTTGGATGGTACCATGGTTTATGAGGGTACTAACATGAGAAGAGAGACAACAGACATGTACAAATCAAAAGATCCTGACTATGTAAAGCATACACGCGGATTACTGAGAAAGAAATACCAGCCAATATATGAGACCATATATATTTAGATTGTTGCCATGAAACTCTACATGCACAATTCGCTTGATTGTTCTCTCCTTGGAAGAGCTACTAAAGAGGCTATTCATAAAATTGCTCTTTATTAAATGTTTATCTAAAGTTATCTGTGATAGGTACTGCATATTGAAGGCAACTTTATTACATTACTTCTGTGCAGCAAGTATAGATACAGACCTAAATCTGCTGGACTGCTGTGCTGCGCAGCTCCTGTTGGCACCATACCTTGCCCGGCGTTTGCAGGGTATCTAGCAGGTCCCCACAACCAGCCAGCCAAGAAACAGCACAACGTTAGCAAATGACCACTATATTGCCTGCATTCATCAGAAGGATTTAATTTAACGTTTCCTTGAGCACCCGCACTTACAGCGTTGGGAGCAAGCCAGCGAAGCTGGGTAGCGGTATGGTGCATGTATGCGTGCACACATGTGTTTTTTACTTGATCGTGTATTTAATTATGTCCATATTGCACAGTCCAAGGAATGCAGAAACTTTCCAGTATCAGATCTGGAGGGAACAGATCACATTAGTACCTTGGTTTCTTTGGTAAAATTCCCTATCAGAAGAATACGCTCTTCTGAAGGAAAGCTATGAAATTCCCACAGGTCACTGCTCAAAACCAGCCTTGTTGCGTTTAATCTTGCTCATCAATCTTCTGCCTGCCCCATTCCTTCACTCTTACTCTCAGGACCAGCCTTACTCCTCTTCCTTGTTTTCAGTGGTCTTTTATCCTTTGACCAGCTCAGCAAGGCCTAGCACTCTACGGGCTACTATAAAAGACACGAGAAATCAATAGCGCGGTGTCACGCATCTTTCTGCTATTCCTTCAATGAAGTTTTCATGGCAGAGACTATGAGGAGGTTAGAATCCAATAATGAAATAACTATAGATGACTGGCCTGTTTTCCTGGCGATTTCTCCAATTACATTACCAGTGGGGTTGCTGGAGGCAAGCCGAACAGTCTAGGTCTTCCCAGTTGTCTGCACTATTATTAACCGTTAAATCTGTCTATTTGTGTTGCGTTTTACTCACTCCCTTTCCCGCCCCGGTCACACCATCCAGGGCTTTCCTCCCCAAGCTGCTCACACCTCCCCTGGCTCCTCCACCCTCTCCAGAGCCACAACTCGCCACGAGCCCAGCGTCCTCCACACGGTGCTACCCTCAAACCTCCTCGGCACAAAGCAGCAGTCTCTCACTTCCACCTATTTTTCAACATCCGATTCCAAAACTTTAACAATTTTACCCTCACTTTGACCATTTCTGCTTGGAAGAGGGTGAAATCCATAAACCAAGTATATCGGGCCATGCTGCGGTGGCAGGGGGACACGCATGGCCATCGGTTATCACACCTATGTAAAAGCACAGGACATTTTGCAATATAAGCAGTGGTTCAAGAACAAAGGATGCCAAGGTTCCATCTGAGTGGTATTCTACAGTCTCACAGAAATCTTTCCTTTTTCTATTTTTTTTTTGACTCATTACTTTGCAATAAGACTATTTATCAGAAAATAATTGCATTTGTTTATTGTATGCCCATCTTCCCCTTGTATATGCACAAACAAAATGTTATTTCAGACTGGATAGAAAGATGTTTTCAGTTTCCTATTTATTTTCTCATTCAGTGCATCAGTTTATAAGGCTCACTGAGGAAAAAGAACAGAAAGCCAGCTCATCATTGTGTTTGTCTCAAAACCCCCCATTATTCTGATCATTTATTTTTGGTTGGAAGAGGAATAGATAACGAGCTTTTATAATTAATATCCATTCAGCTTCCTTATTGCATTATTCTTGAATTCCGCTCTTAGTTTAAAAAAAAAAAAAAATCATCTGACTGGCACCAAATTGTACAAGTGCCACTGCACAAGGTTTCAACATGATTGATTATAGAGACCTCAGTCAGCGTCATCACAGCGATGCCTGTGTCAGCACTTCCATTAGCGTTTCCTTTTAAGAGGTGCACATCGCACGTTTGAACCTTACAAATGAAGTCACATTCTTGAAAAACAATTTTAAAGCTATATTATAGCACAGCCCCAAAATATAAAAAGAGGTAGTAACATCAGACTTTCACCTGTTTCCCTCGCTGCTAGAGAAGGAGGGAGGCTGGCACTGGGTACAATCTAAATATACAGTTATTAAATACCAGATCTTCCAGTAACTTCCATATTCCACCTGGTTATTAGCATTACTTGGAAACACTTTGTGACATGGAGGAACAGGCTTCATTCTGCTCCACCATCAGAAGCATTTAACTGTGCAAGCAATAAGGGACAAACAGTCAAAATGTGACTCCACGGCAGAGCTGCCTCAATGAGCCCCTACACCCATCACACCTCCTCCAGCAGCCAGAAAGAAAATTCTCAAACCAGCCACCTTAACAAAGGGAAGCTCTTACCCTCAACAGGAACTAAGCATGAGCCTGCAAATCCACCTCCAGGGACAACTCTGTTTGGTCTGTTAAGACAATAAATCTATGGGGTCTTTTACTGCCCCTTCTCCTGCCCCTTTCTCCCAGATTAATTTTCAAGGATAAAAGTTTCCAGCAGGAATCTATCAATAGTTGCATACATATACAACTTGCAACACCTCTGTCATTTACTACAAAGCAAAAATGAAGGCAGACAGCTGTGTGAAAATTAGGGACTGGATTCATTTTGTGAGTCTATTTCTGAGCACTGATGTTTTTCTGTAAAAGTTGCCATTTGCTGGAAATAAATGGAGAGAAAAGGAAAAAAAAAGTATTAAAGCTATTTAGTTGTAATGGGGTTTGTGTTAGTGCAGGTGTTTTGTATTTGGGCATTTTTTACTTCTGGCTGAAGTGTAATGCATGTTTGACTCATGGCTACTTTACTTGATTGAAGAGGCAGCCCCGGCAGCAGGATTAGTGGCATTCCTGCATCACATCTAAATCAGCATAAACTTCCTGCTGGAAACTGTTGAGGTTGCACAGTGTCTTTTCACATTTTTTTTTTTCCTAAGACATTTCATTTATGTTTTCCTGACTAGATGCCTCAGAGCCTCATAGATTACAAGCGTAGGAGCGTTACCATATAACAGAAGTGTGAGGCAAGAGCCAAACAGGCCCATTATAGGGAGAATTACAATCGCGCAACTACTGAACAAGGATGTATTACATCTGCGTTGGGACACAGAAGAAAGGACGTTTTTATAAATCTGCTTTGAGCCACTCCTCAGAAAGGGAAATAACTGGTGGAGAGACCTTCTTATTGACTCCATGCAACCAAGTTGTTTGCTCATCTGCCTGCATCCCCTCTTGTAATTTTTAATGAATCATTTAATTTCAGTCTAGCAGAAAACTGCAGCATACAAATAGTCTAAGGAGACAAAAGCCAAGGAAGGAGTCTGCAGCAATGGATCAGCAGCAGCTCAGCTGCTGCCCTCATGCCACCTCCAACTCCTCCTCCATTGATGGTTCAGCTTTGCAAAGAAAAATAACACAGGGAAAAGCTGAAGCCCTGAGGAATATCAGTTTGAAGAGTGATTTGCCAGTGCAGCATAACAGAAAGATTTCCTAGCTGTTGTCTACAACCCCCCTGTGGTCTCCAAGAGCATCACAGGTGACCTGCAGATCACCCAGAGCACTCAGCAGGATATTCTACATTTTTTATAAGTAAGGTTTTACCTGAAGTTTGAGCTGGGTGTATGCTGCAGTGGCTGACGTGGTGAGTGATTTCCTTCTTGGTAAAGGGAGAAAAGCAATTCTGGCATACCACATCCATGGTGATCCCTGTACCTACAAAAACCTTTACTTCTGAAAAGGCTTCAGAGGGACCCCAGAGGTGGTTAGTGGGAGTGAGGAGGAAACGATGAACATTTTCCAACCACCAGCTGTGCTGGCACAAGAGAGGGGGCTGGGACAGTACATACTCCAGCCACAAACCCCACCAGATACCCTAGCCATGACTTGGTCATTTTCCAGTTCAAGCTTCTTGGAAGCTGCTGGAACAATACCATGGAAGTATTTTAAAAAGAAATCTGTATGTGTGTGTATATATACATACATTTTCTTTAAATTTTTTTATTTTTTTTTTTAAGGGAACCACTGCAGGAAAAGACCCAACCATTTCTGACCATAGAATGAATCAAACCCCTCTCTGAATATAAAAAGTGGTGCCTCATCAGATGCAGCAAAGCACTGCTCAAACCTGCTCCCACCAGGTCTGGCTTACACACAGCTGAAACGATTTTCTTCACCTGCTCTAAAACAAAAGAGAAACTTGAACTTCAAAGAGCAAAGACCCAGCCTCACCCCCACCTCCTCCAAAGCTAGAGATGAGATCTTTGCTCCTAACCCTCCATGCTGGGAGCCCTTCTGCCAAAACCACTGCACCGGAGAAATTAAATTCATAAACACGAGCGACAGGAGCTCTGCCTCCCTGCCTGCGCCAAACAGGGATGCGCAGGAGATCAGTGCATCACAGGCCTGCAGGGCACGTGGTTGTCAGCGTGTCCGGGACAGCGTCCCACCTCAAGAGGGACAGCAAGGAGAGAGGGGTACAGATAAAGAGCCAGCGCTTCACCGAGCCAGCAGCCACTCCAACTTATGCCAAGTACTTCATTACTTGAAAACCCACCAGCTTTCTGAGCCCAAAGGGAAGCTTTCAAAATTAGCTGGCTGCTAGAAAGAAAGGCAAATTGAAAGAAAACAAACAAAAAAAAACCTCAACACCCAACACCAAAACAAAACACCAGGACTGCCTTTAAAATTAGAAAAGAACAGGATGTATCTTTAAAATATTATTTTTATATGCATTATGCAATGCTTTTCAGATAAGATTCATAAAAACTGTATCAGGAACAAAGTACGTTTGATTAAAAATGGTAGCAAATCAAAACAAAATCAACATCTGCCAGAGGGACATTCACAAAGGCAAACGTACGCATTTCACTGAGGCTGCAAATAACTCTTAAATAAACACGGTACCGCCGAACAATGGTGATCTGCTCAGCAACTCAAAGGCTGAACAAAGTCTTGTTAGCAGTGGGTTGAGGATGTTCTCAGGTTGTTGCTCAAGTGAACACATAGAGTAAAAACCATATTCAGATGTGTGCACTGCCAGGCTGAGCCAGCCAGTTAGAATTGCAATGTCACCAAAACATATAAAAAAAATGACATACAGCCCAAATTCACCGACTATAGATGTACCCCAACAACTCCCTGTGCTCTAGTACAAGAGACTGCAGTGCCTTCAAGCTTTAATTCAGCGCTGGGCAGCGTGAGTGAGCAGTAAACGCTCTGTGAGCTTGAAGCCAACCTGAAACATTGCCACAGTGCAACACCAATCAATAACCATTTGCATTCCCCTTTCCCATTCTCTGTTATCTTTAATGAAGTTCTTTTCCAAGACTAAGAAATAAGGAGAAACACTATTTTCTAAGCAATTGCATCCATTTCTTCTGCACCTTGTGCTCATTTTGCAATTCTCCACTGGTTTAATTTTCTATTTGCTGTCTAATGCCAGAACACAGTTATACTCCAGCACTCCTGTATTATGTAGACACACCTTTTTGTTTCACTGTCTGCTCCATCTGGGGCCAATGTTAATGCACAGAAACCTTCATCTTGTATAGGACAACACCTTGACATTTTGGTCTCTGTCAGCAAATGCACCCCAGACCCAAGAGCCTGTAGTTAATATCAAGTCTTTTAAAGCTCTGTCCTCAGGGCACATCTATTTCTCAGCCCCTTCCTGAGGATTTTACTTTCTCATCAATAAAGGAAATGACCCCGACTGTGATTGAAGATTTATCTCTTTCTTAAGACAGTCTGACTAACAATCCTGCTCTTGAATATCAGATTTCAAGATCTCTTCCCGGTCCTGACGTAAATACTCCCAGCACACATCCGCGCTCCTTTACCAGCCCTGCCACATCACCCCGACCTGCACCAAGCAGTCAGAAGTATATGCATCAACATCTCAAGCTCCTAAATTAAACGAAAGACATCTTTTTTTATCCCCACTTACCCTCCAGTGGTTACTTCTCCCTGTGCTTCTTATACAAAGGAGGACAGAAGAATTAGTGCCATTTCTACTGCATTACAAACCTTTTATTCCCTCTGTATTTGCTCTGTGCTGAAAGAAGCATTTTAACATGCATTTACCTGATGGAAGAGTTATAGGCTATTGAAAGGATAACGCAGTAAAATGAAAAACCTACTAAAAAGCTATTTTGAAAGTGAAAAGCCTTTAAACTTCACATACTGTTAAAACTGGCTTGGAGGGTATCAGTGCAGAAATGGAGCATTAGCACTGAAACACGAACATTAGCTGCTTTTTTTTATTCTGAGGAGTAGGAATATCACCAGTTTCCCAGGTTGGGACTCACAATGCAAAAAGAAAAATCCAGAAGAGGTGAAAATAGATAAAAATCAGTAACAAGTTAAGGGTTTCTGCAGTGGGTATATTTTTGTTTCCAACATTTTTAACTTAATCTGGATTGGTTTTTTTTTTAATTTGAACAGGTGGGCATCTGGTTCAGGAACTTTCTCAGCAGGGCAGAGCCCTGCAGCCACCCGCAACGAGCTTCTTCCCCTCCCATGGCATTAGTGCTGACCCACAGCCTGCAGAGCCCATCTAGGACTCATCCTGCTGCTAACCAAAGACAGCAGCCTGCACCTAAGGTACGGGAGCACTCCCCATCCATTCACACTAGGGAAGCGTGTGGAGAGCTGAATCTGAAGGGTAGATCTAAAATAAGAGTACATGTATTCACTGTCTTCCCTTTGAAAGTGCTCTGCGGAAGGAATAAAAACAAGCAACAACTGATAAAATCAACAAAACATTGTTTCCCTTCAAACACAAAGGCACCAAATGAAAACAAGAGGGTCACATTTAATAGTAGAAGAGGAAAAGCTTGGGATAAAAAGCAGGAATGAGCCGCAATCATCAGTCATCAACATCAGAGTATATTGGGCAAAAACAGCATTACAGGGCTTTTTATTCTTTTAAGAAAGGGAATGGAATAAAATGCATTTCAGTGCAGGGCACATTTCACATGTTAAGCTGATCCACACAGATATGGTACGACTATACAGAGGAGTACAAGGTGTGCGCAGACGCCCATGAGGCCAAGGCAGTGGTTACTTCTGAACACAGGTTAGACGAGTGCCTGTGAAAGCCCCAGAAAACCACTACCACCAGTTTAAAGCGAAAATACTATATTAAGGGCACCCAGCACGGGGCAAGCAGGTGCAGTATTTCAAAGTGGAGGCCTGAATGAGGCTTTTTTCACCAGCTAATACTTCAAACTCACTCCCTGGTCCCTTAGAAAAACTAATTAAATCTACTAATTCTCAAATTGAGGGTCAATGCAATAAACTCCCCAGTCTGTCTTCCCAGTCTCTTGTTATTACAACCGGCTCCTTCGGATTAGCACATGCAGCTCTCTGGCAGTTTGGGGAGAAAGATGCGATGATGAATCAGACCAAAAGAAGTACAAGAGGAGCAGCGTTTTCCCCAGTTGCTCTGGACCACTGACCAGAAAGAATAAAAGAAGCGAGAGTCACTATATTGGATTCTATAGGAGTAAAGGGATGCAAGTAGGAACACCCCGTGCTAAGGACACAGTCTGTTTTTTCCCTATGCACATAGAGCTCGAATGATGAATTCATCAGTAGAGAAGAAAACGATGCTGCCCCTTGACAAGGCACCCAGGTTCTCCCACCCTGCAGGGTCCACGCAGGACCCATCACCATCTCCCCGTGAGCCTGGCAGGCACCTAGGTCTGCTGGAGTATTTTGCAGTTCAGCATTTCAATACGGGAGCCGATAGTTTGCAAAGGAAACACGAGGGGCGAGAGAGGGATGGCTGGAACGGCCTGGGGAGAAGTTCACTTTCAAAAACATTTGTTTTAGAGACAAAAATTGCGTTCATTCACCCCCAGGCTGGGGGTCACATCACACTGGGGCTCAGAAAGGGCTGGCTGCGCCCGCAACTGCTGACAGCCCCCAGCCATGGCCAGACAATGCAGCCTTCCTCACGCCCTCGTCTTCCCCGCGCCCGGCTCCGTCAGATCAACTGTGGCACGAAATGACTTCAACCCGTTTGTAATGGGAGAACATATCCAGCAGGCAAAATCCAGCTGGTATTTTGTGATCACGGTAAATAGGATTACTGGCAGCAGTGAAAAGTGAAGTCCTCTGCTGAACAACACACTGGGGATGGCAGCTGCTTTCCAGCCCTGGACTGCAAATACCATCTTGCCAAAGCTTTCTGTACTAATGGGGCCTATTTTCTCTATAGGAAAGGAAAAGGCAGGAGAGAATTCAATTTTTATGCTTCCGAGTCTCCTATTGATGTGCATGTGTTCAACTACTCCCATTCCCATTAACACCCAGCATGGGGAGATTCAAACAACTTCATAGCTGCTACAAGCTGGGGTTGTCCAACAGATAGAGCAAATGTTTTTTTAAAAAAAAAGTTTTATTTTATTTGAAAATTTTCTGCACTAAATAATGTAGCACAGCTTTGACTTAAAAACCTGTACTTCTCAATGGAAATATTTGTCTCTAGCTAAAGTACAAACCAGAGCTGCCAACTATTCCCGTTCCTAATCCTCACCAACGCCATGAGGAGTTGCATTTGCAGAGCAGGACCCCACAGGGATCCCAGTGGGTGATTTACTGACTCCACCACCACTTGCAGGCACTAAATGGCTGCCTCCAGGTTACTCAGGTGGAAGAACATGCACAGTGCCCATTTCGGGGAAAAAAAAAGGTCTGAAACTGTCAATGAAAAGAAATCCCTTGGGTCTCCCTGTGAAATGGAGTGAATGACCAGCTGGCAAGGAGAGGAAGAGGAAACAAAAAGGGAAAATGAGAAAAAAGCAAATTGCTCTTAGTGGGTGATGGCAGGAGTGATTCTGAACCAAAATCAAGTTTCCCAGAAGTTCACATTTAAAGTCATAACTGTCTCAACAGCGCCCACTTAAGTGGATAAAACACATGAAAAATTAAAAATTACAAGAACTCTTCCCATGTAAATGTCTCTCCATTAGAAACAGGGCTCAGATTCCCAGGAACAGAGCTTAGGGGCAAGGCAAAAAGACCATTTTTCTTGTTTTGTAATGTGAAAACCCAAAGCATGTCCCTGCTCAGCAATGAAAGGGAAACCACCCGGGACAAGGACTTGGCAGCAGCGGCTTTGTGGGCTCAAGCCCCCTTACGGGGCCACCCCTGCCAGAGCTACTGGGCTGCAAAAGCTGTTTGAGACTTTCTCCCGCTGGATTTGTTATGTACATTTGTGCTGGCAATTTAAATTTATTTTATACTGAAATATTACGTGATGGTATCGAATCCCACAGCAAGGTGCAGAAGTATTTAACACAATTAGGAGCAAATACATAATGATTAAACAGAGGGGTGGAAGAATGAAAGACTCATAGTTCAATACTCTTGCTCAAAGCAAATATTGTATTTTGAAAGGAAAAGCAAGGATTCTTGTTTCTTCCTTTCTTGTGCATCTTTCCCAGCACAACTATTTCATGCACTCAAACTAAATAAATGCCTGGATGTCTTTGAAGACATAAATTGGGATACAGCAAAGAAAGCTGCTAACACCAAGCTTTGTACTGCACGGTCCAAAGGGAGTCCACGGCAGGGACAAGGCAGAATGCATTAAATCTCAATTAGATCATAGTACACAACAAAGCACAGAACATTATCATCATATTTGCTCACCCAAGGATTAAGTGGTTTCCTTCGGAGAGGCCTGCGCTTGCAAAGCGTCTTGGGGACCAAGCGGCTCTTTGCAGTGAAGAGCGGGCACCGCTCTGTACTCTTTTAAAGAATTGCACCCACTAAATGCATCTCATAACACAGTATTTTATACGTATGCCTGTAAGTGACAGATCACAGGCTGTGAAGAGACACAGCTCCGTATTTTGGAAGTGCTTCCTAAGTATTTTTAGCTAATGTATCTTACTGGTGACTGTCTGGATATGCCTGAATGTCAAAAATAGCAGTATAGAAAGAAAAAGAAGAACACATAAAGAAAATATAAATGAAAATAAAGCTTTGATGGCATACTTTAAAAAGAAAACATTAATAAGGTAATGTTCTAGCCATTTTTAAAGCAATGATTTAGGCAACATTATGAAGTCATTATTGGCAAATGTGTTTGTTATACAACGCTTAGTATTAATAAACCCTCATAATTATGCGTGCAAACAGTTTACCCTTGGTATTACAAATACAACCAGCTGAAGTGCACCCGACAGCCAGGCACGCAGCAACGCGCAGGCAGGGCTGGCAGCACGGCCCAGCCTGGGGTCCTGCCGGCCAGTCCCGATGTCCAAGCTGCTACGGCAGCACCTCCTTCTGCAACGGGACCTGCAGGAGGATTTATTTAGCCACATCAAAGGATTTTTTTTTTATTATCCCATCCCCTCTGAGCCAAACTAAGGTTCACTTCCATCCAACTTCACAGCCCTGAAAGACTTGTTCTACCACCTGCTGTCGGTTTTCCCTTAGCAATACTTGCCACAACACCTGACTGGACTCATTTCTTCCACCCAGTCATTTCCTGAGCTCTCACCTCTGCCGTCTCTGCTCCAAGCACAACTTTTGACTAAAATCTTCCAGCACTGGGCATTTCAAGTGCTATCAGCAAGGACAGACTTCACCCAGTTCGAGTAGTTTGCACTTAACTCCTAAAGATCAGTTAATGAAGTGCAAAACTTCTGGGCTGTTTGATTAAAGAGCTAATGCTTGTAAAATCAATAAGCTAGAGAGTGAAGCTTTCTTCATATTTAAGCATGAAAAAAAAAAGTCTGAAATTTTATGTAGAATCCAAATGCAACAACAGGAGCGCAGACACACTGTTTGTCAGTGTCTGTTGCTGTTTTATATAATTTACAAACCTGCTGTTAGTACACCTTAACACACACATTATTCAATAAATGCTGTGGAAATTATCTTAAAAGTGGCAGTGCCTTGACTCGCTTCTGCAAAAGCGCTGTGATATCCACACACTGCATTAATGTCTTAAAAGGTTTCCCTTTCTGAGGAGCAGTAAGAGTAGTCAAAATCACAGCAACACCAGCAGCTTCAGCAGGGTCCCCATCAGCTTCGGAGTGTACTACTTTAATTTACACCAGTCAAACCTCTTCCCTACTCGCACAAGACTATTCAGTCAACGAAGTGTACGGCTTGATGAATGCACTGCGCCGCCACACATATGGCCTTCAAAACATCAAAGCAAGCCAATCATAATATTTTCATTAAAGACATGAGCTATTATTCCTCCCCACAATGAAGCCTGGAAGACAGTCTCTGATCTCCACAATGGAGGGCTCTCTTGAAAGGGGACAACACGCTGGCTTTCAAAAACCCATCTGGGACACGGAGTTCACAGCTACGAACCCTTCCAGCCTCGGCGGGTTTTTTTGCACAAACCTGGCATCAAAGCACCCACCCTGCCCCAAAATAGCTCCGAGTTTCAGATGTTATAACTCCCTTAATGGTTAGGATACAAGCTATATGGTCACAGCCCAAATTATATTATGCATCCCCTGACTGCACACACTGAGATTATGACTGCTCAGTGCACTCAGCACACACACTGTCACAAGGGAACACTAAAAGCAAATTCTGGCCCTGTCCATCATCCATAATTCAAGAGAAATCAGGGTTAAAAAAAGTGCATGAGCAATTGACATAATTTATATGCTGCAAGTGGGAGAGTTGGCAGTCTCTCGCATCATAAAGTTTAAATAACGGTAGTTTAACACCAGATGTACCCGCAGCTGTCCTAAGCGTAATGCCATTAGCTCCATTACGGCACAGAGCAAACCCTTCTTTAGCTCGGTACCCCCAGCCTTGCCCCACCAGCAGCCTGCGTAACACAGGATTTCACCAGGAATGATCAGTCAAGCACAGACTGCTCGGTACTAACGGTATGAGAAAAAGGAAAAAAAAACCAAAAAACCACAAAAACCCCCATACCTTGAAAAGTTTTGTGATGCAATTTGTTGTGAAAGGTGCTACCTTAAAACAAAAGGAAGAAAGAAAGGAAAAAAGGATTGGCACCTCTTCTGAAAATACTGCCGATCTTCCAGCAACGGCACAAAGTTTTGGAGATGCTGTGGTGAATTTTGATCAATGCGGTGACATTTACCTTTGGAGGATATACTTTCTTCCTGTTGTAAACTAACAAAAAATATTCTTCTTTCCACTGACTTTACACAAGGGATTATGAAATTAATTCAGTGTGTGTGCGCACTGAGGAGTATTAATTGATTGTTCAATCTAAACCAGCTTTTAGTCAATATTTCTTACTGAAACAAGAGAAAGCTGGAACAGTGACTGCTTCCTCCCACCCTTCTCAGGTTCAATCCATAGCATGTTATTTTCAGTGGAAAGCCTGAATTTCCCAGAAATGAAGGATCCCATGAACCCAAGAGCAGGGTCGGGCACTGGGAATGGGCTGCCAAAAGTCCCACCTATAAATTAACTGTTTCAACCAATTCATTCTCTGTCTCATCAGTCCCTCTGCAATTAGTCATAGCATGACTGTAAAGAGACGAATGTAAGCGATAGCATCCACACATACAGAATTAAATTTGGTGAATGCATAACCTAGAAAGCCCAAGCCAAGCCTACAGCCTGGCCATGGCTCCTGCTCTTCAGCCAAACTCTTTTCAACAGAGAAATTTTGCAGAAATCACATGAGAACTTGAAGACAGAGATCCCTACAGCAAAAGGAGTTAATGAAGAATCACCATCATCCTCTTGGTTTCACAGCACACTGCACATATCAGGACATCATCACGCCATTATCAGTCTAAGTAGCACTTTTCTGCAGTTAATGCTATAATACCAGATTTGCAGGGGTTTTTTTGCTTCCTTCATGTTGTGCTCAGCTGGCAAGTATAGCTAAGCTGTGTTTAAAAAAAAAAAACTCGGCCTCAGCACAGAGCCTGAACCTTTGGTCAAAAAGTCTTTTCCCACATCCCACGTGCAGATTCAGCACATTCATGGTACAAAGATGATGAGACACTTCCCAGTGTATTCTTGAAACACAAAACTTGGTGAGCACAGAGCAAGAAAAGGTGTTTTTTCCCCCCTCTGATTCAGCTAACAAGCATCAGCAGCAAAGTAGAGCAGGTATGATGGGAAGTGGTAACACTGACATAGCTGCTCCCTTCTCTCTTTCAGAACAGAATATGGAAGTTAAGCAGAGAGCTGAAGCCTCAGAAACCAGTCACCTAAAAATCCCCCAAAAGACCTCAATCTCTCTTTTTTTTCCCCAGCAGCACCAGCACTTTTTAATTTCACTGCTGCCAGGGAGATGGGTCTCCATCCCCTGGTATGCTGAGCAGTGCACCATATTATCGGAGAGAAGAAGAGCCCCTGAATTATGGGAGCTTTTTTCTTTTTTTTTTTCCTTTTCTCTAGGTCACAATCTAATATTCTGATCTGAGCTTGCAGAGCACATCGTCTAGACAAACTGCTCACTCTCTCCTCCAGTTGCACCCAGGAGCACACTTGCGTGTGGAAAATAAAAGGTGCAGGTTTGAAATATGGCAGTGAGCATCCCTTTTAACGCAGCCACGTGAACTGCCAGCGTAAAGCGCTTCACATGGGATTTACAACATGCATTTTTCTACTACATGGGGTGGGGAGAGAAATCAGCAAAGAAGGCTGAACATAATTTAGGTTTATTTATGATTTATCTTCTTTCTTCCAGTAGCTAGAGAAGAATTTAAATTAGGCATTTCTAGCACTTCTCTGAACACCTGAACCTCCACACACCCATGAAGTTCAGTGAAAGCTCGGGACTATGTTATCCTCTGACTAACAAAACACAATATACGTCATCCCTCCTGCCACCTTATACTGACATAGAGTTAAAATTAGTGCCACATCTGCATACATTCTGAGCAAATTAATAAGATGAGCAACTTGATAAAATCTCTCTGTCTCTGAGCTAGGTAGCCTACAGTTGAGCAATGAAAGAATGGGGGGGGGGACACGGACGACACCAAAATCCCATACTCCAACCTGAACAACAAAATGCAGGACTTTCGCAGCCTCCTTTCCGTACCAAAGAGCATCTCTGCATGAAAGCTTTAAAATATTCCTTAACTTGTTCTCTGCTGAAGGATCCCTTCAGTTTTTCCTGTCATCTCACAGCCACGTGGACGGGCAGAGCAATGGATGCCTCACTACAAACAAACCTAAGCAAAATTAGTCATAGGGGAAATTTTATATTGGGGTCAGTGGAAGCAGTAGGGTCAGAAGGGTACATCCAGCACGGGGCTGATACTGCTGCAATGAACCTGTAGGCTCTTAGAGGGCTACGGATGATAAAGAGTTATCCAGAATCACATTCGGGAGAGAACAAAGCATCCCTGCTGCAGAAGCACTTCTTTACTGACCTAAGGGGAAAGAAGTCCCACGCTGCAAGTCAGAATTACTCCCTGAAGTACTTTGATCGCACTTGGACGTGCCCGCACCGAGCAGGAGCTGGGCTCTGCCTCACCTAGCTGATGAGAGCAGATGAGCACAGCCCAGGGCACACAGCTGCTCCTCCAGCAGCTGGAAGCATCCATCACCCAACACGAACCTGCCCGAGGCTTATTTTGTTGTCCTATTTGAGGGGGAACAAGAATGATGCCTTCCAGCACATGTATCCCACTTCTATTTTCCTCTGCTGCCGTAAGGACTCCAGCATTCAGTGTGTCCCCCAGGTCACGGCACCAGCGCACACTCAACCCTCCCCTGCCACAGGCTGTGGGCGAGCACCAGCCCTCAGTGGGTTGGGGCCCCCACTCAGACCACGCACCCGCCAAGATCCTTCAGACACGCTCTGGAGACAGCAGCCAGCACAGAAAGAATGTCACTGCTTGTCACCGACCAACCGACCCGACTCCTCTCCAAGCCTGGGAAACTCAGCAGAACCCTCTCACAGCACTCGCATCGCAGCCGGCCAACCTCCTCTCCCCAAAAACAAACCAGGTAGCGTACTAGGCAGCGGGAAACAACCCCTGCTGCAGGGTCGTGCCAGCCATCGGACCACAAAATTATCTGGCCATTGCTAATGTAACACCCCAGAGCTTGCTCACCTGGGACACCCACCTCCGCCTGGTATTTTACCTCCTGCTTGTTAGTCCCAAGCCTTTTCTGTACTGACTCCGTATGACTGCACGGAGGAACGACAAGGCAGCAACTGGAGGGAGCCGGGATTTATCAGGACTGAAAGTGCTCGCCACCCCTTCGCCAATCAGCACCACCAGATGCAATAAATTAGCAGGACTCAACCTTGCTTCTCCCACTCCCACCCACACCTGAGCCCCATCATGTTCACACAACCGATCTGCATCCCTAGCAGCAAACGCTTAGCCACATTACATGGCAGAAATGGATTTCTCACTTCAAACGAAGCACAAACCCCAAAACTTTGGAAGTGTCAAATTTACAGTTTTTAAATCCAAACTATTTCAGGGTCAAAGTGATTCTACTCATGAGACCCTTCCTACTAACATGGGCTGCCTGCAGAACCACCTAGCAAAGATTTTCCCTTCCTGATCCTTGCAGTGACTTTTACATCTAAAACACATGGGGATCACAGCCCTGCAGTGCTGCTTCTCACGTGTACTTAAAATGCCGTGGCACAGCCCCACAGCACAGAGCCTCTGTGTTTCGGCTGACCACGGTGGATCAGGAGCACTACAGCACCAGCCCTGCCGTTTATTTGAGCGTTGCAAATTCTCCGTTAGACTCGGCGGGAGTCTGCGCTTTCACCCTGCAGACTGAGTTGAGAAGTCGGATCATTCACTCATTCAGCATGGTAACAATACTCTTTTGAAAACACGTGAAAGATTAAAATGCAAGGTGTTTGATTTGGGGCTAGGTAGGAGGTACTGCACAGAAAACTCACGTACATCTTCACCGACTTCTGACACTGAGGCTTTTTTATAGTCAACTTGGAGACACAGAGAGTGAGACTGCTTTTGCTGCTCAGCTCATGGCAACTCCACAGATAACACCCATGTTTACTCTCCTCCCTCCTACTAATTTAAGTGACACATGATTTCAATCCCAAACCAGCAAACCCAGGGCCCCTTTCACTGGTGTGCATGATGCAATGTCTTAGAAAGCACCCACATCCCTAGACAACTAAAAAGTCCATTCCCAGTATACTTCAGAAATATGTTTCAGATTATATGAAGCACTGCAAACACATAGTTTATATTATGCTGTGATTTTCTGGTATCACATATAAGACCCAAATACAGCTTCTGATCAGCTGAGAAACCATACGGATCAGCAGTTCCCTGAAGTACACATCCCTAAGGCACAGAGAGGCCCGGAAACCTCCCAGACAGAAATGCAACACAAAAGACTTAATAAAAAAACCTTACAAAATTCAAGAAGGAAGTGACATGCCTTCTTATTCCTAAGGCATCACAGACAAACTACTCCTGCTTTTAATTAAAAGTATTGCCAGCTGAACTTGCAAATCCAATGTGAGTATTTGGAGCCAGCAGCCCCCACTGGCTTCTGCTTTGTAAACACAAATTTGCAAAACCCCACTGAGCATTTGTGAATTTTGATCCTTGGTAAAATCTTATCCCTGTTTACAACTCACACTGCAAGAACATAACAGTGCTGGGGGAAAAAATAATCTAACTTACTTCACCATTAGCATAGTGAAATATTCTCATTTGGTTTGGGAAAAAAATAGTGGGTTTGTCTGCTTGGTGTTATTTTGATGGCTAAATTCCAGATTTCCACGCACAGAAATGATCATTTTCCTCCCTAAAATGCTGGAACTAGTGTCAATACAAGGAGGGCTGTTTGCGCAGGAACAGGGATGAGCAGCCACTGCCACATCCCATGGCACCACCAGCCACAGCCTCGGCCAAGCACCTCCACACCCTGGACAAACATGGGGTCTTCAAAACCAGTTTGCTACATAATAGAAATAGCAAAGTAAAGGAAATCGAGTCAGCATTAAACCAGAGAGATCCCACTGATGTTTCAGTGATGCGCATTGCCTCAGCCCTCCAGCACCACTCCCACATTTCAGTTTAGGAACATCACTGGAGGAAAGGACAGGAGCAAAGCTCACATGGGAAAAATTTCACAGTGTGACAAGAAGTACAGGAGAATTGTCCAGTCTCATCCCAAGGAAATATCACTTGTGTAGGACTGCGTTTAATACCTCTGCTCATCTTTAGCTGCATTTTGCCACACATACAGTATTGCTGAATTTAATGAAAGCGGAGTCAAAGTGTGAGTGCGGATGGCAAATGCTGCATTTAACACCTACTACAATGAAAGAGAAACTAAAAAAACCTTTTTTTTTTCTGCAAGCATCATCAGGATCCCATCCGGAATCCCCTGAAAGCAGTTGGAGCTTCACTATTAATATCAGTGGGAACAAGAACTCCTGGTTGTATTTATTCCCTCCAGCCTGCCAAGCTATATTTAAATCCCTTTCCTCAATAGGAAGGAACTTAACCAACCTGGAAAACAACAAATCAATGCTACTTGCATTGTTTTTCATGTCTGACTACACATTAATGCTGTGTCAGACACCATCAGCATCAAAAGAGGCATCAGCCTTTGCCAGAACGGTAGCATTTTCTGAGTGAAAAAGGAAAAGAAATAAGAGGGATGAGAAAAATTATTAATTGCCCAGGACAATTTCTGTGCTGAACCTCCCCTGTGATTTGGGCACAGCTGCTGCACCTGGAAACGAGAACTGGGAGATTTTTCTGTGTTGAGAATAGGGATTTCCTTACAGCACAACTGGTGGATGAAGAATTGGTTTCCTCATCAGTTAAGATGATCCTGAAGGTCCAGCTGGGAGACTCTGCTTTCTGCACCAGGTTGGGAAGTTTCTAAGCAATAATATTGAGCCAGAACTCAACACTGCGCTGTCAGATAAAAGTCTCATTCTTCTAAGTGCAGCAGCCACCTTCCCATGGTCTTCAAAAAACTGATAGCCTGTGATATCTATTTGCCGCTCCTTAATCAGCTATGATTAATGGGTGAGAATTGTTCACAAAATTTTCATGTTCAGGTTAACTCATTTCAGAAGAATACAACTGCACTTACAAGCAAACTTCAAAAACATACAGTAAAAACATACAGGTTTTATGCACATCTTTTCCTTATGTGTTTAGTTGCATTTTAAAGTGCTTTTAATTCCAGATGCTATACAGTTATGTGTGCTGGTCACTGCTGGGGTTCCTGGGAATCCCACAAGCCAAAGGGACATGGCAAAGTGTCACAGTCAAGTATTTAGAGACAGCAACCACAGAAGCCAAGTGAGTGGAAAGATTTAATTCATTGCTGCTGAATAAAAAACAGATATAGAAAAGGAGAAAATGTATACAGCTGCATGCAAAGAGAGTTATGTATGGAAAGGTTCCAAAACCAGAAATTCAGAAAAGTCTGCAAAATTATTTTTATGTCTTCTGCAATAAAAATTTGGAAGGACTACTGTAGAATATAAGGAATAAAATGAATGCCTTTTTCCAAGAAAGAATTTAAATATATTTTACTACTAAAAGTTTGTACAACTAAGAACTTCTAGCAAACATTGAAAAGACTGTTCACAAAGAGCACTTAACATTACATAAGGCAATAAAAAGACAGTGGAGATCTGCAGACCAAGGCCATCTGTTGTACTTAAAATATAAACCCACGGTAATGTATTCTCCCCGTTAGTTCTCCTAAAACACTAACCAGGGTATACTGCAACAGACTTAGGAGAGAGAAAGGGCCATATCTTTAAATACAATAGAAATACATTTGCCCAAGGACAGCAGAGCTCATGGCTCTTTCCTGCACATTACGGACCTTAAAGATGCTGATATTTAATAACCCTTAAGGACCAATAAAGAATGTAAAAAAAGCCTTAAAAACCACCTAAAGGGCCTTTAAGAAACCAATAATAAATAAAAAATCCTTGAGATTTTCACAGGAGCAGTCCCATGTTTATAGCTCATCAGCTTGGCTGTGCAGTAAGGGGAATCCCTCTGGCCATAACAAAGAGACTCATCCCAACGGGACAGAGTCAAAGCGACGCTCCCAGCTCCTGCTCCGGCTGAATCAACCCACAGCAGAGACCCTATAGGAGATGAATGCCGTAGCAGCAGGTTCACTCGTGCCACGGCACAGACATGAATATTATCTGCTCTGGAAATGCACCACCAGGCTGCCGGTCCCCTGCAGGAGCGCGGCTGCGCAGGCAGTGGCGCTGGCATCAGCACCCCCTGTACCCTGCCAAAGCCCAACTAATTCGGACAACTGGGAACACATTTCAGACACATTAAGCTTTAATCAATTCCTCCTTCGAAGCTTTGCAGCCCGGTGGCATTACAACAGTTTACAGACTATCAAAGCTCTGCATCTGAGCTGGGTTATTAGAGGACTGAGACCAGCCATTTTAGTAATTAATTTCTTTTTGGGTGGCATTGCTTACTTCTGCATATTTGAGCAATGCTGGTTTTCCATCAGATAGGTTTTGTAGCTGGACAAAAATGGCTTGAGTGCATTACAGCATCTTTAATCTTTGTTCACATGCAGCACTGAACTTCTTTGAAATATTCAAAGTTTAACCAATTGATTTTGCTTTCTGGCAAGTCTCACTTGCATGTAGCTTTGCTGAACGTGTAGACCTGTACTCTGAAACAACTACTTATTATCTACCTGATCTACTTATGAAGAATGAACAAACATCCATTAATACAGATCTAAAGTCTAGAAGACAGAGGGTGGTCAGTATGGGGTAAAGAAATCAGAGTAAAGAGTAAGAAACTTTATTTGATGGAGAATCCCAACTTCCACTGCATTTGCTTTGCAATACAGCAGGAGCAACACAGATAGATGACAGAAGGGCCAGTGATGCAAAATGCCGATACCCACCCACTTTGTCTTGTTTGTGGCTTGTTTCTTGTTTATTCATGGATTTCATATTAAGTTTATCTCAGGAAAATCATAAAGGAATTTGTCACCGTACTCCTTCAAAATGCCACATAAATATTAACTACCCTTACTTAGCTTAATCGCTGTGCAGTAGGTGTTAATGAATGTTATCCTCGATGCAGAGAAGTTCCCATAAGCAGCCAAAGCGAACAAATCCTTCTAAACACTTCACGTTGTCCTGTCACATCGTCAAAACTGTTGTATGGGACTGTGCCAGAAAGAGGTGGAGGAGCAAGATGCAGACAACGGCAAGGAGCACTGATTTGAGACAACGGACTTAACCTCCCAGCGTTGTGCAGAAACATCAAAATGCAGTACTTAATAGCAAGCAGATTCTTGGCACAGTAATGAGGTTAGAAATCATGATCCAAAGCATTACAGGTGGATTGCTTCTCCTCATCCCAATCTATTCAAGTGCCCAGACTTCATATGCTTTTTCCATGTTGAAGCAAGAGAAAAACATTCATGACCATAAGTAAACTGAAACACTGTGCTCACCAGCTGAAAGAACAGATCACCATACCTCATTTTCTGTTAATTCTGTAAGACTCAGCTGTCTCTAAAGATGTGTCTTCCTGCTTTCCAATTCCACTCTGCCCAGTGACAACGGATGGTAGATGTCACATAGCTGACATTGCTGGGTCCTGATGCTGCAAATCAAGGTGGTCAAATTAAACCTTCTGCAAAAAAGATATGCACAGCTTCCCTGCTGGTTTTCTGGTGGGGATTGCTGAGGCAGAGCCTTCCCCGCTGTCCGGAGCTCAGTGCACAGCCAGACCTCCTGTAGCACAGGTGCCATCAATCAGATTCGTGTCAGCAAACTTGGTACAAAATAAGCACGCCTGTCTGCAGAGGGTAAAAGCACATCACTTGTGTGGAAACTTTCAGAACGGAAAAAATATCAGAAAATAAACTAACAGACTAATTCTTTTTAGTAAGGTCTTTAGAAGAAAAAAGATGGTTCTACTTATTTTTTTTGCTTAATAAAAATAGAGTTGCATGAAGACAAGAGACAGCAGTATTCATATTTATGACACCTTAGATACCCTAAAGGTTTCCTGTCTTCAATTTAACTCAGCCTCTAATAACCTATTAGCATGAAAATGACAGTCAAGTCAACGTAAGCTTAGATGCCTCTTAAAGATAGAATTTCCTTTCACAGTGCAGAGATACTCTTCACGTGAAGTCAAGCAATGAAAAAAAACAAAGCCACCCCTTTAAGCGCTCCGGAACTTATCAAAACATTTGAATGCTTTTCAAAATACATCTTGGCACTT
Organism: Astur gentilis; assembly: GCF_929443795.1. NCBI lineage: Eukaryota > Metazoa > Chordata > Aves > Accipitriformes > Accipitridae > Astur > Astur gentilis. The sequence goes on along the minus strand of NC_064905.1, from coordinate 20,372,159 downwards.
TTCGCTGAACACAAGTAATACTATTCTCCTTCAACTAGACACATCAATGCATATGCTGAAGTATGAAAAAAAATCCTTGGATGGGTTGTCCTTTTCAGAACTGCACTCTCTTTGGTCTGTTCCTCTGTCCCATCTTGTCACTTTAAGCTTGCATTTCTATCAGTGGAAGTTTTGTCTCTGGCTTCAGTGAGAGAAGTATTTATTTCAATGTGGGCACCTCTTCCATCCCAGACTGGCTCCTGGAGTACCGTGCCTCGGGGCCAAATTCCAGTACAGCCGGGTGCTGCAGGTCCTCCCATCACAGCTTCATCCTCTCATCCCAGCTCATCCGATGCTGCTGCTCTTCAGGAGGCAGGAGGACATGTGTGCCAGGAGCTGCCCGCAAGGCCTTCTGCTGTGTCGGCACATCCACTTATTAATTCTCACTATTTTGATGCAGCTGTTAGAGCTCAAAAAGAAGTTATTCACAGCTCTATTGCAATGTTCACAGCAGTAATAGTTTATCTCCTGAAAGGTTTTTAAATAAACATAGTCCTCAAATGCTGATGGGTATGAATGTTCCCCATTTCTGGCAGACTTTAGTTCTACTTCAGTAGTTGAACCGTTGACTTACTGAATGAAAGCCATAGAAACTTTTTCCACAGCAATCAATTGGCGCTATTATGACTTACCATTCTTTCTTTCCCTCAACAGACGCAGCAGATATAGTTCTGAAGGAGTCATTTAAGCCACACAAGGCAGAGACAGGCTTTGTCTTCAGGCCTTTTGGCAAACTGCAAGCCCTTCCACCAAGAAGCACCTGCTGAAGTTGCTCGCAGGCTGTCTGAGCCGCAGCTCTGTGCCAGCACCGTTGGCAACATCTCTGCAAGACTTCTTGCACCAAAAATCCACCTTTCCCTTTCAAGGGCATTACTTTTTAGGGCAATCCAAAATGTAGGTTTAGCCCGCAGCTCATCACCTATCTCAGACACTCTAGGACATCCCACGCTGGCACAGCCCTGCAAGGTTTTCTTCTCACCAGATGAATGTAAACAGTTGACATGTCTTACTCTGCAGCTGAATATCACCACCGCTGTGTTTCCTACGATGCACGTCCAGACATCCTCCTGCACATGCTGCAGTTTGCTCTACCAATATCTTGAATCTGTGCTTGAAACTCTTGACTTTATTAATGAGCGAGAAAGTGTCTCTGTGCCAGCTTCTTCCGCTTATTTGGAGAGGTGGTGTTGTCTCTGATGGAGAGGGGAAAAACCTGTACACATTACCAAAGAGAAAAAATGATACATTTTCAAGCATGACACCAACCCCTTTCAGCTCTTTGAATGCATTGCAAAATTAATTGCAATTTTTTCTGTGGTTTTCTATTTTGAAATTGTAGTTAGATCCTCTGGGCCTACAAGGAGCGATGCTGCATATTTACCTGCCAAGAACGTTCGGATTCATGTGCTGAAGTTGCTTCATTATTTCACTTTGCACTTTCCAAATGATCAAAGCAGATCTTAATTTTTCACGAAGAGGAAAATTGCACCTTTTTGCATGGTAGAACAACTGGGTTAATTGTCAACATTAATGTTGTGTTTGTTTCTCAAGAAGCCACCTAGCCTTTCTATCATAACTTAATAAATATGAATAAAGACACAGTCACTTCAGAGAGCAGGGAAAGCTATGCTGGGTCCTTCCTTCAAGCATGTACACACACCACACCAGTAGTTTGGATCTGGTATTTCAGTTTTGCATTTTGTGATTATCAGCCACCTACCTCCAACCACTCATTTTTGCACAGAGTGGGAAGTCTTAGAGCACTGCAAATACGAGATATTTATTGGTAAGAGACTTTAATCCAATTTTCCACGTTCAGCTTGACTGTTGTATGTTTTAGGGAAAAGCAACTATGTCTTCCTTTATAGATAAAAACATATAGCATATTTTGAACATTTCTGAAGCCTTCAATGAAGCCTGAATGTCTTCCCAAGAGTTTCCTTAGTAGTTCAGTAGCCTATGGGTCGTCACATTGATGTCCAGATTAGAAAAGACACTAGAGGAGTCATCAGGTGAAGTTTCACAGACTGGATTTAAGCAAAGAACATGACTCTAAACAAACCTACCACTACAAATATGTACTGAATTTGAGATCTGCCCTTGGCGAGGTGACGTCTGCGGCTGCTCTCTAACAAGTCAAATGGCAGATGTGGGTAGGGAAGAGAAGGACGTTTTGGCTCCATGAAACCCACTGTTTCAAGCTCAGCCGGCTGGTACCAGCCAAAACTGCTGATTGGTCTTAACCTGTGGAGTTTTAATCTGGACCTGAATCAACTCCAGCAGTGGGAGGGGAGTATCAGACAACATGCTGATACCACCCAATTCTTTGTGAATCTACAACACCAAGAAATAATGCAACCACCCCATTCCTCCAGATACCCTTCTTCTCACTTGAACAGAAGTGACAAATTACATCTAAAAAGGGAACTTTAATGAACAGAAGTGAACTTCTAATGAAGGCAGTATTGATAAAGTGTCAAGTGCAAGGGGTCTGCTCCCAACTCATTTAAATACACATGGAGGAATAAACAAGTAGTTAACCTTCCCAGCTTCCCCAGGGGTGCGATCTGCACATCCCCCTCAGCCCAGGTCTGGGGGAACAGCAAGAAGGGAGAGCAGAAATAGAAATTAATTGCTGGGCACAAGATCTGTGCTACAGAGCGTGCAAAGCCACATGGGACAGTTGAATGTGCCTGCACAGGTACAGTGCAATGCTGCCATCTTCCTGGCAGGGATGCCCACCTGGCAGCATCCCGCAGGTTTTACATCCAAAAAAACAGAATAGAAAGGATGAGTCCGGTTCCTACAGAAGAAGTAGAAATAATGGAAAAAGCATGATAAAACCATGAGACTTGCAGCAATGCTGCACTGTGTTATTCAAAGCTCCGTTAACACTGTTACAGAGAGTGACCTGCAGTGAGGGATTTTCATGTACTTCTATCACAAAGCACACTTCAAGAGATAAGGCTCTTAATGGCCTCCAGTTTCATCGGTCTGTGCAGTGTACTTGATGTTCTAACCTCAGCTCCTCTCCACCTCATTTTATGGAGAAAGTCCTCCAAAAGCACAAAGTCAGTACTTACCAACTTGGTAAGTTCATGGTTCTGACACCACTCCTAGGAATGCTAACGCCTACCATCTATTTTGTATGCAATAAGAAGTTTTGATGTTTTTTGATTAACACGGCTCTGTAGACTGCACATGGGCTTCCCATGAATCAGGCACTGCTCTGGTTTGAAAAGCAGCAAAGAAACTTAAAGATGCTGCTTTTGTTCGCGTTGTGAAAGGCAGATATATTCGAGAGTCGGACTCATTAGTGTACCCTCAGCAGCTCCCCCATGGTGATACTACAAGCAACAGAACAACAGCTTGTCTAATGGGAAACTGGAATCTGAGCATGACTGACTAGATCACCCTCAAAAAATAAAAAAAGGATACAAAAACAGAGGGGATATCTAAATGGAGGCAACAGGGCAGTTTTGCATGGTGGGGACAAGAAATAAACTCTACTGCAGCAAAGCAGAAGACTTTGGGCTGAGTTTTATCGGCTATTCAAAATAAAACCTCTAGCAGGAGCCACATCCTAGACAAGGTTTCCTCCCTGTGACACAGGAGGAATCCTCCCCCATTTATGAATCCAGCAATTTCAAACTAAAACAGGAAAATAGAGCAGAACCATATCAGCAAACATTGGATCAATTAAAATGTATTTTGATGTTCCTACTGGAAATATCAAAAAGAGAAAAGAAACAATCCACAGAAAAAGATTTACTACTACCATGACCAGAATAGTTCAACATCTGCGACAATACACTCATCAATCCTTCCAATGCAAACTGTATTTTCATTTTATAGAGTTGTGGGTATTAGCCAGTTTTCTCCTTATGGAACACATTCTTTACTTGCAATGTTTTCACTGAAAATAAGAAGCATAACAGCCCTGACAGAGGCTGGGCAAGATATTATGGCACTTGCATGTCCTTGAATCAATTTCAAAGCATTCACAGAGGTACTGAAACATTTATCAAAAGGACATAGTTATAGATGAATTTTAGAGTTTTAACTATGTGGTCTGCCAACACATTAATTTTCTGGTTTCGTTGGCAGTGTTGTGATGTTTACAACACTCCTTCATTCAGTTTAATTAAATGTCTCCCATCATATTTACTCCAATCACACCTTATTTACAGATCAGTAAATAAATAGCTGAATTTTGTTATTTATGACGATGTTTAGTTTTACTATAACCTCATCACAGGATGTATTTTACAGCCTTCTGTCTTACAAATGATTGAACATAACTGCCGCAATATTACAGACCAAGTAAAATTAATATCCCCTTTTACTTCTGATCCTTTTTATTAACCATCATGTTTTAAAGTTATAATCAAGCCACTGTACAAATGCAAAACTTAACCTGACTTTAATCACCTGTTTTGTGCTTATGGAGAAAAAACCTCACACTTATCTTTGTCAAGAGAAGTATAACTAGGTGTGCAATGTCACCAAGGGCACTGTCTTGCCAGGTGCATTTTAAAGCCTACTTTTCCTCTGCTGCCGCACATGGGGACTGCAGTGACTGGCAGCTGTACTCATTTCATGTTGCTATTGGTTTCCAAAGTCATTATTTAAATTTTCAGCAACATCCTCACTCCTTCCATGAGACATTCAGATGCACAGAGGAGTTTAAGTCATTGATTTCAAATGCTCTTGATGGAAACGCTTTAAAGGGAAAAGAGAGGCAAAACAGGAGTTCCTCTGCTTTAAATAGTGTTAAATCATTGAATCACTTCACATATTGCATGCACTCGTAAATTTCTAACTTTTAAATGATTTGAAAGCATTTCTAGAAGGGTAAATGGGCTCCATGTGGAGTCACAGAGATGGGCTCTGTGCAATCAGGCTTAGCAACCATGCTAGCCATTAAAAAAAAAAAAGTATCTTAAACACTTCTTTCTCTGGAACTTGGGCATCTCCAAGTAAAAGTGAAGATTTGGTGTTTGGAATGGGTGTTACAGTTAAGTTCTCACAAAAGAAACCCCCAGCTTTTCCAAGGCTGAACAAAGTTAGGGATGCTTTAGCAGACTGCAAAATAGTATTAATTAATAGTGGTTAAACATTTGAGGAAAGAGAATGTGTTAGCCAGTTCAACTGCAGGTGTCAATGAATTCTTTTAATTAAGTTTACCCTTGTAAAATAATTAAGTTTTACAAGTCTATGAAAAGACTCCATTTTGCTCATACCTTGTTTGTGAAAAGATCATTAAGACTTAAGACACCAAGATCACAGGTTAGTTGGGACCTTGTTGTAAAGCCAGCAAGCCTTACAGTATCTTTCCAATGTGGGCAAAGAACTATGAGGCATCACATGCTCATATTGCTCAAATTATGTGCAAGTTTCTCTTTCTCTGTCACTGTTTTTGCTTGTGGTGCTGTACTGTTTCTACCAAAAAAGGACAATAAATCCTAATGAAAATCCCCACTATCATGGTCTTTCCAGAGGGTAAGAGGGGACTCCTAAAAGCCAAGACTTAAAACTGCTTTCCATAATGTTTGCACCAGTAGAAATGTTCTTCCTTTGGCTCCCAATGCTGTACAGAGGGGAACACAGGTTTCCATCAACCTACTGTATGAAACCTTCAGCTTCCCTGTCAGGCAAGCTACATTCCTGCCCTTGGCAGGCAGCTGCAATGCATCTTCCCTCCTTAGCAAGAACAAGGAGAAATTTCCCATTTAACTTGCATCTTTTAAGACTCTCTGGAGTATCCTTATTCCCAAGCAAGCCTACTGCTCCATTGGTATCTCCTGTCTTATCCTCTGGAAACAGGAAAGCCACATCACAAGAAAAACTTGTAATACCCTTAAAACATCCTACAAAAGAATGTGATTTAAGAGCCTTATGCACTGATCTAATTTAAACATTCTTGGCTGGCCAGAAGTGGATCACTTTTGGCAAAAAATAGTAAACCTGCCATGATCCTTCCTCAGTAGGAACTTGAGCATTTTTCATTACAAGATATTTCCACCACTTCTTTCATACTTGCCTGGTCCCACTCCCAGAAAGCTTCTACCTGGTCAACACATCAGCTCAATACCCCAGCCAAGTGTAGGATTTGCACCAGTTTCCCTGTCTCCCCCTTCCCACATTATTTACCGCTTCCTCTCCTCCCCTGCTTTTCCTTTCTAGTTAAGTTCCTGAAACAAGAAGTGACAACCAGACAGCTAAATAGAGAATAAGACATCTGAAGTCCCTGCTAGTCCCATAGTTTCTGGATGTACAGTGAAATTACAGAACAAGAAGAAGAGCAAGCATCTCTGGCAGGAACTATCATTCAAATGGGAAATCCAACAGCACCTTTATAACTTTACTGACCCTAAAACCTAACAAAGATCAAGATCACCTTTAAAACCAAGTCATATTATTTACAAGAAAGAGGTACCCTACAATTGAATTCTGTCACAAACACAGAGTAGGGCAAAACCCACAAGTGCTACGGTAACAACGGGCTCAGGTTACCAAAAATGTTCCAGCAACCCATCACTGTACACCTTAGAAAGAGTTAACGAGACAAAAATCCTTCAGTCCATCTGAAGGCATCTATTGACATCATGCAAGAACTGCATTAAGAAGAATTAAGACATGAAAAGGATGGATTCATTCTGGACTCTGAATGTCCTTTGAGTTTTGTAAAGATCAAAATGCTGGGAGAATGGAGCTCAAAGCAACACATTTCCATCATTCTCCCATCTCCTCCATTAAAGCTCCCTCACCAAGAGCCCCACAGGCATCTTATCCAAAGGGCACTCCCCAACGGCATCACCATGTTCAGCTGCATGGGCTAAATCCTACCTGCAACAGAAACAAGCCTCCTCTTCTGCACACTGCTTTCCTTCCCAAGCTTTTGTTTCCCTTTCCCCACCACTCTGCCTTCTGCCAAGAGCCTGGCTTTACTCACGAGGTCTTCTTGTTGCTACAGTGCCAACAGTCCTTAAACAGAGGGGAAAAAAAACCCTGCCTCAAAAACCCAACACTGGCATACGTTAGTCAGGTTGTACGTGACAGATACATTCATGTTTCTTAAGCAACATACTTATAAGTAAGCACCACACAAACTACACCTTTCCTCTTTTTTTGTGCCTTTCTTTTTAATGTATATTTATGCATATTTATCTCCAAGAATTGGACTTTAAACAACTGTGAAAATATCCCTGGGCCATCACAGCCAACATTTCCCCCAGCATTGTCAAAACTGGGAACCTTCCCTATAAAAGTTAATATCAGAGGGAAAGGGAATTAAGGTTATTGATGAAATTAAGTCTTTATTGACTTAAAATTTAGATGCTTTGGTTTTGCCTTTATTGGGTTTTACTCTAATAGAAAAGTTTAAGATCAGTCATTGTCATAATAGCAAATAGCCCTATACTTTGAAAATCCAAACTGTAATGAGCTGTTCTTATCAGGTAAAAACACTCTCAAAGCAACTTTTGACTCACTGTACCATTTGTCTTAAAATCCTACTGGGGAAGTACTTCCTTCAGGAACCAAAATTTTCAGTCACTAGGACCAGAGAGACCTCTTTTTACACCTTACCCCTGCGAACGAGTGGTCAGAGCTGCTGCCTGGTCAGTGGGACCTGCTATCAGGGGCTTAGAAGGGAATTCAGGCAATCCTTCGATGAAAGTATCAGTATATGTCTACTACTACTGCATTTCATGCTGAAAATATCATTCATGTAAATCACTTCATTTTCTGAGTCAGTATGGTCATTCCCGAATTGATTGCACAAGCAAGTACTTTGCCGCATCAGTAAACTCCTGCACACATTGTCAGACAATTTTTCAAATTGATCATGGGAAAAGCCTGTCCTTATTTTCCTTGCCATCTGAAGGGGACCATCCCAGCACATCACTGGGGAAGGCAACGCAAAACCCCCCAAAAGGATGCAGAATGAATTAAAGACGTGCATAATTGTACAAACATTTGCAGGAATACACAACAGCAAACAGCAGCAACTAATCCCACAAAATCCTCTGAGAGAATAGGAAGATTTTTCACTCTCTGAAACATGATAATGAAAAAACAATTCCCAGATGCTCCACCAGATGAAATCATCTTGTTTGAAAGTTTATAATTATATATGTTAAATGCATCTGTCCACTTTCAAGATTAGTGATAATGATCTTACATTTTTAATAGAGCCCTTCATCCCGGGGGATTTAACGTGAGCTTACATAGGCACTCCAGGATTGCTGCAGCTATCTCTGGCTTGAAACGTGGCAGCTGTTTAGTATCACTGCATATGCTGTAAACAACACACTGTAGTACAGAATAAATAAAGGATATTTGTCAGAGAAAGGAGAAAGTTACAGAAAAGCCTCCATCAACCTTTCACTTTCCCATAAAGAGCTCATGGACAGAAAAAAAAAGGACAACGTGCACCTCTAGAAGGCAGGAGAACCACAGGGACCTACAGCACTTCCTATCTGTTGGGATGCATATGCTTCATTTGAGGCAAAGGTATGAAATTGCAGCTGGCCAGCCCCAACACAAAGACCTTGGAGCCAGGCGGAGCCCCCAGCCTCCGCTGGGTGGGCAGCAGCACTCCGACCACCACGACAGCTCGGCCCTAGGAGAGGTTTGGACTTGACACAAGTTCAAACTGGCTGAACGCAAACCCAATGCCGTGGCCATGATGACCACCCAACAACAGCCCCCACCTTCTGACCACGTTGGCCGCCTTCAATTCCAAAGAGGAGGACTGTGATCAAAGAAGTTACTGTAGACCAAAAGAACTGGCATTAAAGTCTTCAAGATGCTTGTATGAATATCTGATTGACATGGAGTGACCAGGGAAAAGATCAAAAGGCCCTGTCCATAGGATGTCAGAAGTTAAACGTTTATGTTATCCCATAGCACCTTGAAAGGTGGAAAGACCACGCAGCTGTGGGCTCTACAAGAGGACAGCACAGACCATATACTGCCCAAAAGCTACAAAGTCTTTATATTTACCTAAAACCCTCTTACTGATGTTCTCCCCTTCATCCACTGCTCAGGCCAGAGCTGCACCACAGCAAATCCCCATGCCCTCAATGGCCTGTGCCTCTAAATATGGGCTCATTTCCTCATCTTTTGGGCACAGCCTCGCAGGGTCATGACAGGACAGCTCACCAAATCCAGAGTCGTACTGATGTCAGACACATGAAATGCAAGCTATGCCACTGTGGTATGAATAGAAAAGAAGGATCAGCCCCGGTCCCTCAAGAAACACTCTTCAAACTGACCTTGAACTGTAATTTACAAACAAGGCCTTCGGTTTCTGCTCTCAAGTGTAGCCCTTGAGCTTTTCTCACAGGTAACCGGAGATGGTGGAAGAGAAGCTATTTAACCTCTTGGTCTTTTAAATCATGAACAGTCAGCAGAAAGTAATGACACAGAGGAAAGCTAGCAAGTCATTACTGGAGATATGGTATGAAATAAAGTACAAGCGAAAGAGGAAACCTTCCAATTGATTTTAATAGGTTCGGAATTAAGCTCTTCAAACTGGAGAGCAGACCTTAAGAGATACACAGACTAGCAGACCAAATTTCACCACTACGGATATTATTACCAATTCACAACAAAAAATTTTATCGTAAAGGACATGCTTGAATGTGTGGGAGGAGGTGTTGCAGTTTTTTAGTTCTGCATCTTTTACTTTATTCTTTCCTATAAAGATAAGCTCAAGCCACAGAAATTGTTGAGGGGCTTTGACCTTCCTTAGACACCTGCAAGTCTTCATACACTTTCCAAAGAACTACTCCCAGAAAAAAATGCTTTAACTTGCTGTTAACGCTCTGGTCTGAAGGCTTAGCATGGCACACAGCCACTCTTTCCACATCACACAGTTTGAGGCCAAACTAATCAATAACAGGTTGTTAAAGCCAATGAATTCCAACCAGCAGTTTGTTTTTAAAATGAAAAGTTACTGAAACAGAACTAAATATTGCCTAAATCAAATTAGCTGCAGTAGCAATAAATAATTAAAGCAATAAACTAGTTCAT